>NC_061511.1:246491911-246543138 GCF_022539505.1 Lolium rigidum
AATAGCTCCTATGCGACACGGTTGAGTGAAATTCTCCACGGTGCGATGTTGTTGGCTCAAATAGCTACCATGCGTCGTTTTTTATGCTTCAAATAGCTCGCATGCGATAGGCAGCTGACGCGGGTTAAGAAACTTAGTTAGGATGCGATTAGGTTAGGACAGTGAGGGTTATAACAAGTGGGGTCCACCTGGTCCATGTACGGCAGAGTCAACCGTTCACGAGTGAGGGTCCCGCATGTCTCAACGGTCTGCTCGACTCGCGCGTGGTGAACTGGGAACGGCGGCGAGCGGCGGCGCCCTGGGCTTCTTCTCCGACAGCGGCCCTTTTTCATCTCAGCGGCGGCGGAGCGTCTATCTCGGCGGCGGCGGAGCTATTGCAGGTGAGTAATTGCAAAACCCAAGTCTCATACCCCTGGATCTTGGCCTGATTTTCTTTTTTGTTGCCGATTTAGAATCTGCGTATCTGGGCGGATCGAGAGGAGCGCGGGCTGAATCGGATGGAGGGACGAGACGGTGCTTCAAATCGGTAATGCGCCCCTTCTTTTAATGTTATCGTTATCGATTTGGGGCCGATTGGGGGATCAATTGCTTACGCCGCCGCTGCCCACCATTGACAGGGGAGATGCTGCGCCCGATTCTGCCGAGCACATTCGCAATTAGAGTCGAATTTTTCCATGTAAAGCCAAGTTGAGTGATGGAAGCGTGACATTGCAAATAGCACCGTGAGGTTGGCTCTTGATCTTGAAGATGTTGATCCGCAGGAATTGGAGGGAAAGGAGGAGGAGGCCGTGCGCAATCTGGTGGAGAAGATAGGGGAGAAGATTGTTTGGGGTCCGGAGCAAGAGGTGTCCGTGCTACGGTTTGACAACTATAAGGGTGAATATGTGAGAATTGAAGATGGAGAATCTATGGTTGCTGAAATTGATCGTCAAGAAGGGTGGGAAAGCAATCAAGTAAGTTTTCATGCAGAGCTTATTGATCTACAAACAAATTCCGAGTAGGTTATGTGCCATCAAAGATGGCTGCACAGATGCAAGATGATGAGTGGGCTTCACAAAGGAGGGGGCAGATGTTGGCATTGCTCACTGAACCGACAATACTAGCTGAAGATATAGGGGCTGATGCAGATGCAGAGGAGGGAAACCATGGTGCTCAAAAGATTGTTGTTGACTGGAATGTAGTAGAGTTAAATGAAAAAACAGATTTAGTCATTGCACCAATATCTGACATTGAAATGGCCAAAATGTTTGGCATTCCAGTTGATGATAGAGATGAAGGCCGTGCAACTGAGGATGACAGTTCTTTGCCTGCAGATGGTAACACAAATGCAGGCCGTGGAAATGAGGATGAAGAAGACCTGATGAGACAGGCTGCAGATGATGTGGATGATGCAAATGACAATGAGCTGGTCTGTTTGTATGACAAAGAGAACCCAGTAGTTGAGGTTGGAAAGTTGTGGCCAAATATGAATGAGTTTAGGATGTCTTTTAGGACCTATGCAGTGAAAAAAGAGTTTGATGCCAAGACTATGTGGACTGATAGGAAGAAATTTTATGCTAGGTGCAAAGGCTATGATGGTGGTGGAAATCCATGCAAATGGTACATATCCGCGGACTACAACCCGATGGCGAGTACAGTCAGGGTAAATCAAATACCAAACCAGCATACATGTATGACCACTTCACAGAGAGTTTCAAATATGACAAACCAGCTTTGGATTACAGAGAAGATTACTCCTATTTTAGCAAAAACTCCAAACACTACTGCAAAAAGGCTTAAAGTGGACTTGGAGAAGCTATACCCCATCAAACTGAAATATACCACAGTTTGGAAGGCAAAACAAAGGGCAATGAAATCATTGTATGGTGACTGGGCAAATACATTTAGGATGTTGTATAGCTTTAAAGCTGAGGTGGAGAAGAGGTCACCTGGAAGTGTGGTGGAGATAGATACAGAGGTTACAGAGGATGGCAGTGTTTACTTCAGCAAGTTTTTTATGTGTTTGAAGCCTTGCATAGATGGATTCAAAGCGAGGATGTCGTCCATATTTGAGCATAGACTCTTCTTTTTTGATCGGCAAGTGGAATGGTCGGTTGGCTGCATGCAATGCTTTGGATGGACACAACTTGGATGTTCCCAATTGCAATTGGACTGTTTCAATCGGAGACAGAGGCAAGCTGGACATGGTTCATGATGCAAGCGAAAAGATGCATAGGGCCGGTTTCACCTTTGGCCATCCACACAGATGCATGTAAAGGGCTGGAAAATGCTGTAAAAATGTTTTCCCCCATGCTGAGCGAGAGAGAGTGCTTTGGACATATGTGGATGAATCTGATAAAAAAATTTAGAGGAGATGAATTTGGGCGCATGTGGCCCAGCAGCAAGAGCTTACAGACCACAGACACATTCCTACCACCTTGGTAAGATCATGGAAGCTTGTGCTGACAATGAATTTGCCTCCTGGTTGAACACATACCATTCTCTATTGTGGTACAGATCAGGTTTTAATACTGCAATAAAATGTGATCACATCAATAACAACTTGGCAGAAAGTTTCAACAATAAAGTGAAAGATTTAAAAGATTTGCTCGTGCATGACATGGTGGACCAAATAAGGATCATGATCATGCGTTTGTGGGACTTGAGAGGAAGACTTGGTGATATGTTGGAAGGGGACAAGCTTCCAGCAGTGGTACAGCAGGTGGTCAACAAGAGTAGAAACCTTTCACATCTATCTGTTGAGAAATCCTCCTTATTTGATGCTGAAGTTAAAGATGCAAGGAGTGTCAAGAGGCATGTGGTAAACATTGAGTTGCAGGAGTGCACTTGCCTAGAGTGGCAACACACTGGAAAACCATGTGAGCATGCCATAATTTTTTTGGCATCTAAACCCAGGTTAAATATGCACCCATATTTGCATGAGTATTACTCAGTACAAAAGTTTAAGGCTGCATATGCAACTCCAATTCCAGCCTTGACTGACCAATCTCGGTGGCCCGAGGTGGATATAGAATTTACACTGTGTCCCCCTCTGAGTAAAAGAAAGGTTGGGAGGCCCAAACGGAAGCAGATACAAAGCTTGGTTTGAGAAGGGGGGTTGTAGTAAGAAGGGGAAAAAGGAAAAACCGAGAAAAGCCTAAAAGGGCTCAAAAAGGTAACAAAAACAGGTGCAAGTTGTGTGAGGAACTTGGGCATAGAATTGGTTCCCCAAAATGCCGTTACACTCCTGTACAACCAAAGTATGTTAATGTTAATTCTCCAATTTATGTACCTTGTTTCATTTGCTTATTTCAAGTATCTAATTTATATCCTTGTTCGGGAGGAAGCGTGGAGAAAAAGCCCCACCTCTTGTTGTTGAACAGTCGTTGGCCAATGAAAAAGCCAAGACTCAATGGCTATAGAAAGAAAAGAAACAGTTTGGTCAATGCACCGAGTGCCGGATGAACCTGTTTCGAGCTACTTCGTTGCCTCAACCAGATTTGACTATTGACTTGCCGGATGAACCTGTTCGGAGGTTATGATGAATTCTGAACCTGTTCTAGAGGTTGTGCTCAATTCTGAAGCTCGGGAGGTTATGCCCGATGTGCCTATGGCTGCCGATGTGCCCGTGCCTCAGGAGGTTATGCCTGTGCCGATTTTCCTATGGCTGCCGATGTGCTTGTGCCCGTGCCGGATGTGCAAAAGATGAGGGGGCCTAGTGGTTGCGGCAAAAAGTTCAGGAGTATGAACAAACTATGCTATGGTACCGCAATGAGAAGTGGTAGGAAGAAGCAGAAGAAATAGTTTGATGTAATGGTTTTAAACTTATGTGCTATGGTGTGGAAACTTATTATTTGTAATTTGAATAGATTTCAAATTTGAACCAATTTCAAATTTGAACCAAATTTGAAAGTTGACATCATTTTTGATGTTGCAATGCTATTTGAATGTTATGCACTAGTTTATGCACTAGTTTGTTATAACTTGTTAATCAATTGGACAATTTTGTGGAGTAACTCATTTTCATCAGTTTAATGAAAGATGTGTTCAAAAACGGCCTCCGGGTGAGGGTAAACGACCCCATTTCTAAGCAACTTTTTTTTCAACCTTGTCTAAATCATCTTATGTTACTTGAGTTGTTGCTAGATGATATAAGAAGACAATGTGAGCAGGATTCATATTTTTTTGAATTTTTTGAATTTTTTATCCTCATTTCAAATCCGGTCAAAGCTATGGTTTGACTAGCATTAAAACATGGTCAAAACACAAAATTGAGAAATGAAGCATGGATCCTTCTTACTTACACCTAAATGAACCTATTTCCAAGTTTTGGTTCCATTCCATGATTCAAAGTTCAAACCCTTCTCAAATCCTCGACTTTGTACGGCAGAGTTCAAGATATCACACTGTACACATGATTTTTTAGTTACAATGTATCTACACCATGTTTATCAACTTGAGTTGTTGCTAGATGATATAAGAAGACAATGTGACCAGGATTCATATTTTTTTGATTTTTTTTGAATTTTTTATCCTCATTTCAAATCCGGTCAAAGCTATGGTTTGACTAGCATTAAAACATGGTCAAAACACAAAATTGAGAAATGAAGCATGGATCCTTCTTACTTACACCTAAATGAACCTATTTCCAAGTTTTGGTTCCATTCCATGATTCAAAGTTCAAACCCTTCTCTCAAATCCTCGACTTTGTACGGCAGAGTTCAAGATATCACACTGTACACATGATTTTTTCGTTACAATGTATCTACACCATGTTTATCAACTTGAGTTGTTGCTAGATGATATAAGAAGACAATGTGACCAGGATTCATATTTTTTTGATTTTTTTTGAATTTTTTATCCTCATTTCAAATCTGGTCAAAGCTATGGTTTGACTAGCATTAAAACATGGTCAAAACACAAAATTGAGAAATGAAGCATGGATCCTTCTTACTTACACCTAAATGAACCTATTTCCAAGTTTTGGTTCCATTCCATGATTCAAAGTTCAAACCCTTCTCTCAAATCCTCGACTTTGTACTAGCAGAGTTCAAGATATCACACTTGTACACATGATTTTTTCGTTACAATGTATCTACACCATGTTTATCAACTTGAGTTGTTGCTAGATGATATAAGAAGACAATGTGACCAGGATTCATATTTTTTTGATTTTTTTTGAATTTTTTATCCTCATTTCAAATGCGGTCAAAGCTATGGTTTGACTAGCATTAAAACATGGTCAAAACACAAAATTGAGAAATGAAGCATGGATCCTTCTTACTTACACCTAAATGAACCTATTTCCAAGTTTTGGTTCCATTCCATGATTCAAAGTTCAAACCCTTCTCTCAAATCCTCGACTTTGTACTGCAGAGTTCAAGATATCACACCGTACACATGATTTTTTCGTTACAATGTATCTACACCATGTTTATCAACTTGAGTTGTTGCTAGATGATATAAGAAGACAATGTGACCAGGATTCATATTTTTTTGATTTTTTTTGAATTTTTTATCCTCATTTCAAATCTGGTCAAAGCTATGGTTTGACTAGCATTAAAACATGGTCAAAACACAAAATTGAGAAATGAAGCATGGATCCTTCTTACTTACACCTAAATGAACCTATTTCCAAGTTTTGGTTCCATTCCATGATTCAAAGTTCAAACCCTTCTCTCAAATCCTCGACTTTGTACGGCGAGTTCAAGATATCACACTTGTACACATGATTTTTTCGTTACAATGTATCTACACCATGTTTATCAACTTGAGTTGTTGCTAGATGATATAAGAAGACAATGTGACCAGGATTCATATTTTTTGATTTTTTTGAATTTTTTATCCTCATTTCAAATCTACGGCCAGCTAACCCTAACGACCAATCCGGACCGTCGGCTAACTCGAGGACCAACCGCATTCGTCCGATCTCGTGCTTCTAGAAGGATTCCGCGCGGGCTGGCGAGCGTGATCCGTGGGAGGACTAGTTCTCGAATCTGATTGGCTGCCATCTATTCTCTGTTTGGGCTGAGCTCAGATCCTTTTGACCGCTGGGCCGAATCGTGTCGCCTCCTGGAGAGCCTGCGCCCGACCGAGCCATCGAGCAGAACGCCCACGTCGGCATGCATGTCCCATGCAGCGTCGCAGCACAGCTATTGTCTTGTAGAGTGCAGCCTCCTAGTCTCAGCCTTGCCACTCCTTTTAAAGAGTACACATAAAATACTAGGGGAGCAACGGTAAAACCAACGGTAACAAAACTTACTTTATTTTATTCAACTAATTATCGTCTGTCATAACAAAACTGATTTTGTTTTATCCAACTCTTTTTCATGTGTCTTTCTCAAATACAAGCATAACATACTTAGTTTCTTCAAAATCAAATCATGCTTGTGTGTCATTGCCAAATCCAAACATAACAAAACTCGTTTTGATTTATTTAACTCATTTTCGTGTGTCTTTGCCAAGTACAAACATAACATACTTAGTTTTTGAAATTAGATCATGCTTATGTGTCATTGCAATATCCAAACATATGATAACTCATTTTGATTTATCCAAATCATTTTGGTGTGTCTTTGCCAAATACAAGAATAACATATTTAGTTTCTTGAAAATCAAATCGTGCTTGTGTGTCATTGCCAAATCCAAACATACCAAAACTCATTTTGGTTTATTCAACTCATTTTTCGTGTGTGTTTGCCAAATACAAGCATAACATAGTTTCTTTAAATCAACTCATTTTCGTGTCTATTTTACAAACTCATTTTATTTTAGTCGATTCATTTTCTTAATACTCTACTTTAAGTGCAAACGGTCATGTACAAACATACACAAGCAAATCAGAAGGGCATCTTTTTCAGCCCTGCCCGCGTAGTACCGTAGCTATTTATTACGTCTCGGACCCGTGTCGCCCGTCGGTGTCGCGGTGCGGGGAGGCGTGCTCTCTTTTCGGCGGGCGCGCAGCACATTGGCGGGCGGTGCGGGCGGACGTGCCATCGTTTCAGCAAACACGGGCATGCAAACGACCACGGGTCATGCTCATCCATTTAATTTTCTCACACGCCCCCTCCCCTTCTCCTTCTCTTTCACACGATGCCTCCGTCCACTCCCCTTCCTCTCGGCTATTTAAGGGCACCCATCGCCTTCCTCTTCGCCACTCACCACTACTCTGCCCCTCCTTCTCTCAAGCCGCAACCGTCCTATCCGTGCCCTAGCCCTAGCCACCACCAAGCCCATGGCGTTCACCCACCCAACTTACCGTCTCCCGGCGACCGTCCCGGAGCGCGAGTTCCCGGCGGGAGTCATTGTGGAGAACCAACTCCGTGTGTGGACCATTTCTAGGTGGAGGACTGGTAGGGAACTTGCGGAGGTATTCCTCTCGCAAGGCTACCGCCACCTCAACCTTCCTCGCGGCGCGCCGCCCATGTTCCACCTCGACGGGTACTTCGACGGCGCGGGCAACGGTCAACTCCCGATCGGCCTCACCGTCCGCTTCGTCAACCCCCACGACGCCTTCTTCCTTCTTGGTAAGGTGTTTTGGTGTGGATGCGAGTTCATCGCATTCACAACCTACAACATCTTCACCAATTTCACTACAATCTTCCCCTCTCTCGGGAACATGCACTCCCTCCCCTACAACTTCCACTACCCGCCCACCACCCCCATCACCATCGAGGAGGAGGAGGAGTGACCACCGGAGGAGCCAAGCCAAGGAGGAGCCAAGGAGGAGCCAAGGATGACGGCGTCGCGTCTTCTTTTAATGTTTTCTAGTTTTTATTATCTATTGTCGTTGTGTGTGTTTTTTATCGTGTGAGTTTGTATCGTGTGAGTTTGTACCGTGTGCTTCCTTGGGCATATATGCCCCACTTTATCTATTCTATTTAATTTCAATGTTTTATGAGTATTCTTATTTAATTTTCATGTGGTAAAACATTTATGCATTTGGTAAAACATTTGTGCATCACATTGCTCAATCCTAACCCTTAAACATCTACAACTGAGAAAAGAGTATCAAATGAAAAACCCAGGCCGTGCTTTACATTTAACTTAACAGGCCGGGCCACAGGGTTAGGTCTCAATCCTTTTTTTCGTTTACAGACGCAACCCGCTTTACATTTAGCTTAACAGGCCGGGCCAGGCCCAGGCCGCTTCTCTTTTCCTCCACTTCTTTTCATCTATTTCTTTTTTATTTTTTCTTTTGCTTCTCATTTTCTGTGCTCAAATTTGAATGTTACTCATTTTATTTACAAAACTTTATAATACAATTTGCTCATTGCCTTATATTGAGGCTACATAACAATGCACTTTGTTCTTCTATCACAAAAACACTGCACGTTGAACGGTAATTAACATTGCACAAAAAATAAATTGCAACTCATTCTTCACGGTCATCTAGATGGAAAACAAACAGGGGTGCCCCTGTCATTCATATCTAACCGCATCGTCTATCGACTAATGATCAGCACATAAGCAATCCCAAGAGCAATTACACAAATATAAAAGAATGCAGCCATCATATTATCCTGCTTCTTCGGAACCACGAGTTTCTTTATCTGCTTGTGCATCCGCTTCAGCTCATTCAACTCAGCTACCTTGAATTCTTCCCCATTCCCAACCGTTGAAGCAAGCCCGCCGGTGGTGGGAGCTACGGATTTGTCCAACATCAGCCCCGGGGATGCGCCTTCACCTTGAATCCTATCGATGTACTCGTCCAACCACTCAAAATGCTTGCAAGCTGCGTAGATCCCGAAACCAATTCCCAAATCAGAACGATGAACCCTAATTCCCAAATCGGAAATATGAACCCTAATTCCCAAATCGGCTCAAAAAGCAGAAATTGGACACACCAAAATGAAATTGGGAGAGGTATAACCAAGATCCGACCTTCCCCGGCTACGGCTTGCTTGTCGCACTTGACATACTCGCGCCCAAGATTGCCGTGCGTGTCGGACATGGTGACACGCCGCTTCGGGGGTGCGGTACGGGGGCAATCCGGGCACCTCGTCATCGGCACTGGACCATACTGCGGCCAGCGGGATTGGGAGGATGAAGCGCTCGACATCTGCCGCCGCGATTTCTCGCCGGAGCCCGAGAAGAAGAGGGGAGAGGGGTGGAAGGTGCGGGCAACGGTCGGAATGGTGGCGTCGGATGGCTCCGGGGAGTGGCGGCTCGTTTTCGGTTGTTAGTTGTGGGTCCCACGCCGTGACGTGGACAGACCGGTGGATCCCGCGCTTGAGGCCCCTCGGCTGATGTGTATAAGTTGTGGGACCCGCGCTTGAGGCCCCTCGGCTGATGTGTATAAGTTGTGGGACCCGCGAGGATCACATAATACTACCACTAACCCGTGTCCGGGCCGAGTGTCGCACATAGGCTATTTGGGCCATCTCAGCTGTCGCATGAGAGCTATATCCACCAACAACGTCGCATTCTGGACGCGTTTCTTCAACGACGTCGCATAGGAGCTATTGACCCTAGAAAACAGGGCTTTCGTGTGAGCCTTTTGTCGCGGGCGCACCCGCGACAAATGGCCTGGCCACGTCGCCCCGAAACCATTTGGAGCGAGCCGTATCACAACCCGCGACAAAAGGGCCATGCCTATATATATACACGCAGCCAGCCCCCCCACCTCCCCCTACATTTTTTTCCTTGGTGGTGAAAGGTGGAGGTGTATGCTAGCTCATTTATTCTTGATGTGCACAAGAGGTGTTTGATGGAATGCTTGTGAGGGATGCCACTTGATTTTATTTGATAAGATTTCTCCTCTTTTTGATCCTAAAAGGTTAGCAACTATTTTCTCGTATATATATAGTCCGTACAATACTAATTTTAGCAAGGTGATTGCATCCGATACACTTATGATGCGGATGAGTCATCCATGGATGTACGGTAACCGATGTGCTCCCGCTTTCGGAGAGGGCGTGAATTCTTTCCTGCTTGTGGCCGAGGCCAACAAGTCGAAGCAAGGTTTTATGTGTTGTCCATGTCTGAAATGTAAGAATGAGAAGGATTACTCTTGCTCAAGAGACATTAAGAGCCACCGCTTCGGTTTGGATTCATGTCCAGCTATAATGTTTGGACCAAGCACGGAGAAGAAGGGGTTATGATGGAAGACGGCGATGAAGAAGAAGATAACGATGACCGATACCGATCTATGTTCTCCGAATGCGATGATACCGCAATGGACGACAATGAAGAAGAAGGAGGTGAAGAACAAGCATCAGATGATCCCGTTGATGATGATCTTCGTCGGACCATTTCTGATGCAAGAAGAGACTGTGCCACGGATAAGGAGAGGTTGCAGTTCGACAAGATGTTAGAAGACCACCACAAATTGTTGTACCCAGGTTGTGAAGATAGACATAGAAAACTGGGTAGCATATTGGAATTGTTGAAATGGAAGGCAGAGGTCGGTGTGACTGACTCGGGATTTGAGAAATTGATGATAATATTAAAGAAGTTGTTTCCAAGAAATAACGAGTTGCCCATCAGTACATATGAAGCAAAGAAGCTTGTCTGCCCTCTAGGATTAGATGTGCAGAAGATACATGCATGCATTAATGACTGTATCCTCTACCGCGGTGAGAAGTACGAGAATTTGAATAAATGCCCGATATGCGGTGCATTGCGGTATAAGATCAGAAAAGATGACCCTGGTGATGTTGAGGGCGAGCCACCAAGGAAGAGGGTTCCTGCGAAGGTGATGTGGTATACTCCCATAATACCACGGTTGAAACGTTTGTTCAGAAACAAAGAGCATGCCAAGTTGTTGCGATGGCACATGGAAGAACGTAAGAAAGACGCGATGTTGAGGCACCCCGCTGATGGTCGGCAGTGGAGAAACATCGGGAGAGAGTTCCCGGATTTTGCAGGTGAGGCAAGGAACTTATACTTTGGTCTAAGTACAGATGGCATGAATCCTTTTGGGGAGCAGAGCTGCAGTCACAACACTTGGCCCGTGACTCTATGTATCTACAACCTTCCTCCTTGGTTGTGCATGAAGCGGAAGTTCATTATGATGCCAGTGCTTATCCAAGGCCCAAAGCAACCGGGCAACGACATTGATGTGTACCTAAGGCCATTAGTCGATGAACTTTTGGAGTTGTGGGCCAAACCAGGTGTACGTGTGTGGGATGAGCACACCGAGCAAGAATTTGACCTACGAGCGTTGCTATTCGTAACCATCAATGATTGGCCTGCTCTCGGTAACATTTCAGGACGGACGAACAAAGGATACAATGCATGCACACCTGTTTAGATGAGACTGAAAGTAAATATTTGGGAAAAAGCGAGAAAAGTTGTGTACCCGTTCAATCGTCGTTTCCTTCCGCGCAAGCATCCCTTAAGGAAAAAAGGCAAGCATTTCGATGGCGAGGCAGACCGCCGTCCGAAGCCTGTCCCCCGTAGTGGTGTTGATATATTTGACATGGTCAAGGATTTAAATGTTATCTTTGGAAAGGGTCCAGGCAGTCGACCTGTTCCGAAAGACGATGACGGACACGCGCCCATGTGGAAGAAGAAAGTCCTGGAAGCTAGAATATTGGAAAGTCCTGGAAGTCCGCTCTGCAATCGACGTGATGCACCTGACCAAATATTCTAGGTTTTCTGGGCGTGTATGGAAAGTCAAAAGATACACCAGAAGCACGGGAGGACCAGGAAAGTCATAAAGGACGAAACGACAATCATCCAGGACAGTTTGTAGGGCCTGCCAGCTACGCTCTTACCAAACAAGAGAAGGAGATCTTTTTTGAAGCCCTATTCAGTATCAAGGTTCCGTCTGGTTTCTCGTCGAATATAAAGGGGATAGTAAATATGAAGGAGAAAAAATTCCGGAACCCGAAGTCCCATTACTCGTCACGTGCTTATGACACAATTGCTTCCGGTTGCATTGAGGGGACTTCTACCGGAAAATGTTCGACTAGCCATTGTGAAGATATATGCATTCCTCAACGCAATTTCTCGAGAAGGTAATGGATCCGAAACTTTGTCGGGATTACGGGAAGATGTGGTCGAATGTCTTGTCGGCTTCGAGTTGTTGTTCCCACCATCCTTCTTCAATATTATGACGCACCTCCTCGTTCACCTAGTTGAAGAGATTAGAATTCTCGGTCCTGTATTTCTACACAATATGTTCCCCTTCGAGAGGTTCATGGGAGTCTTAAAGAAATATGTTCATAACCGAGCTAGGCCGGAAGGAAGTATCTCAAAGGGCTACGGATTTGAGGAGGTCATTGAGTTTTGTGTTGACTTTCTTCCTGACCTTAAGCCGATTGGTGTTCCTGAATCTCGGTATGAGGGGAGGCTGACTGGAAAAGGCACACTTGGAAGGAAAGCAACGGTGTGCAGGGACAAGATTTCTTTCAATCAAGCACACTACACAGTTCTATACAATTCCATCTTGGTGGCTCCGTACATCGAGAAACATAAGAATGCTTTACGAGAAATAAACCCGGGCCAGCCCGAGTCCTTGATTACACGTCAACACATGAATACATTCGGCGAGTTGGTTGCAAAGACATTTCATTAATGACCCATCTGTTGTGGAGCAGTTGTTCTTGTTGGCAGAGTTACCATCTTTAAACATATGTACATTCCAAGGGTACGAGATAAATGGGAATACATTTTACACGATCGACCAAGATAAAAAGAGCACCAACCAAAATAGCGGTGTTCGCTTCGATGCAAAAGACGAGAATGGGCAGACCACCACATATTATGGATACATAGAGGAGATATGGGAACTTCACTATGGTCCCACTTTTAAGGTCCCTTTGTTTCAGTGCAAATGGGTGAAGCTCAGCGGTATACATATTGACGATAAGTACGGTATGATAACAGTGGATCCCAACAATCTTGCGTACCTGGACGAGCCATTTGTCCTAGCCAGCGAGGTGGCTCAAGTTTTCTACGTGAAGGACATGTCTAGCAAATCAAGAAAAAGAAATCAACAAAAGAATACATCAACCGAGGAGCCAAAGCGCCACATAGTTCTTTCGGGGAAAAGAAACATCGTGGGAGTGGATGACAAGACAGACATGTCGAGAAGATTATAATAAGTTTAGAGAAATTCCGCCCTTCACGGTGAAAATTGACCCAAGCATCTTACTAAATGATGAAGATTCTCCATGGCTACGGCGTGAAGATCACAACACTAGATGGCGATGTAATAATGTATTCTTCATATATAGTTCCCAAGACACAATCTCTACATTTATGTAATAATGAGAACCCTTTCCCCTTCGAGAGGTTCATGGGAGTCTTTCACACGGGCTTGCAGGGAAATTTTTCCGAGGAGCAGCTTCCGAAGATGCCGTAGGGCGTGTGCACCAACGACATCTTCGAGAAGCTACGCCACGGGAGATTTCCCAACCCTTTCCTTCATCCATGGGAATGAAACTGTGCTTGGCTTGTTGATCTCCTTTGCAAGGCGTATCGATGCTCCTTTTATAGGCACGGCACCGCTTCTACTTTGACTTGTTCCTTCGACAGGGCGTCGTGCGCTACATGCTTTATCTCATCGAGCGGTGCGTCCACCCACGCGTCCTTATCCTCGCCGACAGCTTTAGTCCCGGTTGCAGCCACCAACCGTGACAAAAGGTTACCCGCACATCATCCCCCGGATAAGGCCCTCCTAGATAAGCCTCCCCGGTCTTTTGTCCCGGTTTGAGCCTCCACCCGGGATGAAAGTTTCGCGCGCCACTTTGTTCCCGCCTATTTTCTTCCCGCATTCCCGCCATTTTTCCACTATATATATGTAGGCTTGGACTCATATCTCGCAAACCTCATCACTCTCTCCCATGGCTTCCATCGTATGTCTAACACCCGGGAGGCGGAGGCGCTTTGCGCCTCGAACTACCCCTGCCCGCCCGGCTACCGCGTCCCGACCGGTTGGTTGCTGAGCGTCGGAGGCGTACCGGTCCCTCCTATCCCTGTAGGTGTGCCACGCGAGATGGTCATCACGAACCACTACTATTTCGAGCTCACGCCTGAGCAGCGGAGGAATCCCCAGTGGCATCCCGACTACAGCCCGACTTGGGACAGCTTCTTCATCAATCGGCGTGAGAGGGCGGTTGCCAGTGTACGAGGAGGACGGCCCGCCTCCTTCGAACTTCAACGAGGCCGGCCGTCGGATGTGGTGGCGCGGCCGGACTCTCCAGAGCGTCATGGCCTATCGTGGCCCCCGCCTGCGCTACCCTCAATCCCAGCCCACGCGTGGTCATCCGCCGAGGTTCGACAACCGCGACCCCGATGCTAGAGACGATGACGTCGGCGACTATGATGACTACAGTGGCGAGTATTATAGGGCTAGGCACGACTATGATTGAATGGCTCCAACATTCGAATCTGGCCATGTATCTTATTTTTCAGTTGAGCTCTGTACTTTAATTTTAGTTCAATCGTAATAAATTTCGTGTCAACCACTTTATTGAACAAAAACAACCGACAACGACTTTATAAACTAAATTTAAACTAATAGAACCGACAACGACTTTATTGAAATTACAATAAAATAGATAAATTACTAGTCTAGTCTCTACTCGTCGTCGGAGGTTGTCTCCGTCCAAATGTCATCCCACCGAGGGTCGTTTTCGGTCCAAGTTGTATTCGGGTTCTCGAGCTCGAAGGCGGCGACGGCCCGACGGTGGCGCCTGTTGGACCTGCGTTGTGCCCTAAGGTTAGCAAAGAACGCGTCGGGGACTGCGCCCTCCACCGGCGCATCAACCGCTCGTCGCGCTCGGCGATGGCGATGCTGCGCTGCACCTGGCGCTGCCGGCGACGGTCCTCGTCGTCGACGAGGCACGGCGGTGGCGCGAGGAACTCCGCCTCCTCTAGCGATTCAACATCCGGGAAGTTCATGTCGTGCCCTGGCCGCCGAAAGCGCCACGCCGCCGCGTCGTAAGCGCGCGCTGCCTGCTCCGGCGTGTTGTACGTGCCGAGGGTGAGGCGGAAGCCACGGGCGCGTATCTCGGCGGTGAACCTACCGCTCGGACGCACTCGAACGCCACGGAAACCAGACGCCCCTCGACGACGTGGAGGCATCCCGGAGAAGAATGAGCGGAGGCGGTGGCGACGTGTGGTTGCGTCCGCACTCGTCGCTCTATATAGCGCACGCGGGGCATGGCACGTGTAAGCAGTGGCTACACGTCGCACGCCGGCGTCGGCGGGGCGAGGCACGTGGAAGCGGTGGCGACACGTCGCATGACGGCGTCGACGGGACGCGACACGTGGCACGGGGACGCGACACGTGTGGCACGGCGGCACGTGGAATAGGTATATGGATGTCATATTCATGTTCATTAGCTTTTTCTGATCAATATTCATATATAAAACATTTGTATTTGAGTTACCATTCAAAAGTTATTGAAATAATAGTTTTATTAATTTAAAATAGAAAAAAGAAAAGGGGTGAAGAGGGTGAGATGAGCTGATCCGTGGCACAGCCCATCCAACGGCTCTAGGCCGTTGGATTCAAACGGCCGAGCCGTTGGATGGGCTGTGCCACGGATCAGCTCGACTCCCTTTGTCGCGGGTTGAGCCACGGCCCGCGATAAAGGACCCCTTTATCGCGGGTGGTGGCACGACCCGCGATAAAAGGGGGGCCTTTTATCACGGTCCGTGGCTCGACCCGCGACAAAAGGGGTTAGGTATAAATACCTAACCCCACGGGCGGAGCCCCCACCCGCGACACCCCGGAGGCCATTCCTTAGAGAAATTGCGCTGCCAGGCTGCCAAATTTCATAGCGCCGCCGCCGGCCATCTTCCTCGCCTCCGGCCGCCGCCTCTTCGCCTCCGGCCGCCGACTCTTCGCCTCCGGCCGCCGCCTCTTCGCCGCCCCCGCCGTCTGTGCCGCCTCCGCCCTCTGCGCGCGCCGCCTCTGCCACTGATCTGCGCCGCCTACGCGCGCGCGCGCGGCCTCGATCTACACGCGCGGCAACTCCGGCCGCCGCCGCCCCTGGGGCACCCCGGCCGCCGCCGCCCCCTCAGCGCCACAGGTAGCCGCCACCCTCCGCCGCCCCGCGCGCGCGGCCGCTGGTGCCGGCCGGCGCCATGCCCCGGCCTTTTTTTTTCTTTAAGTTTTTTATTAAATTTTTTATTAAGTTAGTTAGTTTAGTTTAGTTAGCATTAGTATTTAGTTTTAATTAGTATTAGTTAGTTAGTATTAGTATTTAGATTAAATTTAGTTAGTATTAGTTAGTTATTATTAGTTAGTATTAGTTAGTTAGTATTAGTTAGTATTAGTATTTAGATTAAATTTAGTATTAGTTAGTTAGTTTAAATTTTTGTACATAGTTCATTCAAATTTTGTATTAATTCAAATTTTGTAGTTAGTTAGATTAAATTTTGTATTAATTTAAATTCTATATTAGTTAGTTTGTAAACAATCGACGCAAACACTCTCGCGAACAACACTCGCCGACACCGCTCTCCCTCTCGCGAACACTCGCCGACACCCCTCTCCATCTCGTGAACACTAGCCGACACCCCTCTCCCTCTCGCGAACAACCGACGCGAACACTCACCGACACCCCTCTCCCTCTCGCGAACAACACTCGCCGACACCCCTCTCCATCTCGCGAACACTCGCCGACACCCCCTCTCCCTCTCGCGAACAACCGACGCGAACACTCGCCGACACCCCTCTCCCTCTCGCGAACAACACTCGCCGACACCCCTCTCCCTCTCGCGAACAACACTCGCCGCCACCGGCCCTCTCCCTCTCGCAAACACCTCTCTCTCCCTCTCGCGAAAACCACCGACGCCGATTAGTGTTAGGGTTAGGTTAGTGTTTGGTTATCTAGGGTTAGGGTTTGCTTAGTGTTTGATTAGGGTTAGGGTTAGAACATGTACTTATCGATTTAATTTTTTGCAGAAACAATGGATCAATTCGAACGTGACTTGGAACAAGAAGACATTTTCGAGAACATAATCCGCGATGGTGATGGAGAAGCCGGCGGATCCGGTGATCATGGAGAAGCCGGCGGCTCCGGTGATCATGGAGAAGCCGACGGCTCCGGTGATCATGGAGAAGCCGGCGGCTCCGGTGATCATGGAGAAGCCGACGGCTCCGGTAATGACGAGGTATACGATCAGTTGAGGCATTAATGGAATTCTATATGTACATATGTATATAAATTAACTGATTTTTATTCTCTTAGGCCTCCGAAGATAAGTTGGAGAAACGAGGCCCGGCAAAGAGACTCGGGCAAAAAAGACCACTTCAACATTGAAGCTATATCACCGGAAGGCCAACCTGTGGCACCCGCGAGTGTCGGAGTGACATTTAAGAATCGGTGCGGACTTGTGGTTAGAGATCATATCCCGATCATCTGTTAGAGAATGGAACAAGACCAAGAATGTGTCCGAAGATCAGGTTGCCGATAGGTACAAGAACACACTTTTTGACGACCTCATGTCACATTTCACTTTGCCAAATTTGGGATCGGACTCTGAGAATGCCAAGCAGAGGGCGCTAGTGAAGAAATGGGGTCTTAAGAAGATGGGGGAACTTTTCCGAGCGTATAAGAACCGGTTATGGAAAGCTTATAAGAAAGAGAAGAAGCCTCCATTATTCGAGAACTACCTAGCGAAGCAGGAGCATAATTGGGAAGAATTTGTGAAGTACAAAGAATCAGAGGAGGCTGTGAACCTGTCCAAGAAAAACAAGAAGAATGCAAGCGAAAAGAAATATCACCATCATACGGGGCGAGGGGGCTACGAAGTAGCCATGCGTAAGTGGGATGCACAAGAGGCTGAGATGGAGCTGAAGGGGATCACTCTAGAACCCACGCGAGAAGGATGGGACATTAGGGCTCGAAATTGGTTCCTCGCGCATGGTTGTGAGTATGACATGAAGACAGGGAACATTGTTGAAAGTGACAGCAGGGTTAGGGTACCCAGGGAAAAATGGATTGCCGTGACGACGGATATAAAGGCGGGAAAACTAAAGTTTGCTCCCGATAGAGAGAAAGACTTGCCGACACTTGTCCTCGGTAATCCTGAGAAGGGAGGACGAACAAGAGGCTTCGGCCCTAGTGTTCCGTGGTCGCTTGGGTTTCCGGCCGACGCGGAGACTTATAGAAGCCGAGCGAGAGCTAAACAACGCGAGCTGGAGGTGCAGAATGACCGGATGGCCGAGTTCCAACGCCGACTTGACCAGCAGCAGCGGGAGATTCAGCAGCAGCAGCTGGAGATAAATGAACTAAAAGGACAGCGCTAGCCAGATAATACCGCTGGCATATCTCAGCGACGAGACAGCAGCGTGGCCGACTCGGAGGCCCCTCCTAAACGGATGATAGATGTCGGTCCTGGTGACCCCGTGGATGGAATCAAGGAGCAAACACCTTGTGATCTCTATGTTTTATTCAGGAACATGTCTGTTAAGGTGGCGGTCGGCTATGTCTTACCTGCATTTGGACCTGAAGGTGAGCCGGCAACATGGCATGGCAATCAGATTCCAGCTGGCTATGCTCGTGTCGGGGTGGATTCAGTTGTACCGTCGTGGGAGACATTGGAGCTCGAAATCCCTGGAGGTGATGGGGGACTTACACTCAGAGAGGTGCTGGGAGAAATCATACTCTGGGAAAAGAAGAACATCCGGCTGCCAGGCTGGGTAGCCCCTAGTACCAGTCGTCCGAGCAGGTCACCATCACCTCCTCCAGGTGATCGCAGGCCACCATCACCTCCTCCTACTGATCACATGTCGCCACCATCACCCCATGGGTACGACGTCGACCACGACATCCGTAGTCCATCTCCATCTCCAGCGCCGCCGCCTCCGCCCACTAAGACTCGGAATGCACCCAGCCGGAAGCGTTTTAAGAGTCCTGTCCGCAAGATGTCGCCCCTCCCAAAAGTACCAAAGGTTCCTCCCCCCGTCCATACGATCGTACTGCAGAGGAAAATGAGGCCATTGTTGCGAAATACAACTATGAGTTTTTTCATTAGCCAAAACCTCCAGCGCCAGAGCCCTACACCGAGAAGCAAATAGCATATGCTACTTCTTTTCTGAACACACCATCGCAATATGACTTACACGAGAAGAAGGATGACTATACATGCCACCTTGCGAAGGTAATTGATGACAAGGCGAATGAACAGGCTAAGAAGAACAAGGATGACAAGGCTAAGAAGAAGGATATTGCTAGCACGAGCAAATCATCGGCTAGAAGTGCAGCCGAGAAGAAGTCAAGTTCAACAAGTGCACCCCTCAAGGCCAAGCAAACGACAAAAGGCAAAAAGAGAAAGGAAGTTCCCCTCCTCGGAGATCAGCCCAAACAATCGATTCCAAGCACTCAAAGTGTTTAATGTTCCCAAGGTGTACCAGCCGGAACATGGTGATTTCGATATGGAAGAAGCTGCAAGGCTAGCGGCTGCCCGTGACGTTACCGTGGAGGAATTGATGTATGCGGCAGATGCTGCACTACCCACTCGCTGATATAGCTCCTAAATTTGTCTACGGGGCCGACTTGGTCAGCACAGAAGCAGCTGCATAAACTACCAACACATATGCGAAATTTGCATCGGTGGTACCTTGATGCATGCAAGGAGAACATAATGTACATCGTGGCGACTATACCATGGGAATATTACTACCGAAAGGAGGAGATCCATATTGAGATGAATGAACTCCGGCAGTTATTCAATTTAGAAGCCCTCGACAAATCTCTCATGAGTTGCTATTGCTTGTAAGTTGTTAACTACATATAAGTTCATTTTCATTCAGTTCATGTTCGTTTTCATTGCATATACTCATTATATCTTATGTGTTCTCTATTATGCGAATCGAAGATCGGTGAATGCAAAAGTAATAATATTATCAATATTGGGTTTGTTGACCCGGATAAAATACATGTTCAAACGGTAAAGCATAATGCCTCGAAACGGGGGAAACCTACTAAGGTTTTTGGGGGAGCAATATTTCGTGATTCAATATTGTTTCCTTACAACTATGAGTGAGAGTCTTAATGATCTTTTATGCACATTCAATTTTTCTTACTCGATGTTAAGTGTAATTCCTGACGTATATACATAACATGTGCAGCTTCCACTGGATTCTACTAGACATTCAACCTGATAAGGGAATAGTTGAAGTAAGAGACCCACTGAGTAGAGACGTGGACGGGTTCCGCGACTTGCAGAAGTTGCTCCAAGTGTAATTTCCTTCATCGCCGCGCTGTATCTTTCGTGAGATATCAATTAATTATCCACTCATTCAATCATTCTTTTGCCCGGCGGGGCTTGGACCGCTTTCAAGAGACATCGTAAGGACGACGGTACCTGGCGGAGAAGCTAACATTTACTCCTGTACCGTGCCCTCGGCAGCCACAAGGGACGAATCTATGTGGATACTACGTTTGCGAGTCCATTCGCATGTTAACCACCGAGAAGCGAGAACCAAAATAAATTCAACGTAAGCAATAACACTCACAAACTTTATTTATTATCGTCAATATTTCGTTATCAAGATTGATATAGTCATACTCATCTCATTTTCGTATATAGGTCGACTACATGTGGGACGAGACTCCAACCAAAGGAACACCTACTAGGAATTGCGGAGGAACTGGCGGGACTTTTGGTTAAAGAAGTACTAAACAACAAAGGCTTGTTTAGTCCAAATAGATGCTCTACCTCCAAATAGACGGTCGTTAGTACCGCTTGTCGATCGTGAGCTAAATGTATATATATATGTAAGGGGAATCTACATGTAAGGAGAATCGACTTTTGCTTCCAATATTTGTTTGATCGATCTATATATATATAATGAATGAACGTGTACCACTTCTAGTAGCGTACAAATATATCAACTTTTATTTTCGAATGGCGGGGGGGGGGGGTGCTGCACCTCTCAAACCCTAAAGCAGCAGCGTTGTGCGCCTGCCACGTAGAGAGGGCCTTTTGTCGCGGGTGGTAATACCGCCCGCGACAAAAGGGCCTGTCCCCTGCGCGACCCGCGGCTGCCACGTGGTGGACCTTATGTCGCGGGTTGTAAGAGACCCGCGACAAAAGGGGGACCTTTTGTCGCGCCTCCGTTGTCGCGGCTGTCCGCCCGCGACAAAAGGGTCGTACGACCCGCGACATTAGGCCTGTTTTCCACTAGTGACAAATGCCCGCTGACTAAATTTTCAACTACTCCGCAGCAGCCGACCCTATGCCAAGATTTATCGCTCCGGGCTCCGGCGCCAACCTCCTCTCCTGCCACAACCCCATTTTGGGGGACATGCCATCGCACCTGCAAAAATCCTCCAGCGAGGTCCTCCGACAAGGCTCCCTGGGAAGCAAGGCTCGCAACCCCTCCATCCTCGCCTTGGAAGCACCTCGCTTGCCGCAGCACCGCATCCCATGGAAGCACTGTTGACGATGATAGCCGTTTGCAGCACCAGCCAAGCCCTTGGGAGCATCGCTTGCTGCTGGTAGCAGCAACATCATTGGATGTTGGGTGCAACGCGGCCCTCCACCAGCAGCATCGTCATCGGCCCATGGGAGCAATGCGGCCCTCCGTCGTCTGCAGCACAGGTGGCCCTTGGGAATAACGCGGCCCTCCGTCGGCTGCAATGTTGTTCGCCCATGAGAGCAACGTGGACCTCTGTTTGCAGCAACGCCGTCCGAGGCTGGGAACTATGCCGTTGGCCCAAAGGAGCAACGTGGCCCTTCGCTCGCAGCAATGTTGTTGGCTCGTGGGAGCAACAACGCCTGCCGCTGGGAGCAATGACACGCCCTTGGGCGCTACAGTGGCCACGGCTGGTAGCAGCTCTGCTCTCCGTTCCCTGTTACAACGCGTGGCTCCGATAACAACTGGTGCTTGCTCGCAGCACCAGATGCGCCCACCTCAAAGCACCGTCCCTCGGTGTAGGGAAGGATCTGCTTGGGCGGAGCGTGCCAGTGATGGTCGCGTTGAGGCGGAAAAGGAATGGGTCTAAGAACGGACGGGGAGCGGACGGAGGCGAAGAACGACGCTGGCGAACGTGGAAGTGGATAGAGGTGAAGCATGGCGCTGGCAGACATGGATGTGTATAGAGGTGAAGCATGGCGCCGACGGACGGAGATGTGTATAGAGGTCAGACACAACGCCGGTAGAGTGCTCTTGCTACTGCATTTTTTGGTCGGTGAAAGAGATTCGCTTAGGAAAATTAGAATTTTCCTATGATTTCTTAATAGAAAAGAGATTCTTGCCAGAGATAATCTTGCTAAGCGGAATTCGTATGGATCTAATAAGTGAGAAGGACAAAACTATTCAACACTTTTTTATTGAGTGTCCATTTGCTAAAGTAATTTGGCGCATTGTTTATATGGTCTTTGGCTTTCAACCACCCAGGAGCATAAGCAATCTTTTTGAGAATTTGTTTTATAATATCCTATATAACTAAATAGTTCATCCCCACTAACCTATTTCTCTAAACATGCAGGTATGCCACCTCAGCGGTCCCACCAAATCAGCCATCTCCAGTCCACATCATCCCACCCCATGCATGCGTCTGATGATGGTTTCAGACGTGATTGCTTCCTCTTCCAACAAATCAATACATCATCACTTTTATTTTTATTACCAACACAATTTTTCACGTGGTGGACTAATCACCGGGCAATAGCAGTGTCTGCTAAAAAAATTCTCCCAAAAAGCGTATTAATTTCAGAAGCAAAAGTGCACGCAGGACAGGACTCATTTAAGCCCATGGAGTAGTACTGTTCATCTTCTCCAAGGAGGCAATCAACGATTCTTCTCTTTTTTATCAATAAAAGAGCAAGCAACCATTTGCCTCCATGTTCTCTTTCTCTGTTGCCCAATATACCAATATAGCAGTGGCTCACCCTTTCCTCTCCCCATGGTCAGAACCAAGAAATAAATCAGTTGGAAACTGCTCTCTCCCAACAAATTAACGTAGATAACCATCATTCCATGGAAGAATCTCGAGGAGGGGCACCCGAAGAGACATTGGTGCCTTTTAAAGACCTGGCTAGCTTAATTATAGTTCCCTCCTATGTTCACCTTCCCTCTCTTAACCCCGTGCAGCCCGCCATCATGCATCATGCCTGCTGCTTGCAAGGCCGAGCAGAGCTACGGCTGATGCCAATGAGTCCTGGATTCCTGAGGTGTTGATGCTCAAATGCCAAGGAGAATATCCAGAACCAACTCTCTGTCCCCATGGTAATCTAGGGAACCGAGGGACTGCTATTGTGTGTCCGTGTCTGATCTTCTAATCTCTCCGACGGAGCTCCCTTAATTATATGGCATCATCTCACGGATCTTATCACAAAAATCATCCCACGGACTGAAGAAAGTTCGTCCTGGAAACTAAGGTATAGCTGCTCCGCTTGATCTTCTAATCTCTGCACCGATTTCCTCTGTTGCCATCCAACATCGGCCTTCATGCAACTGCTGGCTTTAGTTTCCAGAACTTAGAGATATTGAATTAAGCATTTGGCTTCCCTATGCTCTGATTTATTAATCTACGTAAAATATTGCACTCAACAGCAAAATTTAGAGGACTACAATGAGGCATGGATCTCTTATCCACATGGTGCCACAAAAGGAGCGCCGAACGATGCATTCACTAAACCATAGGCTCCAAATTTCAAGTCAACTAAGGCCCCATCTTCTTGGTATTATTGACTGCATCGTCCATACAATTGTTCATGTCAGAGCATATTGAGGGACACGTACAATGGAAATATATTTCTGGTATGTGCTTGCCATAACCAATCCACAAGGACTATTTACTAAAGTCTGCACAAATTTTAAAATTTGCAACTTTTAATCATTATTTCAGAAAAAATATAAGGAGTCATGTGAGTACCTACACTGCTTCTTTCTATGGATTATGTGATATTTTGCTCAAATTTCGGTTTACAACTGTTGCTGACTAATGAGATATAGCTTCAAACTGGTTTACTGTAACATCTAAATGTTATGTTGAATTGGTTATACTATTTGTACTTCAGGGCTTTATGAGTAAATTATAATATGTTTGGATTCACACCTTCAGGGCTTAAGAACTCCACTGATGGATGGGATCTGGATAGTCGTGATCCTCACCAAGACAAACAAAGGTACATATATTCCTCAAGGCTCCATGTTGCAAATCTTTCAGTTTGAAGTTGGGATTCCTCTTATAGTTTGGGCTTTGCGGAACCTAAGTGTTGGTTTGAATTAATTCCACTTATCCCTACATCTCTTGAGCAGAGAACCCACATCATTCACGGGTGATGTGGTACTGTTTTCTTCCACCCCTAAAATGTATGATCTGCCTGAATCTCCCACAACATGTGTTTTCTCTACGAGTTCTTTTTTGTATGTTACGCATTACGTCTAGATGATGTTTGGGCAGGAGCACCAATGTGGCAAATATTTCCTTTCTATACAAATCAAGGGAACTACAAGTTAAGTTTCATGCTCTACAAACTACTTAGAACACCGTTGATTGAAGCTGCGTAAACAGCCTAATGCTTGATGACATGTTTCTGCTATGTTTCCAATTAAACGATCGAGAAGGTGATAATATTTATATCTTTTACCATCAGACTAATTTCCTCTATCTTTATCATGTTATACGGTGGCAAATACATCATGCAATTGTTTAATCAAGTGCATGCAATGGTTCATTTGACAAACTGAAGTATAGCACATATTTCAGAAGTATTAATATAGTTTTCATTTTTTTGTAATAAAATTGTACTGGTATATTTTGCCGGTAATATTTTTTGCTTTTGCCATATACAAAATTCGAGCTACATCTTTGTAATATGTCTGCAGCGTTTCGACTGAGTTGGAGATAGACAGGCCGAGTTAATGTTCAAATTTAAGCAACTGAGTGTACTTCAGATTTGCAGGTTACATATGCATGCAGGCTAGCAACGGTTAGATGTGATCTCTCCCTTACAGACTTTCCTATATTGTCTTACGAATTTTACAGTCACTCATTTTAATTAACCTTCTGATCTCAATAGAGGCTATGTTTGCTAATATGCTATATTCCAAGATATTTAGGTTATCATTCATTTGTTGACAGATTCAGATAAAAAGTTCACTGTTCATTGAATTGGTACTGTGAAAACTATGAAACTAAGAACCATCCTGTTTTGTATTTATACAAAAATTCTTAATGCTAGCTAAGAATCTCATTTTGATTCTACTCCTTACTGATTCACATTACAAAACTGAAATACCTCACATACTGGAACCATGTAACAAAATCCTTAATGGCAGCTAAGAATTCCGCAACAATGTGCGGGGTATTATCTAGTTGACAAGAGAGATAGAAGCCAGATTAGAGTTGGTGTTTGCGCTCTCTTATGGGCAATGTGGCATGTTCGTAATGACCTCACCTTTAACGAAACAAAACACAGTTCTATTTTTCATGTTATCCCTCTTGCTACACACTGGGTCCATACGTGGTTATGTCTCCAACCAGAGACACAACGCCATGACATAAATTTTTGATGCAACCGTTCGAAAACGGTTTCTTAGGATTTATTAAGACGGTGCGGCTGGTAGCTTGATAGAAGACTTACATGCTGAAGAGTTAGTGTTGTTCCCTTTTACCTCTTTTTAGGTGGTTAATCCACATTGATATCCTTTCGGATCCGTAAATTTGTAATAAGTCTAAATCTTTGTAACATTGAGTTGGAACTTCTGCAGTAAAGATAATAAAGGTTCGTATGTATCATTTTGATACAGACGCTAGGACCATGTCTCCCTTTCGAGAAAAAAAAAAAGAGATTCATTTGGGAAGAAAGATGTTAGGAGGAAGATAAGGAGATAGGAACGTGGTGGCACCCACTGCGACCGCGTGTAACATGCTCCAGAGGATAGATAGCGAGGCGGATGATGCTGCAAAACGATCCCGCGGGGATATACAACGTTTTACAGTAAATAAAGGTTAGGGCATCACCCCCGTTTCAGACAATAGTGTCCGATCTAGTCCGTTTGTGGTGGTGCGTGGATCGGTCTGAGGCCCGTGTCTAGGTGGGGTGGTTGTGCACCCATAGGCTCCCCAGTTTGGTCTGCGTGCAAATTTTTCCAATTTCTATTTTGCACATTGCACTGATGCCCATAAGTATAGGGGATCGCTGCAATCTTCGATGGAAAGTATTACCCAAATTTATAGTTCGACTCAAGGGTAACACAATAATACCAATAAGATTTTAGCAATTGAGACGTCACTCTCAACCACACCTATTAGTTAACAGTAAAATAGAACTAGCTAGAGGCAATCACAGCCATTTAGAGAACTGAGCCGTCCGATCCGTCTATCCAACGATCTACATTGTGCTGTTTGCCCCGCATTGTGGCTAAAACGGTTTACTTCCTCGAATCGCGATTGATGGGCCAGGCTAACGTTTTTGGGCTGCTACTCCATATACTGAGCTGGATGTCTTGTGGTTTGCTGGGCCGAAAAAATGCGAAACCCTAGCTCAAAGAAGGCCCATAGTGGAGCTGCTTTACTTCTCCTTTCGTCTCCCTCATGAGTCATGCCCCGCTCGCGAGGTTTTTTTTCAAAATGGGGGAAATATCGCCCCAGCTTCTGCATCTAAATGATGCACACGGTTTTTTTTATTAGATTATTCACGAAACCTTACAAGAAACAATACAAAAGATCAATCTCGAAGCAACCTTACTATACCTACAGTGGGATGAAGAGGGTGACAATACACCAACTCACATCATCCAAAACTAAATGCCTTCCCCAAATCGCCCAATAGCAGGTGAGAAGCACATCCAGTCAAGCAGACTCTTAGCGCACGCCAACGCACACGCCACAGGAGTTGCTCCTGCCGTCTTCCTCGACTCCATCTTCAAGAGAGATCATGGCATTAACCTTGCAAGACCTGCCGTCGATGCCACCATGACGCCAGACAGCTCCACCATCCTGCACGTATACATCATCCCGCAACTGCTCGCGAGGTGAATTACCTTAAACTGCCGGCGGCGCCGTAATGGTAGAATCAAATGAAGCTCCACCCTTTTGCTCCCATAACTGTAGCTGGTAAGTGCATATGCGTTACTTGCCCCCTCCTATAAATCGGTTCCTTATACACGTTGCCCACAATCACCTAAATCTCCCATTCGTCTCCCCATTCGACAGCCAACCTAGCTCCCGGGACGACTAGGTACGCTGAAATAAGATGCATCTGCAGGTGACCGGGCACTCCTTCTTGATTTAATTTTCCATGACCCAATTACATGATTGATCTAATTTCCCCCCGTCAATATCCTCTTTAGATGTTGAGACAGATTCTTGTTTATTTTGGGTCTGCTGTATGAATCGTTACCAAGGGAGGAATTTCTACCAATTTCATTCTGCATCTGCAGCTATGCCCATGTTTTTTGGAATCTTCTAAACAAGAGACAATAACGTAAGAGAAGCAGAATTTGTTCTCCATTTTTTTCTTTAGCTACGTATACTGTCAAGAGACAATAGCCAAAATACCACACTTCAAAACCACAAGTGCCATAACAAAATGCCAAAATACCACACATGTTCAGATTTTCATTGCCAAAATACCACTTCTATCAATTGTCAACCCAGTCAACGAAGGGCAAACCTGCAGTATGCCGAATATGCCCTTGACTCATCTAATGAAAGAAGAAAAAAGAGAGAACGTGAACTCGTTCCCAAATCCCAACCCCTGCTGCTCGTTTCCAGCCCTTGCAAGGGCGATGGCCGCCGCCGCGGCTCCCCTGAAGACCGCCGCCGCCGCTGCTCCCTGAAGGCCGCCGCCGCCGCGGCTCCCTTGAAGACCGCCGCCGCTGCTCCCCGAAGGCCACCGCCGCTGCTCCCCGAAGGCCGCCGCCACTGCTTCCCGAAGGCCGGTCGCCCCAACCGGTGCCGCTCTGCCGCCTCGTCAAGTCCTCCCCAATGGCCACCACCTCGCCCAGCTCCCACGCGGCCACGACCGGATCCGGCCACGACTCGAACCGGCCACGCCCCGACCCGGCTGCCTCCCCTTGCTCCCACGCCGCCACGCCCCAGCCCGGCCCCAATATTGAGTCCATTCACATGTCAAGTGCAGCAGATTCCTCACAGCAGTAATGATTTTTACTCTCTTTCTAGCATAATCTTTGATTGTTGTGTGCAATATTTGGATGTTAGAATGTGGTGTGTTATGTTTCAGATTTCAAGTAGAAGTACAAGTTCAATCATATTTGACAATTGTAGAGGGTAGAAAAGTGTATGATGTTGTATGGTTCAGGTGATCAAAGAATGACTATATGGTATGGTTCAGGTGATGATGTTGTGCCTTTGATTTCTGAATCAGAGATAGCACAGCTGTTTGATAGATGTGTTGGCTCAAGGATACTAAGGTTTGGTGTGACAATTGAGAACAAACAACAAAACAATGGTCCTACTAATGTCACCATTGATGATGAGAATGATTAGCCTGTCCATGCTCCTTTCTTTGCATGGCCGAAACAAGCATATGAAGGGGGTACGAGGATGATGAGCCTGTGGGATTTAATGAAGAGAACAAATATTTTCCACATGAGGAAAAGGCTGAACCTGAGGTGGTTGTTGCCAGGGTTCCATTTGGGAACACTAGATGTTCCGAACTCTTATGATGCGCAACATGTGGTAGGGGATGATGAAAAGGTGCCTCCCATGTATATCCATGATAGAAACAATCCTCAAATTGAAGTAGGCGCCACATTTCCCGACTCTAAATCATTTAAGGTTGCATTGAGACAACTCGCAATAAGAGAAGATTGGGAATTTATCACAGAGCATAGTGACACAAAGAGATTCAACGGGAGATGCACCGATCAGGATTGTCCGTGGAAGATACATGCCTATAAGATAAAGAATGCTAGTACCTTCATGGTATGGTTAAGATATTTTCTGCACTATTTTTTGTTCTTTTACATTGCAGTTTAGTTTATAACAACTTTTCCATGTTACTGCAGGTATCAAAACTTCCTTTTCTCCATACTTGTGGGAGTGCCAATTGCAGCAAAGGAATGGCAAATAGAAAATGGTTGGCTGATAAAGGGAAAGCTGCAATTCAGCATGATTCCACAGTGAGTGCAAAGCAGCTTAGAGAAAATTTGCAAAAGGAGTTTGACATTAAGCTTCAGTACAGTGATGTTTGGAAAGGGAGAGCTCTTGCATTGGATCAATTGCAAGGTACATACAAGGAGAATTTTCAGTTGTTATGGAGTTTTAGAGCTGAATTGCTTGCAGCTAATCCTGGCAGTATATTTGAGATGGACATAAAAACTACCACCAACAAAAAAGGTGATATTGTGCACTACTTCAATCGGTTGTTCATTGCCTTCAAACCGTGCATTGATGGGTTTTTGGCAGGGTGTAGACCATATTTGGGAGTTGATGCAACTTTTCTAACTGGAAAATACACAGGACAGTTGGCTGCTGCAATTGGTGTGGATGGACATAGTTGGATGTTTCCTGTAGCATTTGGAATATTTGAGAAGGAAAATACAGAAATCTGGGTATGGTTTATGCAACAATTGAAATTGGCCATTGGAGATCCACCAGGGTTTGCAATCCATACCGATGCATGTAAGGGGTTGGAGAACGCCATATCTAAAGTGTACCCAGATTGTGAGCATAGAGAATGCATGATGCATCTAATGCTTAACTTCAAGGAAAAGTTCAAAGGTGACATACTAGATAATATGTGGCCTGCATCATGGACATATGAAGTGGAGAAACACGTAGCTCTAATGGCAGAAATAGAAGCAAAAAGCCCCGAAGCACTAGCCTATTTAAGAAAGGAATATAATCGTGTGTGGATGCGAAGCATATTTTCAGAAAGGACAAAAGTTAAGTATGTAAGCAACAATTTGGCAGAGGTGTTCAATAATTGGGTTAGAGACTACAAGATGCTTGCACTTGTTGAATTTCTGGACAAGATTAGGGACATGATAATGCAAATGAGAGCGAAAAGGAGATTAGTTGGTGAAGGGCTGCAAGGTTACATACTGCCTAGTGTGATAAAGGAGCTGAATCAAAAAAGCAAGGGGTTGCATTATTTGGAAGCAAGGGCATCACCCACCTTAGCTGAGATATCAGGTAATGGATAGAGGCACACGGTTGACTTGGAGAAAAAGGAGTGCTCTTGTAGAAGATGGCAGATTTGTGGTAAACCATGTACCCATGCTCTTCGATTCATATTCTCCAAAAAAGCAAAGTTGGAGGAATATGTTGATGAGAGCTTCTCGGTGGCAAGATTTAAAGCAGCATATGAGGGAATTCTCATGCCAATTAGAGGAAGGTCCCAATGGCCTAAGGTAAATCCCGGGTTTGATATGATTCCTCCCAAACTCACGAGGAGTGCTGGGCGCCCAAGAACTAGGAGGATAAAGAATTATAGTGAGGGTGGAACTGGTAGGAAACATAAATGTAAATGATGTGGACAGCTAGGTCATCTTAAAAAGACATGCAAAGAGCCCGAGATTGATAGTGATGTCGATCGAGATGCAACTCCATCTCCACGGTAATTATGTGATGGATCTCATTTTCTTTCACTTGCTAAATATCTCTTGCATGCTAATTATGTGTGTTGCCTTGTAGAAAAAAACAAAAGGCCGAAGCAAGCATGGTGGCCACTTCTCCTAGGACACCAACTACTACAAGTCCGATGACAAGAAGCATGGCTGCAGCTGTTGGACATGCTTCTACACCTCCCAGTGCGTCCACAAGGAGCAAATCGGTTGCTACTAGCCCTCTTCAAAGAATTTAGTGCATTTGGGTGTGAGAACCATGATGTTTTTCTATGTATTCCAAGTGTTGTACTCTGAACTACTTTGGTGCTCTTTTGGTGATCTAAAACCATTATGTATTGCTGCTGAATATCTATCTTATATTGTCTATATATTTGTGTTGAAAGACTAGTAAAATATAGTCAAAATGCTGTCAAAATGCTGATGAGATATAGCCAAAATGTTGTTGAATTGCTTCTGTTTTGTTGCTGAATAGGTTGTGCTAGAATGAGGAGCTATGTTGCTGAAATGATGCTCAAATGGTGCTGAATAGATTGCATTGACATGTGAAAAGGTAAGGGCATCTGTGTCTTTATTTGAGAAAGTTAGTCACTAGTGGTATTTTGGCATCAAAAACTGAAAATGTGTGGTATTTTGGCACTTTGGTTTTAAAGTGTGGTATTTTGGAACTTTTGGTTTTGAAGTGTGGTATTTTGGCTATTGTCTCCTGTCAAAGTGGGTCAAGGTTTGGGGAGGTAGGAGCCATCCTTGGAGTTGTGCGAGGAAGCACTGATACATTGAGAGATGCAGAAAACTTGTTGCTGATACGCATGCCATGTTTTAGGGCGACAGCCTCTCTTTGGTTCAGGTCCCATCTCCCCCCCTCCCCCCCCCTCTCCTTGTACTTCAGTGTGCTTGCCTTACTGTTTCAACTCCGAATTAGGTTTATTACTTGTGTGCCTTCGTTTTATCTTATCATGCATAGACCACTTGATTTTAAGATGTCTGCCTGCTAGCCATTGGTATTACAAGCCTTTCGCTAATCACATTTCATTAGTTAAACTGTAGAATGTATGAATGGAAATCTCTGTTTTGTAATAATTTTCCTAGCCTTGCTTTACCATAGCTCCATTTTCAGATCAAGAATAGTTCACTAGAGATTAAATGGTCCGTACAGATATCTTCTTGGATTGTGTGTCATTTTTCATTTAGAAATTCTGAAAGTGCTTTGTTTAGGCATCCTTATTCCAATCCAGATTTTGCGACGCTCTGATCTTTTGGTTATATTTGAAATCTTTCGTTGCAATTTTCTTCAGTTCCATATATGGTGTGTTCTTTTCTTTGTCAAATACCTTCCTCCTTCAGTATAGCACTAGATCAGATGTACTCATGTTTGGTAAAACAGGAACTTCGGGCCACAACTCTTGCAAGCTGATCGATAAGCTTTGTGGGATATAGATGCTATTCCATCTATAATGTTCTTGGCATACTAGTGTAGGACTCATATATTGTTTTCTAAGTAAAGTTGCTTAAGGACTTCCATTGTATGCAATGTGGAAATGGTTTCATTTTCATTTATCACAGTTATTTGTGCACCATTAAATTTTGTTGTCTTTGATTAGCTCTTCTATTTTTTTGTTGTTGTACTATAGAAGAGTGACAATGCAAATACATACTTCAATCTATTGAGGTGTGAGCTCCATCTTTGTCTTATACGGATTGGTTTCTTTGCAAAGATTAGGGTACTTCTATCACTAAATTGCTCTTTTGGCCTTTTTTGTTCTTTCCAGTGTGACCAAAACTTCCAAATAGTTTGGGAAAAAGAAAAGTCCATTTTCCTAAGAGGAGCAGGAACGGATAGAATACGTGTGACACATTTGTTGATCATATTTTACATCAACCGAAAGTAAAGTGGCAATTCCAAATCATTCCTTCTGGCCATAGACCATTCAGTTTTAAGAGGTTCTCTACGTAATCAAACACTCTCAGCATATCAGTTGTAGTAAATTTTTATTATAAATTATGCATTTCATCACATTGCTCTATGCTCTTTTCCTCCCTTGTTATTGCTTTGTTTGGTCCCTATTCTGATGCAACATAGTCCAGTCAATACTTTGGCGAGCTATAAATTTGTGGTCTGTATTCAGGTCTCGTGCAGTTTCTCTATTTCCAGAAATCAAGGATGGATCCTGTTGACATTGCATGAATGTATGTACATGGAAATCTATCACTATTTGTTTTGCTTGCACTACGGTTATGTTTGTGTAATTATTAGCGACCTTTCGCTTATATGTGAGCTGTAGTTGTTCAAATGGCTAGAGAATTATCTATTCTATTTAAATTGTTTGAATATTGGACTAAATGACAATTTCAGTTTGCAAGGATCTTGTATCATATGGTTTGATGTTTTCCCATGTGTCTGAACTATGTCTTTAATTTGTAATGTTTGGTCATTAGTGCTTGCTCTTGAAAGTACTGAATATAGGTTGTACTAAACAACTTAACAAAACGGAGTGATATCTTAGATTTGTAATGATATGTTGTGCTAATTGTCTATTTCTTAAACCATTACTAACTTAAACTTGAATGGTCATAATTTTATTGCATATATCTAACTTCCTTGAACATGGACAGGCGCAGCAACGCGCGCTTTCATGGTCTAGTATATCAATAAACTTACAAAGCAAGTGGTGGTTTTATAGCACTTGATTCAAAGCAGTAAAAAGTAAAAGCAAACAGTAAATAAAAGCAGTAGATTCCAGTTTTCACCGGTAGAAGTAATGTGAAACTTTCAGTGGATAAAAGCATAAGCATGAGGTAGCAATGGGGTTATGTATGGATGATATTGATCATGTAATGTAATTCAACTAACATAGCAATCATCTCTAATTCAATTGTGTGTAGGTGTGTGATCCAAATATAATTATGCGTACTAACTAAGAGAATTTGCGTAACATCTTTTGTCCTGGGTGCCCATTTCACCGGGGCCAACTTGGATCTACAAGCAATTAAGGTCTACCCTTTCGAATATAGCGGAAAAAGCATTAAAATTTATGAACACACATAATCCTCGAACTATCACATCTTCCCCTTGTTTTTCCCCCATCTGACACCTTAGTGATTCACATGGTCAACATAATAACAAGTAATACACCTTGCAGATAAATACCAACCTCATACATATAATAAAGTAATATAGGTTCAATACTGAAATCATGTCACTCGGGCCCGAGTAACAAGCATTAAACATAGCAACGGTGTACCAACACTCATACATAAATATCTTCAATTCAAACACCTAAAATCTCGATACATATGGAAAATATCGATAAATATGGAGGATTACAGATCAATCTGATCCAACTCTTAAGCCTACAGAGAACTAATCACTCATGGTGATGTGGAGTGAGTCCATGAAAGTTGGTGATGATGTCGGTGGCAGTGATGATGAAGAAGCCCCTGAAATCCCTCTCTCCGGGGTGGAGAGCAGGATCAATCTGACCCCCGAAACGAAGATCGTGGTCTTGACGGTGCTCTATTTTGTGAAACGTCGTGTCCTTCCACGGGGGTAGGTTTTTAGGGTATATAAGGCCCCATGCGAAGGGGGAGGTGAGATGGCGACCGAGGGCCAAATAGGCCTGGGTGGCGCACCCAAAAAAGTAGGGCGCGCCACATGGCCTCGTTCGGGTCTCGTGGCTCCCCTCTTGTGATCCAAAGCTCCAGGTGCCTTATTTTGATGAAAAACCTCCGTGGTATTTTTCCCTGATTTTATTTCCTGTGAAAACTTGACAAAAAGGAGACTTTGCTAAAAATAACATGAGATTCAGCAGTTTTCATCGAAGTATGGTGAGATTCCGGAGCAAATTATTGAGAAACATGCTTGGAGAAGTAGATACATTTGAGATGTATCATGCACATGTATAAATAATCTAAATTTAGCGAAAATAGCAGCAACTAAGCAGTACTTCAACGTACCTCAAATCGGACCTTGCTGGCATAAGCCAAATTTCAGAAGGATAAGACACAAATGAATGTGTGATAAAATAAATCAGGCAAATCCTTGGATCATCTTATGTTGCTTCGCCAACCATGCCCGCAAAATAGGATCCATGTCGTTGCTCTTGGCCTCCTCGGTGAGTAGGGCTATCTCCAATTCCTTTTGCTTGCTATCTTCTTCCTTGGCTTGTGCACGGACATTCATCACTTCAATCTTGAGCTTCTTGTGTTTGATATCATAGAAGCTCTTCACGACCTTAGTTTTTCTCGATGCTTCATCTCATCCATCTTTTCACCTGACACCTCCTTGTCGGCTGGTAAAATTTTGATTGTCTCCATAACCGTTTGCGAGAAAGCCTCCCGCTTTGCATCTGCCTTGGAGATGGTCCTTCCCCTCGAACTGTTTGATTGACTTGACACACTTGGGGTGGCACCATCGAGATTGATGACATTGGGATGCGCCCCTCGGTTGTTGGACCATGATGCATAGAGTTCTTTCGACTTTGGACAATCTTTGATTGCCTTCCAACAATGGACAAATGTGAATGATTTCATTTGGTTGGAAAGCTTGAAGTGAGCCAAATCTTGATACACCAAGTCTCCGATGTTAATGCCACTAGTGTTTCGATTCTTCATCGTGTCATATAAAGTGTTGAACTTGGCCCATTTCTCTTGGATCAATGCCCACCTTTTTGTGAGAGAGGAATCATTGTGATCACTCTTAAATGGGTGCGCACCCAAGTGATTGTGCTCGTGGAAGTAGTTGAAAATATTGCTCCAAAACATTCCTTCCTTTTGATGGGAACCACAAATTTGATCTTGTACAATTTCCATTCAAGCCTTACAAAGAACCACAAATCCTCTGGTTCTTTTGGACTGTCCTTTCCCTGGAACTTGGCTGGCGAGCTCGTCGTTCAACAATGGCTCAACATCGATAGAGATCGGGGATGTTTGGGAGTACACTTGGGTGGCACGTTGGGTCTTGGAACTGCCCCCTTCATTGATCATGGCCTCCTTCACATCACCATCGTTGAAGTAGGCCTGGTAGATTTGTCGCCGGGTCAAACACAATCATGGTAAATATATGGACACAAAGATGGAAGCAAAAGAGATTAATCCCGGGTCAAAGATTGAACCGGGTGGCACCAGCATTTCTTCGAACATGTTGCGAGAAACAGGGACTGCGTCACATTCCAAACACTTTGTGGGCTTCCTTTGCACTCCACCTAAAGAACTAGCCGCCAGAATATTGAGGTACGTAGATGTTAGGAACTTCCGGCACGGTCGTCGACCTTCAGCAATGTGCCCTCGACAACTGGGACGACTGTCGCATGCCCTGGCAAGCGTGGGTTCTTGTTAGCAAACAATATAGAGCTTGTCGCTAGGGCATTGGTATGCTCTCCAACACGAAGAGCACCGAAGAACGAAAAGCAGAAAACAAGGGTGAGAGAGAGAAAGTAGAAGTTTGTAAATTGATTTTGCAATGTTGTGTTGTTCAATTGGCCGTCACCCTTCATGTATATAAATTGAATGGACTTTCCGTGCAAGCATTAGATTTGGGTTTACGTCCAAAACCATAGTTTGGGTCCAACTCAGATGGTTTGGTCCGAACTTTTCATAACTATTCGGTCAAAAACTTAACTGCACCTTCCAAACCAATGTTGAGGTAGTAAACAATCTCGAATAAAAATATCGTAAACCACAAAATTGTTTCTTGCGAAAAAACGAAGAACTTTCATGTTGAATATTTTTTCATCCGAGTTGATCTTAAGTGCATAGAATCGACCGAGCCAAAAAAGTCCGTCTATTTCGTAGAGCCATATTTGAACGATTTGCTTACACTCAGGATGAGACATCGAAATCTTCCGTGTCTGATGCATTGTGCTTATTCCACATGTTGCATACTACTTTGGATCGGGACGACCCAAAAATCAAAGTTCCTTGTTTTTACAAGACGCACAATTTTCATTTCTATTATTTTTTCATTTGATGTCATCTTCAAATTTTAACCTTTTATGTCAAAAACGACTGTCAACACATGCTTCCATGTTTTTCGGCAAAATATGTATGCCCAAAAATTACTTGCATTAACTTTTGTCTAAGAACGATGTCAACACTCCATAGACCATTGGTTCTTAGGGTGATAATTTTGTATCAGCCATGTATGCTAAGGGCCATAATTATATATCGTCCATACGTGTGTTTAAGCTTCTTGCCAGACGCTTGGGTAGAACTTCTTCAGATATCTTCCATTGAGGGCTCCAGGTAGTAAATTCCCTTCCATATATTCCACCAAGTATGAGTTTTCGGGAACTATTATCATCACCCTGAAAGAACCTTCCTAGCTCGGAGATCATTTGCTAAATTTTCTGTCTTTTGACCTAATTGGTAGAATCACTTTCCAAATTAGATCGCCAACTTGAACGCTCGTCAACTTCATCTTTTTGTTATAACTCTTGCTACCCTTAACTTATCCTTCTCTATGTCTTTAAGAGAAGTTAACTATTTATCAGCAGCCTCATCAACGTTGTCCATCATCAAGTCATGAAAATCCACTGCCGATAAGTCATTCTGCTTAGCGAATCTCAAAGCAGCCAGATTTACCTCTACCGGTAAAACGGTTCCCTGTCTATACACAAGCTCATATGGAGTTATCTTTCTAGCACCATGCTAAAGATTCTATGTACCCACAAAGTTTCAGACAACACTTCATGCAATTTCCTCGGATGATCCTCAATTTTCTTGTTGATGAGTTTGATCAAAATTTTATTACTAGATTCAATTTGTCCATTAACTTATGCAAGCATGTCGAAGATTGCAAACCCTGCTTTATGTTGTATAGCTTGATCGTAGAACAACTTACACCTTTATGTTGCTTCTAATAATTTGTTAATAACTTGCGTAGTAATTTAGCATCACTACAACTGTTACCTAATAAGTATAGAATTGTTAGTGCGCTCTCTTATCCATTCTAGCACTTGTAAGTTGAGAGTGTCTCTATAGGTTTTTAGTGCTTGCGCGCGGCTGCTTAACCCCACCATATTGCCTATGAAGTTTCTCTTGCGTCCTCTAAGTTCTCTGCGTGCCTCAAGTACAAAGGACGACTGGTTGACGAATGCTATACGTCTTGACGTCTTGTTAAGTACGAACCCGTACTTATTGCTGCTTTGGGACATAACCGGGCAGATATGAAGATCGGTGCGACGAAGAACGATGTTAGCAAGGTTACCCTTCCGGCTTGGCCTGGGCAGGGTTATGGACGCCTTTGATTATCTTCAGGACTCTTAGTCCAATTTGTTTCTTGTCCATACTCGGACGCATTCGACATTTTGTATGATTCAGATCTTTGTGTTGTATATTTGTATCTTGACTCATTGGAGCCATTGTTGTAATATATATGTTTCTTGTGGACTCTATTGTAATCATGTTGTAATGTTGCCGCTCGTGTTAATTCCTCTGGCATCACGTGTGTGATTCGTCGCGCATGTCGTGTCGGAGGGCGTCTCGGAATCGATATCGTGCGGATTTCGCGGGTTCGCTGGGATCCTCAGGGTACCGGTTCCGGGGCGTCACACAAGGGCACCAAGGTCGGCGCCCAAGCACCACCTCTCCCAAACCCTAGCACCACCCCTCCTCCATCTATCTCTTGCACGGCGATGTCGAAGCCCTGCAAGAGTTCTCCACCACCACCATCACCACGCCGTCGTGCTGGCAGGATTCCGAGGAGGATCTACTACCTCCGCTGCCCGCTGGAACAGGGAGAAGGATGTCTTCATCAATATCGAACATGTGACCGAGTGCGGAGGTGCTGCCCGATTGCGGCACCGTCAAGATCTTCATGTCGCTACTGAGAGCGGCAAATGGTCAACTACTGTTGCCTACCAAAACCCACCGGCGAGCAGCGACGGGCAACACGGAGAGCCGGGAGGCTCCCAGGACTGCTGGTGGGCCCTGGTCCCTCGGGCAACGGCCCGCAATGCTCCGGCACACGTCCTGGCTAATGCAAGGGCGTGCCACCTGACCTATACCCGGTCGGGAAGGTGATGGATTGCTTCAATTAGTTTCCTGCATGGCAAACACGTAAACATTAAATACGAACCCCGATCGGCTCTTAGGTTACTCCGTGAATCGGCTCAAAGAGCCGATTGACCCATGATTCACGTTGGATTTACGATAACATGGGGATCCTGCTTAATCAAAACCAAGATAAATCAATCTACGACAGTCTAGGGTTTTCACCGCATAACCGGAACATCCTACGCGTAGTTGAGCCTAGCAGATACGTAAGATAATAGAAAACTAGTCCTAAAGAGGCCTAAAAACCAACATAACATCGATTCCCGGAACAATCCCTCTAGGATCAACAGACTATACCTTACGCACTACCGGATCGTTCAACCCGTTTGTAAGGCCTAACCATGCGGATATCAAACTAATCCTTGAAGAACAAGGAACGACTATAACAGATCAGATCTACTAAATAAAGACTAAGCAAGATGCTGCCCTTACACCCAAGATAGGTGCAAAGGCAGCTAGATATTCAGGGGCAGCGTAGCTAAGCAAGCGGATCATGAAAGTATCGACGTCAGCCCCAAAACATCCACGATAAGGGTGTTGCTCGCCATCAACAAGGTTTCAGCACGAGCAACACCAAGCAACGAATAAACAGATACTGCCTAGATCGCAAGATGCGATCTAGGCAGCATGACGCTTACCCGGAAGAAACCCTCGAAACAAGGGGTGGCGATGCGCCTAGATTGATTTGTTGTGAACGTGATCGTCCTCCTTTCTCAATAACCCTAGGTACATATTTATAGTCCGTACACTTTCTATCTTGGGAATAAACCTAGCTGTGTACGACTAAACTCTATCTCTTAATTCTAAGCCTAAAACGTAATCTACCATAATATACAGATACATGGGCAATCTAGCCCAAACTTTCGCACAAGGCCGATTCGGAGACACTTTATACGCATGTCCTCTAAGCCCATCTTTGATCACGGCCCATCTCCTGCTCTGGCTAAATTCTGGTGATAACACATGCCCCCCTGGTTTTGGCAATGATAATTTCAAAACCACTCTGTTTTTTCTTCGTAGGGTCACGTCGTGGCAGAGCAGTAACCGTCACGATATCCTTTCATCATGATGCCTTGCCTTCTCAACTTCTCTGCACGATTTGACAGTTTTGGCACCATGTCCTCGGAAACCGCCACAGCATTAAATCTCCACTATATCCCCTTTATTTAACCGCGTCGAGCAGTTCACTTCCTCATCCCCCTGCTCCGTACTAGCCATCGGAAAGCCCTCCTCTGCACCATGGACTCCTCATCCTCCTCCTCTGCTTCATCGGGTCTTTCCTTCCAGTCCTCTTCCTCGAGCGAGCCGATGCTGGAGTACAACCAGATGGAGGCGTACAATAGGCGCGCTCCCGAGCATTGGGACGAGAGGGACCGGGACTTCGACTTCGTGCCAGATGGCCCACCCCTGACCGTCGTCGGGTCAGATGATGATTTGCCCCTGACCGACGGGGAGGACGACCTCCGGTTCCTCGCCAACGGGGAACTGGAGGCGGAGAGTGAAGACGACCTCTTCTCCTGGGGTGACTTCACTTCCTCCGACGAAGAGGAGGAAGAGGAGGACGACACCTCCTCCGACGAGTACCCGCCGGCGAAGCGCTTCCGCGCCGGGTCGGATGACGACGACGACGACGACGAAGAGGAAGAAGCCCCTGCCGAGGGCTACGGCAGCAGCAACGAGGAGCTCGCCGGCAGCAGCGCCGACGACGGCTACGACGGCGACGACGAGGGCAGCGACGGCCCTTAGATTAGGGACTACTAGCATAGGACTAGTAGTAGCAATCCGCTCTTCTTTTGTTCTTCCTTTCCTGAGCAATCGGCTCTTCTCTGTAAAAAATCCCCTTTTAATCAATGAAGAAGGATTCCATGCTTGATTCTTCCGATTATCAAAATAAATCAATGCTCAAAGAGCCGATGGCAACACATCGGTCTTTTACCAAAAACGCCAGCAAGGCCAGCCCCCAAATTCAAACGGTGACCTGATGCTAGCTTGTGACAGTTATGCCTCTAGAGTCGATGGCTATGCATCGGCTTTTTAGTTCTAAAGTCGATGTCAGTGCATCGGCTGTACTTTGTATATTTAAGAAATTTTTTTTACTGGCCGATTTCATGTATCGGCCCCCATATTTTACTGTCCATCATCCCACATACTCGGGAAATATTTCTTGAGATGCTGACCATTGACAGCCACTGGGAACTTCACACCGCTCAGCTCCTCGAGCATGTATGCATTACCCTTTAAAACTTGGTCGATCCTGTACGGCCCGTGCCAATTTGGAGACCATTTACCATACACCTTGTCCTTAGTCCCCAATGGCAATACAGCCTTCCCATACCGGATCACCAACGTGGAACTCCTTTGGCTTCACCTTCTTATTATATGCACGAGCTACCTTGGCTTTGTTCTCCTTAATTTTCTCAAGCGACCAAAGTCTAAGTTCCGTCAGATCCTCGATGCTATCACTCATCAGGGCTGCATATTCTTCAGTCGTTAAGTCATTCTGAAACGTAACACGTCTCGACCCAGCCGTGACCTCCCAGGGCAACACGACTTCTTGTCCATAGACCAGATGGTATGGCGAGGTTTTTATCGCTCCATGACATGACATACGATAAGCCCACAAAGCCTCTGACAAAACCTCGTGCCAACGTCTAGGGTGCTCGTCGACTTTCCTCTTAATCAGCTTGATAAGGCTGCGGTTGGACGCTTCAGCTTGCCCATTTGCTTGAGCATAGTATGGGGACGATCGGATCAACTTAATTCCCATGTCCTCGCAAAACTCTCTAAACTCGCGAGAAACAAAAACCGAACCTCCATCGGTCGTGATAGTCTGGGGAATCCCAAATCTGTGAATGACATGTTCTTTCACAAAATTGATAACATCGGCCGATGCTACTGACTTCATAGGGACGGCCTCCACCCATTTAGTAAAATAATCTGTGATGGCCAAAATCCACACATGGCCTTTGCTCGATGGAGGATTGATTTTGCCTATCATATCCATACCCCAACCTCGGAATGGCCAAGGCTTGATGATGGGGTTCATTGCTGATGCAGGTGCCATCTGAATTTTCCCAAACCTCTGACATGCTTGACACCCTTTATAGTAATTAAAACAGTCCTCAATCATGGTGGGCCAATAAAACCCCGATCGCCTGATCAACCATTTCATCTTATGAGCCGATTGATGAGTTCCACAGGCGCCTTCGTGTACCTCGTGTAAGAGCCGATTCGACTCGGCTGGTCCCAGCACATCCGAGAAGTAACCCTTCCAAGGTCCCGTAGAACATGTCATCTCCAATAAGGACATACTTCATGGCCTTGTACCTTATCCGTTTAGGTGCCCCCCGAGCCGAATCTTTCAAGTAATTGAAGATATCGGCTCTCCGATCATCTGGTTCCATGAACCGTACACGGACATCGGCTCCATCTCGCTACGTCCTTGTAGCCCGACGCCATCCGTGCGAGATCGTTCGCCTCGGTATTCTCGTGACCTCGGGATCCAGTTGAAGTTTATGTACCTAAATTGTGCCATCAACTCACGGCATTGCATCCACAATGGGAAGAGCGACTCGCTCTCGCATTTGTATTCGTCCGTGAGCTGGGAAATCACTGATGGCGTGTATTTCACACGTTCGTTGGGCAACCCCAAGAGGAAGGTATGATGCGCACAGCAGCAAGTTTTCCCTCAGAAAGAAACCAAGGTTTATCGAACCAGGAGGAGCCAAGAAGCACGTTGAAGGTTGATGGCGGCGGAATGTAGTGCGGCGCAACACCAGAGATTCCGGCGCCAACGTGGAACCCGCACAACACAACCAAAGTACTTTGCCCCAACGAAACAGTGAGGTTGTCAATCTCACCGGCTTGCTGTAACAAAGGATTAACCGTATTGTGTGGAAGATGATTGTTTGCAGAGAAAACAGTAAAAACAAGTATTGCAGCAGAGTTGTATTTCAGTATTAAAGAATGGACCGGGGTCCACAGTTCACTAGAGGTGTCTCTCCCATAAGATAAAAGCATGTTGGGTGAACAAATTACAGTCGGGCAATTGACAAATAGAGAGGGCATAACAATGCACATACATGACATGATAAGTATAGTGAGATTTAATTGGGCATTACGACAAAGTACATAGACCGCCATCCAACCGCATCTATCCCTAAAAAGTCCACCTTCAGGGTTATCGTCCGAACCCCTCCGGTATTAAGTTGCAAACAACGGACAATTGCATTAAGTATGGTGCGTAATGTAATCAACAACTACATCCTCGGACATAGCGCCAATGTTTTATCCCTAGTGGCAACAAGCACAACACAACCTTAGAACTTTTCGTCACTCGTCCCGGGTGTCAATGCGAGCATGAACCCACTATCGAGCATAAGTACTCCCTCTTGGAGTTAAAAGTAAAAACTTGGCCAGAGCCTCTGCTAGAAACGGAGAGCATGCAAGATCATAAACAACACATGTATAATAACTTGATAATTAACATGACATGGTATTCTCTATCCATCGGATCCCGACAAACACAACATATAGAATTACAGATAGATGATCTTGATCATGTTAGGCAGCTCACAAGATCCAACAATGAAGCACAATGAGGAGAAGACAACCATCTAGCTACTGCTATGGACCCATAGTCCAGGGGTGAACTACTCACTCATCACTCCGGAGGCGACCATGGCGGTGTAGAGTCCTCCGGGAGATGAATCCCCTCTCCGGCAGGGTGCCGGAGGAGATCTCCGGAATCCCCCGAGATGGGATCGGCGGCGACGGCGTCTCGGCAAGGTTTTCCGTATCGTGGTTTTTCGCATCGGGGTTTCGCGACGGAGGCTTTAAGTAGGCGGAAGGGCAGGTCAAGGGGCGTCACGAGGGGCCCACACTATAGGTCGGCGCGGCCGGGGCTTGGGCCGCGCCGCCCTATAGCCTCGGCCACCTCGTGGCCCCACTTCGTGTGTTCTTCGGTCTTCCGGAAGCTCCGTGGAAAAATAGGGCCCCGGGTTTTCGTTTCGTCCAATTCCGAGAATATTTCGTTACTAGGATTTACTGAAACCAAAAACAGCGAGAAAACGGAACTGGCACTTCGGCATCTTGTTAATAGGTTAGTTCCAGAAAATGCACGAATATGACATAAAGTGTGCATAAAACATGTAGGTATCATCAATAATATGTCATAGAACATAAGAAATTATCGATACGTCGGAGACGTATCAAGCATCCCCAAGCTTAGTTCTGCTCGTCCCGAGCAGGTAAAACGATAACAAAGATAATTTCTGAAGTGATATGCCATCATAACCTTGATCATACTATTTGTAAACATATGTAGTGGATGCAGCGATCAAAACAATGGTGATGACATGAGTAAACAGGTGAATCATATAGCAAAGACTTTTCATGAATAGCACTTCAAGACAAGTATTAATAAGTCTTGCATAAATCAAAGTAAAGGTATTGAAGCAACACAAAGGAAGATTAAGTTTCAGCGGTTGCTTTCAACTTGTAACATGTATATCTCATGGATAATTGTCAACATAGAGTAATATAACAAGTACAATATGCAAGTATGTAGGAATCAATGCACAGTTCACACAAGTGTTTGCTTCTTGAGGTGGAGAGAAATAGGTGAACTGACTCAACATAAAAGTAAAGAGAATGGTCCTTCAAAGAGGAAAGCATCGATTGCTATATTTGTGCTAGAGCTTTTATTTTGAAAACATGAAACAATTTTGTCAACGGTAGTAATAAAGCATATGAGTTATGAAAGTTATATCTTACAAGTTGCAAGTCTCATGCATAGTATACTAATAGTGCCCGCACCTTGTCCTAATTAACTTGGACTACCGGATCTTTGCAATGCACATGTTTTGACCAAGTGTCACAATGGGGTACCTCCATGCCGCCTGTACAAAGGTCTAAGGAGAAAGCTCGCATTTTGGATTTCTCGCTTTTGATTATTCTCAACTTAGACATCCATACCGGGACAACATGGACAACGAGATAATGGACTCCTCTTTAATGCATAAGCATGTGGCAACAATTTTTATTCTCATATGAGATTGAGGATATATGTCCAAACTGAAACTTCCACCATGAATCATGGCTTTAGTTAGCGGCCCAAAGTTCTTCTCTAACAACATGCATGCTCCAACCATGAAGGTGGTAGATCTCTCTTGCTTCGGACAAGACGGACATGCATAGCAACTCACATGATATCCAACAAAGAATAGTTGATGGCGTCCCCAGAAACATGGTTATCGCTCAACAAGCAACTTAATAAGAGATAAAGTGCATAAGTACATATTCAATACTACAATAGTTTTTAAGCTATTTGTCCCATGAGCTATATATTGCAAAGGTGAATGATGGAATTTTAAAGGTAGCACTCAAGCAATTTACTTTGGAATGGCGGATAAATACCATGTAGTAGGTAGGTATGGTGGACACAAATGGCATAGTGGTTGGCTCAAGGATGTTGGATGCATGAGAAGTATTCCCTCTCGATACAAGGTTTAGGCTAGCAAGGTTATTTGAAACAAACACAAGGATGAACGGTACAGCAAAACTCACATAAAAGACATATGGTAAACATTATAAGACTCCATACCGTCTTCCTTGTTGTTCAAAACTCAATACTAGATGTTATCTAGACTCTAGAGAAACCAAATATGCAAACCAAATTAGCAAGCTCTAAGTATTTCTTCATTAATGGGTGCAAAGTATATGATGCAAGAGCTTAAACATGAGCACAACAATTGCCAAGTATCACATTATCCAAGACATTTTAGAGTTACTACATGTATCATTTTCCAATTCCAACCATATAACAATTTAACGAAGATGAAACTTCGCCATGAATACTATGAGTAGAGCCTAAGGACATATTTGTCCATATGCAACAGCGGAGCGTGTCTCTCTCCCATAAAGTGAATGCTAGGATCCATTTTATTCAAACAAAACAAAAAACAAAAACAAACCGACGCTCCAAGCAAAGTACATAAGATGTGGCCGAATAAAAATATAGTTTCAGGGGAGGAACCTCGATAATGTTGTCGATGAAGAAGGGGATGCCTTGGGCATCCCCAAGCTTAGACGCTTGAGTCTTCTTAATATATGCAGGGGTGAACCACCGGGGCATCCCCAAGCTTAGAGCTTTCACTCTCCTTGATCATATTGCATCATACTCCTCTCTTGATCCTTGAAAACTTCCTCCACACCAAACTCGAAACAACTCATTAGAGGGTTAGTGCATAATAAAAATTCACATGTTCAGAGGTGACACAATCATTCTTAACACTTCTGGACATTGCATAAAGCTACTGGACATTAGTGGATCAAAGAAATTCATCCAACATAGCAAAAGAGGCAATGCGAAATAAAAGACAGAATCTGTCAAAACAGAACAGTCCGTAAAGATGGATTTTATTAGGCCACCAGACTTGCTCAAACGAAAATGCTCAAATTGAATGAAAGTTGCGTACATATCTGAGGATCATGCTCGTAAATTGGCGTAATTTTCTGGGCTACCTACAGGGAGATAGACCCAGATTCGTGACGACAAAGAAATCTGGAACTCGCGCAGTAATCCAAATCTAGTACTTACTTTTCTATCAAAGACCTTACTTGGCACAACAAAACTTAAAACTAAGATAAGGAGAGATTGCTACAGTAGTAAACAACTTCCAAGACACAAATATAAAACAAAGTACTGTAGTAAAAACATGGGTTGTCTCCCATAAGCGCTTTTCTTTAACGCCTTTCAGCTAGGCGCAGAAAGTGTATCTCAAGTAACATCGAAAGATGAAGCATCAACATAATTTGTTCTAATAATAGAATCATAAGGTACCTTCATTCTCTTTCTATGGAAGTGTTCCATACCTTTCTTGAGAGGAAATTGATATTTAATATTACCTTCCTTCATATCAATAGTAGCACCAACGGTTCGAAGAAAAGGTCTTCCCAATATAATGGGGCAAGATGCATTGCATTCAATATCCAAGACAACAAAATCAACGGGGACAAGGTTATTGTTAACCATAATATAAACATTATCAACTTTCCCCAAAGGTTTCTTTTTAGCATTATCGACGAGATTAACATCCAAATAACAAGTTTTTCAATGGTGGCAGGTCAAGCATATCATAGACTTTTTTAGGCATAACGAAATACTTGCACCAAGATCACATAAGGCATTACAATCAAAATCTTTGATTCTCATTTTAATGATGGGCTCCCAACCATCCTCTAGCTTTCTAGGAATAGAAGTTTCAAGTTTTAGTTTCTCTTCTCTAGCTTTTATGAGAGCATTTGTAATATGTTTTGTGAAAGCCAAATTTATAGCACTAGCATTGGGACTCTTAGCAAGTTTTTGCAAGAACTTTATAACTTCAGAGATATGGCAATCATCAAAATCTAAATCATTACAATCTAAAGCAATGGGATTATCATCCCCAAGGTTGGAAAAAATTTCAGCAGCTTTATCACAAGCGGTTTCAAGCAGTTTTAGCAGTTTCAGGTAATTTCGCGCGCTTTGCACTAGGAGTAGAAGCATTGCTAACACCAATTATTTTTCCATTGATAGTAGGAGGTGCAGCAACATATGAAGAATCAACATTACTTGTGGTGGTAATAGTCCAAACTTTAGCTACATTTTCCTTTTTAGCTAGTTTTTCATTTTCTTCTCTATCCCACCTAGCTCGCAGTTCAGCCATTAATCTTATATTCTCATTAATTCTAACTTGGATGGCATTTGCTGTAGTAACAATTTTATTTTCAATATCATCAGGTTTAGCAGCCATTTTATTAATTAAAGAAGATTGTGACGCAGACATGTATGAGATTCGGTCTTCGACATTTGCAAGTTTAGTTTGCAACCCGAAATCTCCATATTCAGATTTTCAAGTTGATTTCCTATTTTCTTCAACAAGGTAGATTGCTCATTCATAGTTTTAGTAAACAATTTATTTTGCTCATACTGCGATTGCATAAAGTTCTTGGTGGCCCTTTCAATTTCTAACATCTTTTCCTCATTAGGTGAAACATATCTACCATAAGAATTACCATTAGCAGGATGTGGTCTAGAATTTTGAGCAACCAATGAAGCTAACGGAACATTATTAGGATCAACATTAGTCCTACCATTAACAAGCATAGACATAATAGCATCAATCTTATCACTCAAGGAAGAGGATTCTTCAACAGAATTTACCTTCTTACCTTGTGGAGCTCTTTCCGTGTGCCATTCAGAGTAATTAACCATCATATTATCAAGAAGCTTTGTTGCTTCACCAAGAGTGATGGACATAAAGGTACCTCCAGCAGCTGAATCCAATAAATTCCGTGAAGAAAAATTTAGTCCTGCATAGAAGGTTTGAATGATCATCCAAGTAGTCAGTCCATGGGTTGGGCAATTTTTAACCAGAGATTTCATTCTTTCCCAAGCTTGAGCAACATGTTCATTATCCAATTGTTTAAAATTCATTATGCTACTCCTCAAAGATATAATTTTAGCAGGGGGATAATATCTACCAATAAAAGCATCCTTGCATTTAGTCCGAGGAATCAATACTATTCTTAGGCGAGAGATAGCAACCAATCTTTAGCTCTTCCTCTTAATGAGAAAGGGAACAAATTTAATTTTATAATGTCACCATCTACATCTTTATATTTTTGCATTTCACATAGTTCAACAAAATTATTGAGATGGGCAGCAGCATCATCGAACTAATACCGGAAAATTGCTCTCGCATAACAAGATTAAGTAAAGCGAGGTTTAATTTCAAAGAATTCTGCCGTAGTAGCAGGTGGAGCAATAGGTGTGCATAAGAAATCATTATTATTTGTGCTAGTGAAGTCACACAACTTAGTATTTTCAGGGTTGGCCATTTTAGCAGTAATAAATAAAGCAAACTAGATAAAGTAAATGCAAGTAAACTAATTTTTTTGTGTTTTTGATATAGCAAACAAGATAGCAAATAAAGTAAAGCTAGCAACTAATTTTTTTGTGTTTTGATATAATGCAGCAAACAAAGTAGTAAATAAAATAAAGCAAGACAAAAACAAAGTAAAGAGATTGAGAAGTGGAGACTCCCCTTGCAGCGTGTCTTGATCTCCCCGGCAACGGCGCCAGAAAAAGATGCTGGCGTGTAGTTGACGTGGGAGTTAGAAATCTCTGTTGTGTAACTTTTCTTCAGGTCCCCGGCAACGGCGCCAGAAAAAGAGCTTGATGGCGTGTATTTCACACGTTCGTTGGGCAACCCCAAGAGGAAGGTATGATGCGCACAGCAGCAAGTTTTCCCTCGTAAAGAAACCAAGGTTTATCGAACCGGGAGGAGCCAAGAAGCACGTTGAAGGTTGATGGCGGCGGGATGTAGTGCGGCGCAACACCGGAGATTCCGGCGCCAACGTGGAACCTGCACAACACAACCAAAGTACTTTGCCCCAACGAAACAGTGAGGTTGTCAATCTCACCGGCTTGCTGTAACAAAGGATTAACCGTATTGTGTGGAAGATGATTGTTTGCGAGAGAAAACGGTAAAAACAAGTATTGCAGCAGATTTGTATTTCGGTATTAAAGAATGGACCGGGGTCCACAGTTCACTAGAGGTGTCTCTCCCATAAGATAAAAGCATGTTGGGTGAACAAATTACAGTCGGGCAATTGACAAATAGAGAGGGCATAACAATGCACATACATGACATGATAAGTATAGTGAGATTTAATTGGGCATTACGACAAAGTACATAGACCGCCATCCAACTGCATCTATGCCTAAAAGTCCACCTTCGAGGTTATCGTCCGAACCCCCTCCGGTATTAAGTTGCAAACAACGAGACAATTGCATTAAGTATGGTGCGTAATGTAATCAACAACTACATCCTCGGACATAGCGCCAATGTTTTATCCCTAGTGGCAACAGCACAACACAACCTTAGAACTTTACATCCTTGTCCCGAGTGTCAATGCGGGCATGAACCCACTATCGAGCATAAGTACTCCCTCTTGGAGTTAAAAGTAAAAACTTGGCCAGAGCCTCTACTAGAAACGGAGAGCATGCAAGATCATAAACAACACATGTATAATAACTTGATAATTAACATGACATGGTATTCTCTATCCATCGGATCCCGACAAACACAACATATAGAATTACGAGATAGATGATCTTGATCATGTTAGGCAGCTCACAAGATCCAACAATGAAGCACAATGAGGAGAAGACAACCATCTAGCTACTGCTATGGACCCATAGTCCGAGGGTGAACTACTCACTCATCACTCCGGAGGCGACCATGGCGGTGTAGAGTCCTCCGGGAGATGAATCCCCTCTCCGGCAGGGTGCGGAGGAGATCTCCAGAATCCCCCGAGATGGGATCGGCGGCGACGGCGTCTCGGTAAGGTTTTCCGTATCGTGGTTTTTCGCATCGGGGTTTCGCGACGGAGGCTTTAAGTAGGCGGAAGGGCAGGTCAAGGGGCGTCACGAGGGGCCCACGCTATAGGTCGGCGCGGCCGGGGCTTGGGCCGCGCCGCCCTATAGCCTGGCCACCTCGTGGCCCCACTTCGTGTGTTCTTCGGTCTTCGGAAGCTCCGTGGAAAAATAGGGCCACTGGGTCTTCGTTTCGTCCAATTCCGAGAATATTTCGTTACTAGGATTTACGAAACCAAAAACAGCGAGAAAACGAGAAGCGGCACTTCGGCATCTTGTTAATAGGTTAGTTCCAGAAAATGCACGAATATGACATAAAGTGTGCATAAAACATGTAGGTATCATCAATAATATGGCATAGAACATAAGAAATTATCGATACGTCGGAGACGTATCAATCACCAACTTTGAGTCTCCAAAAAGTTCCACTGCTTTTGCCCCGACTTCGATAAGCAACTCCATTCCCTTGCGTATTGCTTCATACTCAGCGACATTGTTGGTGCAAGGGGTAGACAACCTGATGGAGAAGGAATATGTTGCCCCCCGAGGCGACACGAGTAGAACGCCGATGCCGCAACCATCATCACAAGCCGGTCCATCGAAAAACATGGCCCATGCACGTACAGACAGTGCTGCTATATCAGTGTTGATTCGTTCAGCAATAAGATCGGCCAACGCCTGTCCTTTGACTGCTTTCGCAGGTTGATACCGGAGATCAAATTCCGATAAAGCAAACATCCACTTACCGAGTCGGCCTTTCAACACAGGAGCCGACGACATGTGTTTGACAACATCTGATTTGCAGATGATGACAATTTCCGCGGTTAGCGAGGATGTGACGAAGCTTGGTGCGAGGTAAAGAATAGGCGAGAGGCACAACTTCTCGATCTCGGGGTACCTAGTTTACGCATCCAACATCCTTCTGCTGAGGTAGAAAGCGACCCTCTCCAGACCATCATAGACTTGCACCACCACTGAGGCGATGGAAGTGTCAGCTACTGAGAGGTAAATATAGAATGGTCTGTCCTGCTGGGGCGCAACCAACACAGGTGGCTTTGTTAGATACTCTTTAATCTCGTCGAAAGCTCGCTGTTGTTCTGCCCCTCAGCGAAACTCCTCATCAGGTTTAATTTTCACCAATCCCATGAACGGCTCGATTCGTCCTGACAGGTTAGAGATGAACCTTCTGACGAAGTTGATTTTGCCGATGAGACACTGGAGTTCCTTCTTCGTGGTAGGTGGCTTCATTGTTCGTACTGCCTCCTGACTTTTCAGGCCGATCTCAATTCCGCGTTCATGAACCAAGAAGCCCAAGAA
>NC_061511.1:246543238-246703513 GCF_022539505.1 Lolium rigidum
TGAAGTGATGAGCGCTTATGAGGGGTTGGTGCTTGAGCACCACTGCAGGTGAAGATGGGGAAATCAAAGAACTGGGAGAAGCCCGTAGAACCACCGTGCAATGGCGGAAGGAGAACATTGTGTTTCCGGTGAGAAGCCAACAAGCATGCCACCTCCGCCTCCTCCGCCACCTCGAGTCTCCTCCGCGTGATGATTCTCCCGTGCGCGATGATGATTCCCCTATCCATGACCGGTCTGCTCCGCGTGAAAATACTCCGCCGCCTCCTCCTCCTCCTCGTCAGGAGACTCCGCCGCCTCCACTTAAGCAAAGAGGAAGGCTGTCCGCGGCACCTCCTACGAGCTCCGAAGAGATCATCAACTCCAATGAGGGCACGAGACTCCGAGTTGTTACCACATGAAGCGAGACCGAAGAGCAAAAGGCGTTTCTTGCGCCGAAGAAGGTGTTTATTCGACCGCGAGACGGTGAAGCACTTTGCCGAGACGAGAATGAAGAGACCTGAGCCGAGAGGCTGATTATGACCGCTCTCTTGGACGAGTCCTCTAGAGCGAGCAAAGAAGCAAAAAAAAGTCGCACGGCTTGGACGACGGGACATTCGAGGCCGCACCCCACTTCATCGTGGAGCCATATCATGATCCGGAGACGGCATCGATGATCGAACGGGCGGCTAGAGCTCGGGGAGCATCGGTTGAGTACGAAGATTACTATCCAACGGCTCAAGTGGTAAACACGTATAGATACGGAAAAGATCTCGTCAAACCTGAGCGAGCTCGCGCGTCTAGGGACTCGGATGCGAAGGTTGCATGACTGGTACCGAAAGCCTCGTCGAAGAAGTGAAAGCTACCTCACGGTGTATCTTAGAGATGAGCATTACTTCCGGGGGAAGACGAGATAAACCTTGAGATAGAAGAAACTGTTTCAGTTATTCAATCAAGACGCCCTCGACAAAGTCTGTTATCAGTTGCTACTGCCTCGTAAGTGATTTATTTGTGTAATTAAGTTTGTAGCTCATTCATTTGCACTAACAATTATCCTTTGTGTACGATATACATTTAATTATGCGAGAATGAAGAAGCTGGAATACAAAAGAGGCAAACTCCTACCGGCGGGGTTCATAGACCCAAACACGGTTCATGAAGTTACGGTTCGACGGTACCCCAAGGACACGAGAGGACAACATCGTAATGTTTTTAGAGAAGCAAACGAGACAAAGATGATATATTCTTTCCCTACAACTTCAAGTGAGTGTTATATATAACATACATTATGCTTGTGCACCTTCCACTTTATTCTCGTAATCATTGAGCTATGCTTGTGCAGTTTCCACTTTATTCTCCTAATCATTGATCTTCAACTTGGAGTCGTAAACGTCATGGACTCGAAACGTAAAGAATATGCGGAATGGGCGGACATGGCTGCCATCCTCCAGAGGTAGTTTCAATCAATTTCGTATTGGCATCTTCATCTGCTCTAATTCGAAGATATCATCAACTAATCAATTACTCATTTACTCATTATTTTTTGCCGGGCGGGGCTTGGAAACGGTTCATCAATACTTGTTCGGGTGAATGGAAACCAGAGCTTACATTTAGAGATTACCACTGTAAGTAGTACTATATATATAGCTATGTCCGTGAAACTTTATATATGATATTTACTTTCAATACGATGCTTGATTATTAGTTTGATCGAACTATTTTTTCGTAAAGTGTATGAGGCAGGAACAAGGGAATAACTTATGTGGATACTACGTACGCACCTTCATGCGTGACATGTCCTGTCCCAAGGGTGGGGACCCCCAAATACACCACACTCGTGTACGATAACAAATTTTCACAATTAATCTTAATTAGTACCATCTATTGTATTGAGTTCCATTCATATATTGATCTCCTTTTTAAAATATAGATGACACGCCTGCGGGACACTCTCATAACAGCGGATCAAATAAAAGCAATTCAAGAGGAAATCGCGGGATTCTTTATTACCGAGGTCCTTACCCCAGGTGGAGAGCACTATCGGAAGATCGTGACGGAGGAGGATATTCGTTCGGGAAGAGTTGTATTGTAAATATGCATGCATTACGTGTACTTGTGTTGACTATGTCGTGTACTCGTTGACGATGTCTATATATATTCATGACGATTTTTTGTGGTTTCTTGAATGATATATATATGCATTGCTGAAACTCTGCCGCGGCAAGGAAACAGACTGTTTCTGCCGCGCGCGGAAACGCTGGTACAGCCCAAATGCTGTGCCGCGGCGGAGAAATAGCAATTCTGCGCGCGGCGAGAAACATAGGCCCGGTTCGTACCACGAACCGGGACCAGCACCTTCCGGCGCGAGCTCCTGGCCGCACCACGTGTCGAGGCCTTTAGGCCCGGTGCAACTTTGAACCGGGACTAAAGGGTACCCCCTTTAGTCCCGCCTAATTGGTCCCGGTTCGGGAACCGGGTCTGAAGGCCCAAATGGACCGGGCCTACTGCCCCTTTTTCTACTAGTGTGTTATTCGTTCTTGCGATAGGAATTTTTTTGTTTCCTTTGCTACGAATCCCAACAAAATTATTCGTGCGCGTCTATTTGCCTCGCTAGGTGGACGCGTCTCTTTTTGTCTGCTCGTCCGTTTGCGCCCAGGGGTGGCTCCAGTAGCCCGGGACGCATATTATTTTTCCATTTTTTTCTCATTTCCATTTAAACATAGTTGCAACCATTACACAAACTAATATATAATTGGGACATGGTTTTACACAAACTAACACATAATTTGGCACATGCTTTTACACAAACTAATACATAGTTAAAACATTGAAAAGTGAGAAAACCTAACTAGTATTGGCTTCGCTGCTTTCTTATATTTGCTGCCAAGAAAGAACATTCACAGGCACTCTGAGTCGTCCAAACTGGAAAATCCAGCTAGTAATGATAGCCATGTTGGTCTTTTCGAGAAACAACATCAAGAACCCGCCACTAGTGGTTTCAATTGGCCCGTGGCCATATTCGCTGCAAAAAAAAGAACACTTTGACAGTTCTAATTGTCTGTGTCCGAGCCAGACTCGCCGGTGTGGTAGTGTCTGCGGCAGGATGTGTCATCGAACACCTTGAAGATCATCTCGCAGTCCCCCTCGTAGAGGAATGTGAGCTGGCAGCCGGGCTCGAGTGCGAGGTCGCGGGCGAACTTGTCCCACCCTGTGTGTAGGTACTCTTGCCATGCCCGTCGAACAAGACCTCGACAGGCCACAGAAGCTGCAGCTAGCCTCCCGTTGCTGCAACTGGGCTGGCTCGACGCCATTGACGAACTCGGCGAACCTGTCTGGGAGCCGCTTGATGCCGAGGGGATCATCATCGATGCGGAGGAGGACCTCGAAGCAGCGCTCCTCTTTATATAGGCCGGAGGCAGGCGACGGGTGCGGTAGGCGTGGTATCGCTATTACTGCGTTGGGGGAGGTGGGCGGCGGCCGCTTGGTACGCGAGGCATCACCATTAACGTGGCGTAGACTGCCGAAATGACGCAGTGACGCCACTCGCTGGCGCGCCTGAGAAAACGCATCGAGTCAGGTCACTGGCAGGCGGGCCCGACGAAACGTCCGCCAGACGCGAGCTACTTTGTGCATCCGCGCAAGGTCAGAAACGCATCCGAGGCGTATATTTGGATCAATTTGCGTCATCGCGGACGGCTCGGTCACTATGCGTCATCTCGCTGGAGCAGAACCCCAACGTATTTTTCGACCCCGTGATCGCAAACGGTTGCTCAACGTGCGTTTACGTCGGACCGTTGGAGATGACCTTATGGAACGGACGGAGTACTATGGAACTGAAACCGACTCCTGAGCAAACAAGGTAGTATCCAATTCGCACTGAGGCTCCACCGACCATGAAACCGACATAGGAAAGACCAATACTAGTTCGTCTCGGAACTGTATGACCGATCGATCGACTCCGCCTGGGATTGCACACCACGTCCTTGATATACCCGTCCATTGTGCAGGTTCCGATCATCCAACAGACCGATCGCACAGCAAACCAAAAGCATCGCTGCTCGATCTCGTCGGCCGATCTAGCGTTTTCTGCAGCTCGCGGTCCTTAGCTCCGTCCTTATCTCATGGCGGGACTGAAGCCGAGCGTCAACCACTTCGCGTCCCTCGACCGGAACGACCCCGGCGACAAGCGCCTCAGCGACTTGGACGCGAACACGGGGACACCGGCCCTCAGTCTCACCCAGGAACTATTTGGCAACGCCTACCCTTCTGCTCGGGACTACATAATCGGGCGAAATCAGCTGGAGAAACAGGCCAAGGCGATGAAGCACGCCGCCAGGGTCCAGGCCGAGACAAGCGCAAAGCGAGGAGGATCATCTCGGCAGCAGCCCGGCATGTCGGGTGGATACAAGAACGGAGCGTCAAGGAGGCAGCAACCTGTTGTGGCACAAGGCATGCAGGCGCCGCTGGCTCCGACGCCGCCACCCAGCCTATATGACATCAACGAGTTCCCTTCGTTGAACAAGTTCTAGACGAGTAGCTTTGTTTATTACATATTCGGACATATTCGACATGTTCTCTAGTTAGCTGTGTACATCATGCTCATCTTTGTATTGCTTCCTGTAATCCAGCAACCATGTTCCTATTTTACCAATCTAACAATTCCAACTAATCGGTACTCACTTTGTAAGCGGGGGAGGTATCATTTTTGCAGCAAAACTATGAATATCAACAGTTCATCAGAAATTATGAAAAATATTTGGTACCGAGGAATTCAAACACACTGCTTTGGTGGTCTTCACACAAAAAGATCATAAATGAATAAGGGGAGCGCTGAGCGTCGCCCGGAATCAGAACTTATGATCCCGAAGTGGAGAGGATAACATGTGTCCTCCCAACGGGTCAAAACAAGGAGAACAAATGCCCGCTGACTAAATTTTCAGCTACTCCGCAGCAGCCTCTACCCTATGCCAAGATTTATCGCTCCGGGCTCCGGCGCCAACCTCCTCTCCTGCCACAACCCCATTTCGAGGGACATGCCATCGCACCTGCAAAAATCCTCCAGCGAGGTCCTCCGACAAGGCTCCCTGGGAAGCAAGGCTCGCAACCCCTCCATCCTCGCCTTGGAAGCACCTCGCTTGCCGCACCACCGCATCCCATGGAAGCACTGTTGACGACGATAGCCGTTTGCAGCACCAGCCCAGCCCTTGGGAGCATCGCTTGCTGCTGGTAGCAGCAACATCATTGGATGTTGGGTGCAACACGGCCCTCCACCAGCAGCATCGTCATCGTCCCATGGGAGCAATGCGGCCCTCCGTCGTCTGCAACACAGGTGGCCCTTGGGAATAACGCGGCCCTCCGTCGGCTGCAATGTTGTTCGCCCATGAGAGCAACGTGGACCTCTGTTTGCAGCAACGCTGTCCGAGGCTGGGAACTATGCCGTTGGCCCAAAGGAGCAACGTGGCCCTTCGCTCGCAGCAATGTTGTTGGCTCGTGGGAGCAACAACGCCTGCCGCTGGGAGCAATGACACGCCCTTGGGTGCTACAGTGGCCACGGCTGGTAGCAGCTCTGCTCTCCGTTCCTTGTTACAACGCGTGGCTCCGATAGCAACTGGTGCTTGCTCGCAGCACCAGATGCGCCCACCTCAAAGCACCGTCCCTCGGTGTAGGGAAGGATCTGCTTGGGCGGAGCTGCCAGTGATGGTCGCGTTGAGGCGGAAAAGGAATGGGTCTAGAGGATAGAGGTGAAGCATGGCACCGGCGGACATGGAAGTGTATAGAGGTGAAGCACGGCGCCGGCGGACGGAGATGTGTATAGAGGTGAGGCACGACGCCGGTAGAGTGCTCTTGCTACTGCATTTTTTCGTTGGTAAAAGAGATTCGCTTAGGAAAATTAGAATTTACGTATGATTTCTTAATAGAAAAGAGATTCTTGCCAGAGATAATCTTGCTAAGCGGAATTCGTATGGATCTAATATGTGAGAAGGACAAAACTATTCAACACTTTTGTATTGAGTGTCCATTTGCTAAAGTAATTTGGCGCATTGTTTATATGGCCTTTGGCTTTCAACCACCCAGGAGCATAAGCAATCTTTTTGAGAATTGGTTTTATAATATTGACAAGAGAGATAGAAGCCAGATTAGAGTTGGTGTTTGCGCTCTCTTATGGGTAATGTGGCATGTTCGTAATGACCTCACCTTTAACGAAACAAAACACAGTTCTATTTTTCATGTTATCCTTCTTGCTACACACTGGCTCCATACGTGGTTATGTCTCCAACCAGAGACACAACGCCATGACATGAATTTTTGATGCAACCGTTCGAAAACGGGTTCTCAGGATTTATTAAGACGGTGCGGCTGGTAGCTTGATAGAAGATTTACATGCTGAGGAGTTAGTGTTGTTCCCTTTTACCTCTTTTTAGGTGGTTAATCCACATTGATATCCTTTCGGATCCGTAAATTTGTAATAAGTCTAAATCTTTGTAACATTGAGTTGGAACTTCTGCAATAAAGATAATAAAGGTTCGTATGTATCATTTTGATACAAACGCTAGGACCATGTCTCCCTTTCGAGAAAAAAAAAGAGATTCATTTGGGAAAAAAGATGTTAGGAGGAAGAAAAGGAGATAGGAACGTGGTGGCACCCACTGCGACCGCGTGTAACATGCTCCAGAGGATAGATAGCGAGGCGGATGCTGCAAAACGATCCCGCGGGGATATACAACGTTTTACAGTAAATAAAGGTTAGGGCATTACCCCCGTTTCAGACAATAGTGTCTGATCTAGTCCGTTTGTGGTGGTGCATGGATCGGTCTGAGACCCGTGTCTAGGTGGGGTGGTTGTGCACCCATAGGCTCCCCAGTTTGGTCTGCGTGCAAATTTTTCCAATTTCTATTTTGCACATTGCACTGATGCCCATAAGTAAGTATAGGGGATCGCTGCAATCTACGATGGAAAGTATTATCCAAATTTATAGTTCGACTCAAGGGGAACATAATAATACCAATAAGATTTTAGCAATTGAGACGTGACTCTCAACCACACCTATAGATCAATAAACTTACAAAGCAAGTGGTGGTTTTATAGCACTTGATTCAAAGCAGTAAAAGCAAACAGTAAATAAAAGCAGCAGATTTCCAGTTTTCACCGGAAGAAATAATGTGAAACTTTCAGTGGATAAAAGCATAAGCATGAGGTAGCAATGGGGTTATGTATGGATGATATTGATCTAATTCAATTGTGTGTAAGTGTGTGATCCAAATATAATTATGCATAATAATTAAGAGAATTTGCATAACATCTTTTGTCCTGGTTGCCCATTTCACCGGGGCCAACTTGGAACTACAAGCAATTAAGGTCTACCCTTTCGAATATAGCGGAACAAAGCATTAAAATTTATGAACACACATAATCCTCGAACTATCACATATTCCCCTTGTTTTCCCTATCTGACACCTTAGCGATTCACACGGTCAACATAATAACAAGTAATACACCTTGCAGATAAATACCAACCTCATACATATAATAAAGTAATATAGGTTCAATACTGAAATCATGTCACTCGGGCCCGAGTAACAAGCATTAAACATAGCAACAGTGTACCAACACTCATACATAAATATCTTCAATTCAAACACCTAAAATCTCGATACATATGGAAAATATCGATAAATATGGAGGATTACAGATCAATCTGATCCAACTCTTAAGCCTACAGAGAACTACTCACTCATGGTGATGGCGAGTGAGTCCATGAAGGTTGGTGATGATGTCGGTGGTAGTGATGATGAAGAAGCCCCTGAAATCCCTCTCTCCGGGGTGGAGAGCAGGATCAATCTGACCCCCGAAACGAAGATTGTGGTCTCGACGGTGCTCTGTTTCGTGAAACGTCATGTCCTTCCACGGGGGTAGGTTTTTAGGGTATATAAGGCCCCACGCGAAGGGGGAGGTGAGATGGCGACCGAGGGCCAAATAGGCCTGGGTGGTGCACCCAAAAAAGTAGGGCGCGCCACATGGCCTCGTTCGGGTCTCGTGGCTCCCCTCTTGTGATCCAAAGCTCCAGTTGCCTTTTTTTGATGAAAAACCTCCGTGGTATTTTTTCCCGATTTTATTTCCTGTGAAAACTTGACAAAAAGGGGACTTTGCTAAAAATAACATGAGATTCAGCAGTTTTCATCGAAGTATGGTGAGATTCCGGAGCAAATTATTGAGCAACATGCTTGGAGAAGTAGATACATTTGAGATGTATCATGCACATGTATAAATAATCTAAATTTAGCGAAAATAGCAGCAACTAAGTAGTACTTCAACGTACCTCAAATCGTACCTTGCTGGCATAAGCCAAATTTCAGAAGGATAAGACACAAATGAGTGTGTGATAAAATAAATCACGCAAATCCTTGGATCATCTTATGTTGCTTCGCCAACCATGCCCGCAAAATAGGATCCATGTCGTTGCTCTTGGCCTCCTCGGTGAGTAGGGCTATCTCCAATTCCTTTTGCTTGCTATCTTCTTCCTTTGGCTTGTGCACGGGCATTCATCACTTCAATATTGAGCTTCTTGTGTTTGATATCATAGAAGCTCTTCACGACCTTAGTTTTTCTCGATGCTTCATCTCATCTCTTTTCACCTGACACCTCCTTGTCGGCTGGTAAAATTTTGATTGTCTCCATAACCGTTTGCGAGGAAGCCTCCCGCTTTGCATCTGCCTTGGAGATGGTCCTTCCCCTCGAATTGTTTGATTGACTTGACACACTTGGGGTGGCACCATCGAGATTGATGACATTGGGATGCGCCCCTGGGTTGTTGGAACATGATGCATAGAGTTCTTTCGACTTTGGACAATCTTTGTTTGCCTTCCAACAATGGACAAATGTGAATGATTTCATTTGGTTGACAAGCTTGAAGTGAGCCAAATCTTGATACACCAAGTCTCCGATGTTAATGCCACTAGTGTTTCCATTCTTCATCGTGTCATATAAAGTGTTGAACTTGGCCCATTGCTCTTGGATCAATGCCCACCTTTTTGTCAGAGAGGAATCATTGCGATCACTCTTAAATGGGTGCTCACCCAGGTGATTGTGCTCGTGGAAGTAGTTGAAAATATTCCTCCAAAACATTCCTTCCTTTTGATGGGAACCAAAAATTTGATCTTGTACAATTTCCATTCAAGCCTTACAAAGCACCACGTCCTCACGTCATGTGTATCCTCTGGTTCTTTTGGACTGTCCTTTCCCTGGAACTTGGCTGGCGAGCTCGTCGTTCAACAATGGCTCAACATTGATAGAGATTGGGGATATTTGGGAGTACACTTGGGTGGCACGTTGGGTCTTGGAACTGCCCCTTCATTGATCATGGCCTCCTTCACATCCCCATCATTGAAGTAGGCCTGGTAGATTTGTCGCCGGGTCAAACACAATCATGGTAAATATATGGACACAAAGATGGAAGCAAAAGAGATTCATACCGGGTCAAAGATTGAACCGGGTGGCACCAGCATTTCTTCGAACATGTTGTGAGAAACAGGGACTGCGTCACATTCCAAACACTTTGTGGGCTTCCTTTGCACTCCACCTAAAGAACTAGCCGCCAGAATATTGAGGTAGATGTTAGGAACTTCCGGCACGGCCGTCGACCTTCAGCGATCTGCCCTCGATAACTGGGACGACTGTCGCATGCCCTGGCAAGCATGGGTTCTTGTTAGCAAACAAGATAGAGCTCGTCGCTAGGGCGTTGGTATGCTCTCCAACACGAAGAACACCGAAGAACGAAAAGAAGAAAACAAGGGTGAGAGAGAGAGAGAAAGTAGAAGTTTGTAAATTGATTTTGCAATGTTGTGTTGTTCAATTGTCCGTCACCCTTCATGTATATAAAAGGTGGATGGACTTTCCGTGCAAGCATTAGATTTGGGTTTACGTCCAAAACCCTAGTTTGGGTCCAACTCAGATGGTTTAGTCCGAACTTTTCATAACTATTCGGTCAAAAACTTATCTGCACCTTCCAAACCAATTTTGAGGTAGTAAACAATCTCAAAGAAAAATATTGTAAACCACAAAGCTGTTTCTTGCGAAAAAATGAAGAACTTTTATGTTGACTATTTTTTCATCTGAGTTGATCTTAAGTGCATAGAATCGGCCGAGCCGAAAAAGTCCGTCTATTTCGTAGAGCCATATTTGAACGATTTGCTTACACTCAGGATGAGACATCGAAATCTTCCGTGTCTGATACATTGTGCTTATTCCACATGTTGCATACTATTTTGGATCGGGACGACCCAAAAATCAAAGTTCCTTGTTTTGACAAGACGCACAATTTTCATTTCTATTATTTTTTCATTTGATGTCATCTTAAAATTTTAACCTTTTATGGCAAAAACGACTGTCAACGCATGCCTCCCTGTTTTTGGGCAAAATATGTATGCCCAAAAATTACTTGCATTAACTTTTGTCTAAGAAGGATGTCAACACTCCATAGACCATTGGTTCTTAGGGTGATAATTTTGTATCAGCCATGTATGCTAATTGTCATAATTATATATCGTTCATACGTGTGTTTAAGCTTCTTGCCAGACGCTTGGGTAGAACTTCTTCAGATATCTTCCATTGAGGGCTCCAGGTAGTAAATTTCCTTCCATATATTCCACCAAGTATGAGTTTTCGGGAACTATTATCATGACCCTCAAAGGACCTTCCTAGCTCGGAGATCATTTGCTAAATTTTCTGTCTTTTAACCCAATTGGTAGAATCACTTTTCAAATTAGATCGCTAACTTGAACGCTCGTCAACTTCATTTTTTTGTTATAACTCTTGCTACCCTTAACTTATCCTTCTCTATGTCTTTAAGAGAATTTAACTATTTATCATCAACCTCATCAATGTTGTCCATCATCAAGTCATGAAAATCCACTGCCAATAAGTCATTCTTCTTAGCGAATCTCAAAGCAGCCAGATTTACCTCTACCGGTAAAACGGCTCCCTATCTATACACAAGCTCATATGGAGTTATCTTTCTAGAACCATGCCTAGAGATTCTATGTACCCACAAAGTTTCAGACAATACTTCATGCAATTTCCTCGGATGATCCTCAACTTTCTTGTTGATGAGTTTGATCAAAATTTTATTACTAGATTCAATTTGTCCATTAACTTATGCAAGCATGTCGAAGATTGCAAACTCTGCTTTATGTTGTATAGCTTGATCGTAGAACAACTTACACCTTTATGTTGCTGCTAATAATTTGTTAATAACTTGCGTAGTAATTTAGCATCACTACAACTGTTACCTAATAAAACTTGTCAACCGTGTGAGTGTCCTTGTTACTACTTCTTCCTTTGCGAAGGGGGGGGGGCGGACACATCGGCTGGGTTATGTTTGCAGAGTATAGAACTGTTAGTGCGCTCTCTTATCCATTCTAGAACTTGTAAGTTGAGAGTGTATCTATAGGTTTTTAGTGCTTCTGCGCAGCCGCTTAACCCCACCATATTGCCTATGATGTTTCTCTTGCGTCCTCTAAGTTCCCTGCGTGCCTCAAGTACAAAGGACGACTGGTTGACGAATTCTATACGTCTTGAAGTCTTGTTAAGTACGAACCCATACTTATTGCTGCTTTGGGACATAACCGGGCAGATATGAAGATCGGTGCGATGAAGAACGATGTTAGCAAGGTTACCCTTCCGGCTTGGCCTGGGCAGGGTTATGGACGCCTTTGATTATCTTCAGGACTCTTAGTCCAATTTGTTTCTTGTCCGTACTCGGACGCATTTGACATTTTTGTATGATTTGGATCTTTGTGTTGTATATTTGTATCTTGACTCATTGGAGCCATTGTTGTAATATATGTTTCTTGTGGGCTCTATTGTAATCGTGTTGTAATGTTACCGCTCGTGTTAATTCCTTTGACATCACGTGTGTGATTCATCGCGCACGTCGTGTCGGAGGGCGTCTCGGAATCGATATCGTGCGGATTTCGGCGGGTTCGCTGGGATCCTTAGGGTACCGGTTCCGGGGCGTCACACAAGGGCACCAAGGTCGGCGACCAAGCACCACCTCTCCCAAACCCTAGCACCACCCCTCCACCATCTATCTCTTGCACGGCGACGTCGAAGCCATGCAAGAGTTCTCCACCACCACCATCACCACGCCGTCGTGCTGGCAGGATTCCGAGGATGATTTACTACCTCCGCTGCCTGCTGGAACAGGGAGAAGGACGTCTTCATAAATATCGTACATGTGACCGAGTGTGGAGGTGCTGCCCGATTGCGGCACCGTCAAGATCTTCATGTCGCTACTGAGAGCGGCAAATGGTCAACTACATCATCCACGAGATTTATCTCGTTAACGCTTAGCCATCTTCGAGGGTATGTTGATCTTCACCTCGTTGCTACCATCTACTAGATTAGATCTTGGCTTGTTATTCGTTCTTGCGATAGAAATTTTTTGTTTTCTTTGCTACGAATCCCAACAAAATTATCCGCGCGCGTCTATTTGCCTCGCTAGGTGGACGCGAAAATGTCTGTTTTTGTCTGCTCGTCCGTTTACGCCTTGGGGGTGGCTCCAGTAGCCCGAGACGCATATTATTTTTCCACTTTTTTCTCATTTCCATTTAAACATAGTTGCAACCATTACACAAACTAATATATAATTGGGACATGGTTTTACACAAACTAACACATAATTTGGCACATCGTTTTACACAAACTAATACATAGTTAAAACATTAAAAAGTGAGAAAACCTAACTAGTATTGGCTTCGCTGCTTTCTTTTGTTTGCTGCCAAGAAAGAACATTCGCAGGCACTCTCAGTCGTCCAAACTGGAAAATCCAGCTAGTAATGATAGCCATGTTGGTCTTTTCGAGAAAGAACATCAAGAACCCGCCACTAGTGGTTTCAATTGGCCCGTGGCCATATTCGCTGCAAAGAAAAAACACTTTGACAGTTCTAACTATCTGTGTCCAAGCCGGACTCGCCGTTGTGGTAGTGTTTGCGGCAGGATGTATCATCTAACACCTTGAAGATCATCTCGCCGTCCCCCTCGTAGAGGAATGTGAGCTGGCAGCCGGGCTCGAGCGCGAGGTCGCGGGCGAACTTGTCCCACCCTGTGTGTAGGTACTCTTGCCCTGCCCGTCGAACAAGACCTCGACAGGCCACCGGCAGAAGCTGTAGCTGGCCTCCCGTTGCTGCAACTGGGCTGGCTCGACACCATCGACGAACTCGGCGAACCTGTCCGGGAGCCGCTTGATGCCGAGGGTATCGTCGTCGATGCGGAGGAGGACCTCGAAGCAGCGCTCCTCTTTATATAGGCCGGAGGCAGGCGACGGGTGCGGCACGCGTGGCATCGCCATTACTGCGTTGGGGGAGGTGGGCGGCGGCCGCTTGGTAGGCGAGGCATCACCATTAACGTGGCGCAGACTGCTGAAATGACGCAGTGGCGCCACTCGCTGGCGCTCCTGAGAAAACGCATCGAGTCAGGGTCGCTGGCAGGCGGGACCGACGAAACGTCCGCCAGACGCGAGCTACTTTGTGCATCCGTGCAACGTCAGAAACGCATCCGAGACGTATATTTGGATCAATTTGCGTCATCTTGGACGGCTCGATCACTATGCATCGTCTCGCTGGAGCAGAACCCCAACGCATTTTTCGACCCCATGATTGTAAACGGTTGCTCATGAAACCGACTCCTGAGCAAACAAGGTATCAACTCCTGAGCAAACAAGGTATCCAATTCGCATTGAGGCTCTACCGACCATGAAACCGATATAGGAAAGACCAATACTAGTTCGTCTCGGAGTTGTACGACCGATCGATCGAGTCCGGCTGGGATTGCACCCCACGTACTTTATATACACGTCCATCACGGATTGCACAGCAAACCAAAAGCATCGCTTCTCGATCTCGTCGGCCGATCAAGCTTTTTCTGCAGCTTGATTTCCTCAGCTCCGTCCTCATCTCATGGCGGGACTGAAGCCGAGCGTCAACCACTTCGCTTCCCTCGACCGGAACGACCCCGGCGACAAGCGCCTCAGCGACTTGGACGCGAACACGGCGACACCGGCCCTCAGTCTCACCCAGGAACTATTCGGCAACGCCTACCCTTCTGCTCGGGACTACATAATCGGGCGAAATCAGCTGGAGAAACAGGCCAGGGCGATGAAGCACGCCGCCAAGGTCCAGGCCAACGGCGCAAGCGCAAAGCGAGGTGGCTATAGCAACGGATCATCTCGGCGGCAGCAGCAGCAGCCTGCCGTATCCGGTGGATACAAGAACGGGGCGTCAAGGAGGCAGCAACCTATTGTGGCACAAGGCATGCAGGCGCCGCTGGCTCCCGCGCCGTCACCCAGCCTATATGACATCAACGAGTTCCCTTCGTTGAAGTAGTTCTAGACGAGTAGATTTGTTTATTACATATTCCTACCTATTCGACATGTTCTCTAGTTGGCTGTGTACATCATGCTCATCTTTGTATCTGGCTAGCTTGCTTCCTGTAATCCAGCAACCATGTTCCTATTTTACCAATCTAACAATTCCAACTAACGGGTACTCACTTTTTTAGCGGGGGAGGTATATCATTTTTGCAGAAAAATTATGAATATTAAGAGTCTATCGGAAAATATGAAATATATTTGGTACAGAGGAATTCAAGCACACTGGTTTTATGGTTTTCACATAAAAAGATCATAAATAAATAAGGGGAGAGCTGATCGTTCCTCGGAATCAAAACTTGTGATCCCCACGTGGAAAGGATGACATGTGTCCTCCCAACGGGTCAAAACGAGGAGAACAAACACCCTCTGACTAAATTCCCAACTACCCCGCAGAGGCCTCCACCCCGAACTCTGCCAAGATTTATCGCTCTGTGCTCTGGTGATCACCAACTTCCTCTCTGCCACAACCCCGTTTTGAGGGACATGCCACCGCACCTGCAAAATCCTCATGCGAGGTCCTCCGACGAGGCTCCCTTGGAAGCAAGGCTCGCAGTCCTCGCCTTGGAAGCACCTCACTTACCGCACCACTTCATACCATGGAAGCACTATTGCTGACAGTAGCCATTTGCAGCACCGACCCGGCCCTTCGGAGCATCACAGGCTGCTGCTAGCAGCAACACCGCCGGATGTTGGGAGCAATGCGGCCCTCCGCCAGCAGCACCGCCGTCGGCCCAACGCGGCCCTCCACCGGCTGCAATTCTCTCGGCCCATAGCAATGCGGACCTCCGTCTGCAGCAACGCCGCCCGAGGCTGGGAGCTACACCATCGGTACGAGGGAGCAATGTGGCCCTCCGCTCGGAGCAATGCCATTAGCCCGTGGGAGAAACTGTGCCCGTGGGAGCAACACGACAAGCTCTTGGGAGCTACGATGGTCACGGTTGGTAGCAGCTTTGCTCTCTTCTCGCTGCTGCAACATGAGACGCCAGTAGCAATGGGTGTTGGATTGCAGCACCAGATGCGCCCACCTCGAAGCATCGTCCCTCGATGGAGGGAAGGATCTGCTTGGGCGGAGCACTCTGGTGATGGTCGCGTTGAAGCGGAAAGCAATGGGTCAAAGAAAGGACAGGGAGCGGATGGAGGCGAAGCACGACGCCGAGAAACGTGTGGATAGAAGTAAAGCACGGTAGCGGCAGACAGGAAAGTGGATAGAGGCAAAGCATGGCATCGACGGACGGGCTAGTGGATAGAGGCGAAGCATGGCGCTGGTGGAGTCCTCTTGATGCTACATTTATTGGTCGGTCAAAGAGATTTGTTTGGGAAGAAAAGCGTTTGGATGAAGAAAAGGAGATATGAACCTGGTGGGACCCACCTCCACCGAGTGCTCCTTCGTCGTTGTTGGCCAACGGATGGCGGCGTGGGGGCGCATGTTCGTCTGCATCGGGTTTGAAGGTGGTGGTCCTAGGGTTCTTCTTCTGCGAAGATGAAGACCTACTTGATGTCGATCCTTTTTCATCTAGCCGGAGTGTTGAGTTCCGGAATGCTCCGTCGGCGAATGGAACAACGCATCTTTTGCCTTGAGTTTGCAGGATCGGGTGGTATTCGCTTGCGCGCACCCATGCATTTATTCCGACCGTTAAGTTCTGGAGGGAGCCGCGCAAAGCTCTTTTCTGTGTTGACACCAAGTGACATTGGATCCATGGTGAAAGTCAGAAGAAGAGAATGTCATGAATGTTGAATGGGAGGACTAGCTAAGGAAGGTTTAAGTCTCTGCGTTGTTGATGGACTTGCTTGGTGTTCCGGGCTTCACAGTAGTGGTATGAAAGTGGGGGCGACAACACATGTGAAGTTCAGAGTTCTACCTTTCAGGGTGAAAACTCAAAGTCTGGTCTTAATTGGTTGTGTCTGACAATGACTTTGTTGGAAGCATTGTTTTGAGAGCGGGCATTAACTCCAGGGTGAAAACCTAAGATTGTGGGTCGGGTGAAGACGGTGCTGGAGCACTGTTCACTTCTTGGAGGTGTCGCTTTTGGAGAGTCTGTATTTCAGGTGTTGTCTTGGTGGTGGATGTATTGTTGTTGTTAGGCATGTGAAACTGTAGCGGGACTTTTGTTTTTTAGTTTTTTTTTCTCTTTATTAGATGCGTGCATCCGTACTGCTATTAGGGCGTTACGTTGTTGTAGAGGCTAAATGTAATTGGTATTTTTTGATATTAAAAAGAGACGGTGGATTTGAAGGTGGCGTCTTTTTCGAAACAAGATGCCAAGTAGTGCCAACCGCTGCCGGAAATCAGGCCGGATTGAATTGTTCTTGTTCCGCAGTGGAGCGGTTGTTGAGCTAGGCTTGGAGGTGGGCAGGCGGAATCATGGTTGTCGATGATGGGCCTGTGCCCGTGGGAGCAAAAGCCTGCCACCCGCCGAGCAAATGAGTTATGGCTCGTGCGCTAGATCATAGCCTTCCCTATCCCCAGCAATAGTACTACACGCTATGATGATATGAGTAGCACCGAGTGAGTCAGAGCCCTCCGGCTTACTATTTCCAGCAGCGCAATGATTCTGATCCCTTCCCCTCCCTGCGTACGTCCGAGCTGAAGATGTTGATGGAATCCAGAGCTCTTCCAGTCTTAGGGCTCCTTTGATTTAAAGGATAGAAAAAGCATAGGAATAGGAAAGGTATAGGATTAAAATGGCATGTCTACTTGAATCCCTATAGGAAGATGAAGTGTGTTTGATTGTAGCAAAGGAATTTTTTCATGAGGTATGAGCTAATGTTTTTTTCCTATAGAAATTACACTACAAGATTCCTATAGGAATTTTTCCTATATGATATGTTCCTATGAATCAAACAACATGTATAGAAATTTTCCCATAGGAACCAAATCCTACACAATTCCTATGCAAATCCTTTGAATCAAAGGAGCTCTTACTTGCACCCTGCAACGGGGGCACCGTACATCGCGCCATTGACAGACAGCAAGCATCATGCGCGCGGTGTTGGCTCTGTTGTTTCAGCCATCGGTTTTCCTCGGGCTGGAATCGTTTTCTTTCCATCAGACACAGACACCTCAGATGATTCTCACTCAGTACGTAAACATACACAGACAAACAATTATTAAGGACGATCGTGTGAGAAGAGACAGTTGGTCAAACACCTCAGATGATACTCCACTCACTCAGTAAACATACACAAACAAACAAACAATTATTACAACAAATGGCAGTTTATGCATTGTATGTCCTGCACAACATCAGCAAACAAACACACACAGGAAAAGGTTTACACGAAGCGGGTCAGCTTTTGGCTTTACATACATCAGCGAAGTGAAGTGAAGTGAGAGCTACTGCTAATTAACAACTCGCATGCACACACACAGAAGAAGCACGCGCACAAATAAACATACTGAAGGTCTATTGATGATGCAGTACGTGATCACTTATTAGCAGCCTCAGCCTCAGAGTTGCAGCCTCGATCGGTAGGAATAGTAAAATTTCCCGGGGAGGCTCATCTGATCTGCTCTTGTGAAGAATTCTCAAGCTAGGAGCCAGAAGTTCTTCTGCCAGCGGGTGCTGACGAGGTAGCCGCCGACGCCCTTGCTCTGCCGCCGCACCGCCAGCGTCAGGCACTCCGCCCTGTTGATGCACTCCTCCACCAGCACCTCGCCGCTGCTCCGCATGAAGCTGCATTTTTGTTTCCAATTCTCAGCATGGAACAAGCATGGCAGTTTAATTACACAGTCAAGAAAAGGTAACTTTCCCTCGGTAACTTTCCGTGGGGTTTTAAACTACCGCATGAGTACATAGTACAGCAGCTGCAGAGAGTCAGCAATGCTGCAGTGGCCAGTGTACAGTAGCCCCACGGTGCTCCCCATCATGGGTCCTCGCCACTTGATTCATCTAGTCTAGCCTAGAGTTTAAGCTGAAGGATAGTAAAACAGGCGTCTCCGGTTTATTGATGGGCACATGGCTCCCTTGATACTATGTACCAGTTTATTTTCCCACAGAAAGGCAGTGTCCCAGCTCTGAAATCTGAAGACCTTTCTGACTGAACTTTCTTCCCCAAAATACATCTTACTCTCAGCCCAAAAAGTTCGACCTAATTAAGCTGCCAAAATCCTAAAATTCCCTTCTGAAATTCATCACACATGCATGGGCAGATCTGAATTTTTTTACACTTGTCTGAAAAAAGCCCTCAACATTTTGGTTTCTAAAGGGCAATGGACTTTACAGCAGCCCGACGGGCTATGCCAGCAATGTCAGATTCTCTCCTTTCTAACCTTTCTAGCAGGACGATTCTGCGACGAGGGATACATGTGCAAACGTGGTAGCAGGCATATGCACCTTGTGTAAACTGTAAAGCGTAGCGTAGTACGAGCTGGGTGCATGCTTACCAGCAGAAAGGCGAGGGCTTGCGTTGGCTGAGCACGAGCACCGACGCCTCCAGCTTCTTCACCTGGCTCAGCACGGTGGCCAGCATGGGCCCCTGGATCACGAGCGCTTCCACCTCCACCTAACATAATTCATCCAAAACCAACGCTGTAATAAGTAACACTGTAACTGTAGTATGGGACACTGTCGCTGTGGGGGGATGATGACGATCCGAGCCCCCTCCCGTTTCACGGGCTAAACGACGAGGAATAGTGCATTTGCATACACTGCTAACATTCAGTCGTCGCCAGTGAAGTACACTCATCAGATGCTAGTTTCTTATTCAAATCAAAAATCATCACAACAGGTCTTTTTTTCTCTCTCTCCATCTTATCCTAGCTCAAACTAGGCACGGAAATTCGTGTAAATTGTCACTATTACGAAGGCTACAAAATTTGAGAGATTTGCGGCGGCATATAGCTAGGTGACCTCGCTTTTATGCAGAGGGGTCTTTCTAGCTTTTAGCCCTGACTGCCATGATTCATCGATGGAAAGTTAGCTATGATTCCATCGCTTTTACTTTTCATGAACGTTCTCACTCTGATCCATCTCTGCCTAGCGTAACTCTTGCCGCCAGGTGGGCCAAGGGCACCAAAAACACTTGATTCCAGAGAAGCCACAGGATCAACCAGGCTAGCAGCCTGGTTGATTATCGGGCTAGCAGCATAGCACAGCTCCAATTAGGGAGAAATGTTATTGCGGTCTGCTCTTACGCTTGAAAAGGCCAAAAACCCAGTGTCGGTCGAACTATAGCATCTTTCCACTTCGTTCACTGTTTAGAGGACCCGTGACCCTAAAACGAATTTTACTGAGAACTACTCTGTTATACTACTGTGGTGTAATATCTCAACAGAGCTCGATCAATTACTGTACTGTGTGACACCGCTTACTTAGGGTCTTTCTTTAAGGAAAGTTACTTAAGGTCATAATGCAGACTCTAAAACACCTGAACAGTATGGCTACATGGGCCTAAAGTAAGATGGTACAGTTGTATGAGAAGTACAAATCGCCTCTGTGGCACTTAAGGTCCCAAAGGGGAGAGTGTCAAATCAAACTCTTAACAGCCAATCAGCCATAGACAATGTCAGGCATCTTACTATATTACTGCTCTACTAACATTGAAATCCTTGAAAAAACACACCGCAAATGAATCGAGAACAAGGTTGAAGACGCACCTCAGGCTTGCAGGCCTTGCAGAGGGAGCCGAGGGAGTTGGCGAGCGCGGAGGCCTCCTCGCCGGCGCCGCCGCGGGGCAGGACGTGGAGCAGCGTGAGGAAGTCGCCCCTGTTGGCGACGTGGGTGAGCGCCCACATCATGGCGTGCTTGGCCCCGGAGCTCTGGTCCACCACCACCATCACCCGCTTCCTCCCCGCCGCCGCGGCAGCCTCCTCCTCCCGGCCCCCGCATAACCCGCCGCCGACGCCGCGCCGGTGGCCACGCGCCCTCGGTTTCTTCCTGCCGGACCACCGCCTCGACCCGCGCCTGCCCCCGCCGCCGCACTCCCACTCCTCCGGCTGGCGGTGCTGCGGCGCCGGCGCGCTGCCGCCGTCGCTGGAGCTCAGCTGGCGCAGGAAGTACTCGCTGCTGCCGCCGCTGCTCCCCATCGATCTCTCCTCCCCGCGCAGCTGTCGGCTCGGTGCTGTGCGGTGGTGTGCTTTGGGAGTGCGGTGTGTGTGTAACGTTGGTTCTCTTGCTTTAAAGCGGAGACAGGGCACTGGCGGGAGTAATAAGGATAGGGTGGACTCTGAAGAGGACACGACTCACACGGGTGAATACGCACATGAACACAGCCAAAAGATCGGTAACTTTTCCAGGTTACAAACCCTAACCGTTTGGTAGAGCCACAAACTAAAAAAAAAACTCAACCGAAAATTATGGATTTATCTAGACACTACGGACCGTCAAGGTGCCGACGGCCAGTGGCCATCGGCACAGCTTGCCTTGCCTTCGGCACAGTCTCGTACCGACGGCAGCTGTCGGCACAATAACGCCTCAGTACAGGCAAAGTTGCCGTTAGCACAGGCTGGCCGTCGGAACAGCATCCTGTGCCGACGGCCGGCCGTTTGGTAATTCTGGCACGAATTTTTTCAAAAAAAAAAAATTCAAAATTTTCAATCTCTCACATGCACCATTTTAACTCTAACTATATTTAATATTATGTCAAATTTCACTTGTGGTCAAACTTCCCGGTCAGTCACCCATCCTAACACTACTCCACTCCTAGCATGCTTAACTTTTCGATTTCATTTAGACTAGATTTAATAAAAGAAATGATACCTTGTTGACAATAATACCATATCAATACTATTAACCCTTATTACTTGATGTTTCACATCATTATTTTTTGAATTCCAAACAATTACCTACATAAACTACAAGAATAAGTATATTAATCTTGAATTCAAATGGACAATAAAATGATTTAATTTTTTCTTTTTCTATTTAATATGGAATAATTAATATCTTTAAATCCGTAAATCAAAATTTGACAAATAATATGTCTAATCGATTAGAAAAATGAGAGGAATCCAAATATTACATATATATCATATTTTGAATCTAAAAATAATTTTTCCAAAAAATCATGAGCATTAGATCATGTACCAGTATTTCAACTCTGGCCGACCTCCTACCGATTCGGCAGAAATTTGTCTTTTCACGGGGGTGGACGGAAAAGTTTCAGATACACCAGTTGGGAAATTTTCCATCTTAGGTAGTCTAGTATTTTTAAAAAATATGTTGGTACCAATGTGAAACTTTAATTTGGTGGTTGCTTCACAAAACATCCCGTTTTCGGCACCTAAAAAATGGAAAATGTCTTTTTTGCGTGATGAAAATGAAAATTTCCTCCTGCAACATCGTAAGAAATCTCAAGATACACATGTGTGCATAATATAGGCACATTATCACAAACTATGCCGCGATTCTATCCATAACATTGGTCGTTTGACCTAAATATCATGAAACCTCGAACGTGATACCTCATTTTGTGAAGGAATTTTTGTGATGTTTGTAATTTTCCAACTTTAATATTTTTCCTTGTAACTATGACATATAATATGACAGCACGCGAAGGTTTCACATGGTTTGGATCATTTTTGAATTTTTATGCCCGTTTCAAACTATATTCAAAACGGCGGGCATGAAGATCCTTTGCCCGGGACTGAGGCTCGCTAAACTTGCACTGGATATCTGATGAAATAGCATGTTCTGAATTAAAAAATGATTTTTATGAAATTTTTGAGAAATATATCATGTACTTGTAGTTCAAATCTGGTCAGCATCCTGCCGACTCGGCAGGAATTTGTCTTTGTCATGAGGGGTGGACGGAAAGGTTTCAGATACACCGATTGAGAAATTTCCATCTTAGTTGGTCTAGTATTTTTGAAAAATGTGTTGGTACCAATGTGAATCTTTAATTTGTTGGTTGCTTCATAAAACATCCCGTTTTCGGCACCTCAAAAATGGAAAATGACTTTTTCATGAGATGAAAAGGAAAACTTCCTCCTGCACCATCGTAAGACATCCCAAGATGCACATATGTGTACAATATGCGCACATTACCACAAACTATGACGCAATTCTATCCATAACATTGATCATTTGACCTAAATGTCATGAAACCTCGAATGTGATAGCTCATTTTGTGAAGGAATTTTTGTCATATTTGTAATTTTCCAACTTTAATATTTTTTCTTGTAACTATGACATATAATATGACAGCACGCGAAGGTTTCACATGGTTTGGTCGTTTTTGTATTTTTTATGCCTATTTCGAACTATATTCAAAACGGCGGGAATGAAGATCCTTTGCCCGGCGCTGAGGCTCACTAAACTTGCACTGGATCTCTGATGAAATAGCATGTTGTGAACCTAAAAATCATTTTTATGAAAAATCTTGAGCAATATATCATGTACATGTAGTTCAAATCTGGTCAGCATCCCGCCGATTCGGCGGGAATTTGTCTTTTTCATGAGGGATTGACGGAAAGGTTCTAGATACACCAGTTGAGAAATGTTCCATCTTAGTTGGTCTAGTATTTTTGAAAAATGTGTTGGTACCAATGTGAAACTTTAATTTTGTGGTTGCTTCATAAAACATCCCGTTTTCGGCACCTCAAAAATGGAAAATGACTTTTTCGTGCGATGAAAAGAAAAACTTCCTCCTGCAACATCGTAAGACATCCAAAAATGCATATGTGTGTACAATATGGGCACATTATCACAAACTATACGACGATTCTAGCCATAATATTGGTTGTTCGGCGTGAAAGCCATAAAACATCGGACATGATAGCTCATTTTTGAGAAGGTTCTTTGAGATATTTTAAATATTACAAGTTTGATATTTTTTAAGATAGATATTATTTTTCTGAAAATTTTGATATATTATTTGTATTTTTCTGAATTATAATGATGTAGTTATGATTTTTTGAAGATTAATGTGGTAAAATGGAAAATAGTTGTGCCGATGGCAAAGCCGTCGGCACAGGCCTCGCTCTGTTACCTCGCTGTCACGGCGGAGAGGTTGTGCCGATGGTCGAAACTATGCCGACGGTTGCCGTCGGCACAGACCTTCCTGTGCCGACGGTTTTCCTGTGCCGACGGCTTGCCTGCTGGCCTGGCCGGAACGGGTCCTGTGCCGACGGCCCCGATATTTTGCCGTCGACACAGGATCTGGCCGTCCGCACCTTGACTGGTTCCCGTAGTGGATTTGCATAAATCTATATGTGTTTTTTCAGCCGAAGGAAGTAATAGTAAATAAAAGACTTGTGTAGCTCATCAGCCGGCCCGAGGGGGCTCACCTCCGCGCCACTAGGCTCCCCACTCCCAGAGCCTATCCCCGCCGCCTCTACCACCGTGGAACGAGACCCTCGCTGCCGAAGGTGGAGAGGGGTGCTCTTGACGTCCAGATCGACAACGTTCTCGTCGGCGTGGCGGGGCAAGCGAGTGCGGCGCCACTAGGGCATGCATGGCGTGGTGCGGAAAAAGTGTGTCCCACGGTTGTTTGGCTGCGCTGCAGAGAGGATGCGCGCATGGCGCGACTGGTTCGGCATTGCTGGTCCTGCGGGCGATGGATTGGGATAGATGGAGGTGGGTTGTTGCTAAGTGCAATGACATGGGTGGTGGCGCTGCAACAAGGACTTGGTGTGGGTGGGCCGTGAGGCCGCAAAAGGATGCAACGGAGCAGGAAGTTCTCCGCGGTGGCTGAGTTCTGCATATTGGTTGGTCCAATGAATAGGATGGAGGTTTTCAGGAGCATATCCGGGTGAAAACTAGTCTTCGGCTAGTGGCGAGAGATGACGACGGTGGTGCTTTGGGCACCGTCTCTTTCCTAAAGGCATTATCGAGATGCAGCTTCCTCACTTCTTTCCGCTTTCTCCAGGGGAAACCCTAGATTTGTCAATGAGATGATGGTGGCATTCCTCCATCGTTCGCTCTAGGCATCATCCTTGGAGATGTAAATCGACAAGAGGGGCCGGTAGATGGATTCATTGATAGAGTGTACGGTTTTGCGCGTGAATTGGTCATTCTTCGATGAAGCCGAAGTTGATGGCTTGTGGATTAGTGATGACAATGACATTGTCGGGCAACCTCGACGACGGACCTCGTTTTTGTTGTATTTGTGTGTGTGAATCGTGTTGGTAGCCAGATTGGTCAGGAGTGCCTTCGCGGCGGTCATTTTCATAACGGTCGGCGGGAGTGTTTGCCACGGTTTTTACCTGGTTTTCAGCTAACAAATTGGACAATCTCCTTCTTCATTAATAAGGTGGGACAAATCATTTCGCCTCCGTTTAGAAACAAAACGGAGTGAATTTCTACCAGCTTTGTACTTCTGTTGGTACACTATCGCTGCCATTGCTGTACTGCTCAAATCATGGCATACAGATATTGAGGCTTGCTGTTGCTGATTGATTCGGTTGTTAGCAACACTCGTTCGGCGACGGTTATGGTTGGTGGTTCAGACGCTAATACTGGTTCGCGCTGTATTCTTTCTTCTTTTTTTGTTGGTAGGCTCGTACGGCACGAGATGCTACCAATTGTATGCCCGTACAAGCACTTCCTGGAATCTGGAGCGACTCGCTCTACTCTACGGTTTCGCACGTGAGGGCCGACGTCCCTTTGTTGTTTTCGGGTAGTACACAGGAAAAGGCGTGGCTGCTTTTTATTCGGAGTGATTGATGGCGCCAAATCAGCGAATTCGCCATCATCAACAGTTTAAAACTCCGTGGTTGGAGATTGTACCATTGCATGTCCGGGCAGAGAAGGTACATTTGCTTTTGCGAGGAGGGGGAAGCACGCACGGGGTCTCCATTTTTTTTCTTTCTGAGGAAAGAGAAGCACGGATTTCTTCAGCCCATCTTAGCAACCACCTGCCATAAACGCAACAAATTTCCACATTAAGCTGGCATTCCTGCGATGAAATGGATATGCACGTTGGGAGAGGGCGGCCATATGGCAAACCTTGGTTTGGATGGTAGCGAGCGGTGGCTGGCCCGCCGGAATGGCCGCCGAAGATTCTCGCCTCGTCTCATCTCGGAGTGCGGCACGGCACGTCCCTGCATGGTGGCAGCGCAAAAGTGGAGAGAGACGGAGGAGGAGGAACTTGCCGTTTCCTGAAAACATCGGCGCAGCAACGTGACGCGACGTGTGATGCCAAAGGCCCTGCAGGCTGCAGCATGCACGGGGCCGGGACGGACCGACAGATCCGTGCAAAGCATCAGCACGGGCCACGGGCAGGGGCAATGCGATGCATCGACACGGCGCTGTTGGCGGCTTGGCGCACGTACGGTACGCACGCGCCGCGTGCCACACACAGTTCGCAGCTTTCACCGCACGTACGGATGGTACACCAAAAGGAGTTGAAAAAACTGAGCTTTTTTTTAGGAAAGAAAAACTGATCTGTTTAACAAGACAAGAATCTGTAATCTGCATCAATTCAGCGGTAGGTTTGCATTAACACAAAGGATCTCTCAAATAGAAAAATTGACATTGATGTCCCTAACTTTTGCACAAAACACCCTATAAGGGGGTCAGAAAACACGACTCAGTCCAAGATTTCCTCCCAAGAAGAGCAGCCCCCAAGCATGATCGCCTGTACCGCTGCCGGGGGGATGGCCATTTGGGGCAGTACGAGCTCTTGATGCTGCGCCGAGGCTAGAGAAGGTCCTCCGGAGGAAGAAGACAAGCTCTTGGCCGAATATAGCGCAGAGAATGCGAACTCCACAAACTCCCTACACCATCTTCTCGATCCAATAGTATAGGAGCTTGAGCTTTCCAATTCATCTCCCTCGCCACCAAGGCCATCCAAGGGGAAGGATCGAGCTCGGAAACCGCGGATTAGGAGAAGCCAACGCTTATTGATTGAGCATGTGCTGGAACTCTTCTAATCTTCCTCCCTCCACGAAAGCACGCTGAAGAAGCTCGACGAAGGCCACTTGGTGCCACGCCAGAGCACCAATGAGAAAAAGCTTGATACCACAACCTTATTGGCGAAGATCCCTAAAGCCCACTCCTCCAAAAACAATTATAACGCTCGCCACAAGCGTACTTAAATGAAGAAGAAAACCCACAAGCCACACCAGATCTAGCCGGGAAGACCCGGTGCTAGACGCCATACAGGACTAGAAACAAACACACCGAGCCCTAGACCTACTATCGAAGAGAGAGAGAGAGAGAGAGAGAGAGAGAGAGAGAGAGAGAGAGAGAGAGAGAGAGAATGAGAGGGAGTGTCGGTGTGTAACTTATGTTTGTGAATCACTACGCTTTATTATTTTATAGTTGGGCACTTCGTTGCCTTTTATCTAAAAAACAGTTTTGCTAAGTCTCAATCAGCCGATTCGTGCTAATAGTTAGTTTTTCGATAATGAGTACTAATAGTTAGTGGCAATATGGTGTGTTTGATTCATAGTAATGGTAAGTCAATTACGTGAGAATTAGTCACACGAGAGAAGGTATCACCAGCTTGACTACTTTGTTCGTGCTACCTTCATTTTAGATCAGCAACTAGCAGGACCCGTCCAATGGAGTCGCCACCCTGTGTGGCGCACCGAAAGACGCCGATCACATTTTCTTCGGTTGCTCTTTGGCTAAGTTTGCCTATAGTGTTTTTCGCCAGTTGTTGGGTTGCAATTGGCGGCCGACGAATTTTGCCTAGTTTCAACACATCCTATCTAGTTTGACGGACTATCCGCGAAGAGTACTCTGGCTACTCTTTCTTGCACGATAGTGGGCGTTGTGGCATATTCATAATAAGTTAGCCAAAGAAAAGAAAGTCATCTCTCACCCTATTGATGTTATTATCAAAACTATGATTTTCTTGCAGCTGTGGAGTATCAACTCCAAGATAAAAGATCAGGAGAGGTTTTGCCGGATGCTCAATGAACTGCGCGAGATCTAATCCTCCATGAGATCATCATCTTGAAGCCCCTGGAGTTTCCTGTTGGCTCTTCGACGACAGACGACGTGTTCCTTTTCTCTGGAGCTTTTTTTTTCTTTTGGATTACTGCTAGTTCTGTCTGTCGTGGTTTTATCTTTGGCTAAGCGGTATGCCTCAGCTTTTGTAATACCGTAACTATGTCGGATTCCTCCAGGCTTTATTAATTTAAAGTCAAACATTCCAATGCCTTTTATCTAAGAAAAAGACCAGCAGGGCCGAGCATACTGTCACGATTGAAATGCTGGTTTATTGCATGTTCCGTTTCTTGTACTGTACGATTTAGTACTGTAGACGAACATGTTCTTATACGGCCACGTGAGCCGCGAGAAAGCATGTCGAAAAGAAGTGTTTCTTTTTACGAAAAGAGCGAATAAAATCATCACACCGAGGCAGCGAAAGGCCGAACCGAGCAAGGCTTCAAGAGGCCTGTGAAGGTTCAGTCAGCTCAGCCACGCCCAATGACTTAACATCATGTCAGAGCCCCCACAGCCTCGTCTGAAGCTCGAATTAATAAACACCTGCAAGATTCTCCTTTCGCTGTGACAACTCGACAGCAATAGTTTACTAATAAATCTATTTACCAAAAGTAGTTAGTACTAATCGGGATCTAATCCATCTGTAAGAATAAAACAGTAGTGTTTGGTCCTCCTGGTCGCGGCCGTACCTCTGTGTGCATTCTGCAGTCGTGCTGAGCTGTAGGCTGTACCCTGAACTCTAAAACCAAGATCGTCGTACCTTGTGGTGATAATGATTTCAGGTCAGGTTTTATGCAGGGCAAAGGACCATGCAGCGATGCAGTACTGCTAATTGTACCTCGATAGTGAAGATGTCACAATGTCTTTGTTTGTATACTACTCCACAAAAGATGTGGCAAGTTCGTCTCAATTTAGTATCTGAATATATCCTAATCTAAAAAAAATTCTTACATCCTCTTATGGATGGAGAAAGTGAATTTTTTAAAATCAATGTATCAGTTCGACCATGTCTACCGTATTACCATCATGTTTTCAGAAAAACCCAAGCCGAGAATTTACCATGGCTTTGAATCGCACGAAATCACAAGGGACAGTATAAAGTAAACGCTTGGGTGATGATTACTACTCCCTCCGTCGCAATGTATGCAGCCCCTTCATTATCCTTGTTTTTAACTATGACCACAAATTTAACAAATAATATTGTTACGTCTTAAAAAAATTACAGCACTAATTTTTTATTTTAATAGGAATTCGATGGTATAAGTTTGTTGACACATAATTTATGTTCGATTCGTTAAAATGATGGTCACTTCAACATCCAATGATGATGCTGCTGTTGACAAGATTGTTCGCAAGGAGGTGGAGTGTGTGGCGGGCACGAGTGATGGATGGCAGGAGGTTATGCCACGGCGCGGCCCGCATCGCGGCTCTACCATCCCCACCTGTTGCTCGCCGTCCTATCCCTGCTTGACTCAAGGGTAGATGTTGCAGGTGCCTAGCTCCTGGTCACCGCGTTGCGGTTTGCTGTGACCCCTTCAGGTGCTCTCGCTGCCTTGAGAATGGTCATCAGGCATGTGACTGCCGTAACGCTTGGCGTCCTCTCAGCTTGTGTGGTGACCCTGCATACCACTGCATGTTGTAGTATGCCAGTCGTTGATATAACATTCGCGAAGTACCATTCCGCAAATATCACATCCCTCAGAGTAGTACAACAGAACATAGCAAGGTCCATAACTCATTCACATATTATTACAATACACATACACAAGTCGTCTCGGAGCTCCTCTTGGGTTCTGAGAGGATAACTCCTGGGTTCGAGGCGAACCCAACTTAACTTACATTACCATTGTCTCATTAAACTAAACATTTATTTAAACGAGCAGCTAAATAGTAAGAGTTCGCGCTGCTCGGCTACTACTCCTCCTCCAGATATCCTTAGGCTTGTTCTCCTCCGGAAGCCTCTCCGGATCCATAGACTATGATGTAGTCTACGCCTTCCACTCCTCCCGAGAGGTCCGGTTCCTCGTAGCCGATGATCTCGGCTCCATCATGGTTGTCGTCGTCCTCCTCCGGATGGTTCGGACAATCTAAGCATGGGGTTTAAGAGTGGTATGAGTACGAGCGTACTCAACAAGTTCATTATAGATAAGAGGTGTTTAATGCACTAGCTACGATATTAGACCGGAAAGTCTAATACCAATGCAAGTTTTGATAAACATTTCTTCAAGAGATTGCTTTTATTTCAAAGAGCTATGTCCGTCGGCCTTCACCGGTTTACTAGAACTTCATGGAGCTCCTTTCCGGCCGCGTTCGCAGTTCCTCAATCCCGGAACGGGGAGTGACGAGTCACGGTTCTTTACACTCTGCAGAGGTGTGTTGCTTTACCCATAAGAGATCTTAACCTTGGTGCCAACCGGGCAGCTTTCCCGTCCACACTTCCTTTGGTGTGAGGCCCGGTATAAGGTCTAGCCAATCATGTTCCTCCGCTACCTCGAACACCCACCCTTTGTTGCATACCCCGACCTTGGGTCCTCGTCGGTCCTCTTATACCACTTAAGGATGGACCCCGACCACGACAACAGTTTGGGATTGAACCAAACTCCTTCGCCGGTAGGCTGCAACCCATCATAGACCGCAATACCGTGGGGACTTTAGGCTTCCCCAGCCCACCGCTTGCACTTCGAGCGACAAGTGTCTACGGACTATGCCGTGGGGACTTAAGGCTTCCCCAGCCCACCGCTTGCCCCGACGGATACAAGTGTCTACGGTAAAGCGCATCCGTTGATGAACGAGAGGTGGAAACACTTTTGACTACTCCGTCCCACTCCGGATCTTATGGTTAACACGGATATTACGGCACAAGAATCACTGGCGACATTTGTTGTTTAATCCTAGATGGATATAAGCCCGTGCAATGGAACCTCCACCATATCAACACAATCCATGGTTCCATTGCCCACCACTTAGTCATATTCATAGTTATGAAAGTAATGGTTTTGATTTTTGTGCAATAGTGATAACCATAATACTTTGCAAGTAATTTGATAGAAATACTCAAATGACATGAGCAAGTGATGAACTTGCTCGAACACCGCAAAGTTCTGCGGTTGGAAGGTAGGGACCGACCCTTGTCCTCTTGTTCTGAAAAATAGCATCATTGTCCGATAAGGGCAATGGTTAAAGAAGCAATAATGCATGATTCCAGTTTTAGGGTTTGTTCCCCCCTTTCCGATGTCGTTGTTATTTTATGAGAGGTTAGATACTAAGAACATCTTAGGGATACTTGATTTAGGGTAAATCCAACCTTGAAATGTTGTCAAGGTGTTTTGAAGTCCAAAGGCATTTAATGGACTTATTTTTATTATTGTAAATTATATGTGTGATTTAAATGATTATCTAAATCCTCAAATTAAGACTCATTCTTAATTGTCTTCAAAAATTCTCTTTGATATTTTATTTAGATAGAGAATTTTATGCTGATCTATTTTCATATTTTTAATTATTTTTTTAGAGCTTTGAATCATTTTCTATTTATTTTCAAAGTTTCTTGTTTATTTAAAATGTGAAATGACACATTTACCCTTGGGCCCACCTGTCAGGGTGGCCCAGTGGGTTAACCCTAACCCGAGCCACACTTGGGCTCGGTCGGCCCACTCGCCCCTTTCTGCCCCGCGTAGAACCCTAATCCCCCTCGTCCTCTCGCGATGTTGCGGTCGCCTCGCCGCCGCCGCCCCTAATCCGACCGCCACCGGCCCTTCCCGTCGGCGAGGTCGGTGTCAATCGAGCCTCCGCACGACGGCGCATCTCTGGGTCCGCGTCGATTTGGCGTTCGCCGCCATTCCTGCTCGCCCCCAACCCTCGCTGCGCCATGGCCGCACGGATCCGCGAAGATCCGCAGTTCGCCGGCGTCCCAGGCGCTGCGGTGCGGCCGTGTGCCACGCCGTGGTTGCTGGTAGCTGCGGCGCTGCTGTGGCTTGGCTTGGCCTGGCGCCGCCGTGCTCCGGCGCGTGCCGCCGTGGCCGCCATGGCTACACTGTCCTTCTCGACTCCAAGTAAGTGCGCCTCCCCTTCTGCTCCTCTTCTGTGCCTGTCCTTCTTCCTCTGCTAGCTCTACTCGTCTGTGTCTGTGCTTGCCCGCACCCGAGCTGTTGTGCTCTTCTCGTAGCGCCATGGTGCCTGCTCTTGTTGTGCCAAGCTGGCTGCGCTATGCATGTGTCGTCTCTGTGTGAAGCCCCGCCATATCTTTGTGCAAGAATTCTTGGTCTAATTGATTGCTATTCTTTCATTTCTTGCTTAATTCCCTCTCCGTGGCTCTGTTCTTGTTACTATGCTCGCGGATACTCAAGTGTATTCATATCCGCTTGCTCATGAGCATCTTGTAATGCTCATGGACTGCTAAATTGCTACTGGACATGCTACAATTAATTCAATTGCTTGCTTAATGGCTCTGGTTGTTGTTAAGGCTTAATCATATGTGTGTGCCATTCATGTCTAGCTTGATCCAGTGGTACATCATGTATTTGATGTGCTTCGGATACAATTATAAATCATCCATTTGATTATCTCGTGAAGCATCTCGTTGATGAATTGGTTCTGTGTAAGTTATATGGTTCATGGTTTGGTACTAGATTGTCCCTAGCATGTACTGGCATGCTATGACAAGCTTCTGATGATCACATGATCATCAGTTGCTTGTATATGTGTTGTTGTATCACTGTGCCTCACTATTGCTCTCTCTCTGTGTTGGATGTGCATCACACAGGCTTGGCCTGGTGTTTGCTCGGTGCTTGCTCAAGCATCCATCGTTACTTGCAGTGATCCTCTGGATCATGTGCAAGTGTTCCAGTTACTGGTGATTTGTGAGTTTTCATTGATCTGTATAGCTTGTCCTTGTTTATTGGATAAATGAGATGAACTGCTTGCAGTGATGACTCTTATAATTAGCTTGATTGGGCTAGAGGGATGCCAACAGTGGTTGGGGACCCTAGCCCCTCTTTGAACCCATTTGGGTGATGATACAAGTGCTCGGGCTTGGTGATTTTGGCTGTTTTAGTGGTTGAGGTGACCCTAGCAGTAATCATATACGCCTTTGGGTAGCTCCCTCTTGTTGGCTTGCTCGTGGCCCACTAGATGCTTTCTCGGGTGATCCATTTGTTGGATTGCCGGTAGCTTTTGATGTTGAAATCAAATAGACAATGATTTGTCTAATGTCCGATGGCCTCAGCCTAGCCGTAGGTGCTAAGTGTGTGGATTAGGTTAGCTATGGTTTCATTCTTGGCTGGATTTCTCTAGTTATGCATGGATTTGCATAACTGTTGTTCCCATAGGATGTTTACCTAGTGATCTTACCCATCTATGCTTGCACCACATGGCTTGCTAGCCATATGATGACACACACAGGGTATTCTACCCTCCTGTGCTCCTGTGATGCATGGTATGCTTATTTATGAGCAAGATATGATCTTGCTCAGGCTTTTGTGTGGTATACCTCACTCCAGCTCCTAGAAAATGAGTGTTGGTGTAGAGGTTTTGCTTCTGGTGGTCTTTTGCTTGCCCTCGCTCCTCCTAGCAAGCTTGAAGTCTTGGTTTAATTTCTGGTGATTGTGAATAGATGGAACAGCTCTAGCTGTTCATCTGTTCTTGGTGTTCTTGGCTGTTCTTGATGAACTTACCACTGCTGATGTCGATGGATGAACAAATGGCTAGGGTTTGAGCACTGTAAAGGTTATATATGGTGCTGCTCAGCTCTCCCTGGTCGACAGCAAGGTCTGGTCCTTTTTGGTGACTCTCCCAGGCTTGTGTGCTGTGAGGCATGCACACTTGCTAGTGAGCTGCCTGTGTGTTTGCTGCTTGGTACTTGGTCCAGTGAGTGGATCAGCTCGGCTGATCATGGTCATATCCTCTCATTTGCATTTTTCTTGTTAACCTGCCAAGTGGCTTTGCCACTTGGCTTAATCCTTGTTTGGTCTTTGTGTGTACGTGCAGGGACAATGTGATGATCAAGATGAAGATCAAGATCTTCTTGAGCAAGAATTACATGATGATCAACAATGTAGTTTAGGACATTTAATTGACTTGTAATTTTCCTTTTTCTTTTTCTATTTCTTTAATTCTTGTAATGTGTTGTAAATTCATATATTTATTCTGGATATTGTAATGACATTGTATCATGTGTGTGATTATCAATAAAGCTCAAAGTTTTCTCTAATGAGCTTTACTTTAATATAATTGTTCATCTTATTTATTATTGATCATTTACTTAATGAATTTCCTCAATTGAATTATTTAAGTAATTATTTAATGTTTGAATTTGAAATTCAAATTCAACCTTGTTTTGAATTCAACCATGTCATAACATTTAGAATTCAATCATGTGAACTCTCCCCTCTCTTCTCAGAACCCTAAACTAGTGAAGTGAGAAACAAGTTTGTCGCACTCTCGAAACCCTAACCCTGTAAGGTGTCGAGAGAGAAACTTGTCCCCCTTCGATGCATTTTTGTTTAAAAGCGCGAAATTTCCCCGAATTTACTATGCAATGCACATCCCTTTCTAAAATCTACCCCTCGATCGTCTCTAAACCTGGGACATTACAGCCTTTCCCCCTTAAAGAAAACTTCGTCCCGAAGTTGTGGTTGTAATACCTGAATAGCTCGGGGTATGTTTTCCTTAGGTCTTCCTCTTTTTCCCAGGTGGCTTCTCTCTCGGGGTGATGCTTCCATTGAATCTTGCAATACTTGATTGCCTTGTTTCTGAGTTGTTTCCAGCTTTCCTCGAGAATCTTGGCGGGCTTCTCGATGTATGTCAAGTCTGGTTGTAACTCAAGCTCCTCATGTGATATTGGTTCATCTGGGGTCTTCAAACATTTCCGAAGTTGTGACACATGGAATACATTATGAACTTGAGCTAACCTTCCCGGTAGATCCAACTCAAAGGCTAAACCTCGATTCTGACTCAGTATCTTGAAAGGTCCTATGTATCTAGGGCTTAACTTTCCTTTTACTCCGAATCTCTGAAGTCCTTTCATCGGGCTTACCTTAAGATATACCATGTCTCCAACTTGTGGCTCCCAAGTTCTCCTCTTCTCGATCCGCGTAACTCTTTTGCCGGCTTTGGGCTATCTTAAGCTCGTCTCCGATAATGTCAATGATTTGTTGTTTTTCCTTGACATAATCGGGGTTGAACTCTTTGCTTGCTCCGGCTTCATACCAACATATCGGTGATCTACACTTCCTTCCATACGTGAGCTTCAAATGGTGCCATCTTGATGCTGCTTTGGTAACTATTGTTGTATGAAAACTCGCTAAAGGTAGATGCTCCTCCCACGATCCTCCGAAGTCTAGGGCACAAGCCCTAAGCATATCTTCTAAGATCTGATTGGTTCTCTCAGTTTGTCCGCCTGTTTGTGGGTGATACGCGGTACTATAATCCAACTTGGATCCTAAGGCTTCGTGGAGTTGCTTCCAAAATGCTGATGTGAACACGGATCCTCGATCCGATACTATCTTCTTAGGTACTCCATGCTTACTCACGATCTCCTTGATGTAAAGATCAATGAGTTTCTCTCCTTTGTCTTGCTGATTTACCGCTAAGAAGTGTGCACTTTTCGTCAACCGGTCCACGATTACCCATATCATGTCCTTCTTTTTATTAGTCATGGGTAGTCCGGTGATGAAATCCATCCCTATTTGTTCCCATTTCCACTCTGGAATAGGTAGAGGTTGTAACTTCCCTGCCGGACTCTGATGTTCCGCCTTCACTCGCTGGCAGGTATGGCATTCTGCTACATATTGTGCTATCTCCCTCTTCATGTTATTCCACCAGAATAGTTCCTTTAAGTCCATGTACATCTTTGTACTTCCCGGATGTATGGAATATGGTGTTTGATGAGCTTCCCGGAGTATTACTTCCTTAATTTCAGCAATATCCGGAACGCAAATTCTTTTCTGGAACCACAAAGATCCAGATTCTCCTCGGTGAAATTCTGATGGTCTTCCTTCATCTATTCTCCTCATCTCTTCTACAATGAATGGATCGTCCAGCTGACCCATCATTATCTCATTCTTCAAGTTAACATTCAGCTTCATCGGCTACTTGCAACGCCGATAATCCTTCATGGGCTTCCTTCTCCCAAAGTTGTATTTGGGCTTGGCTTATTTCCTTCCTCAACTCCGGTGATATTTCTTGTTCCACTCCTCCGGTACTCTTTCTACTCGTGGCATCTGCTACAACATTAGCCTTCCTCGGTGTGTAATTGATTGTCGGATCATAATCCTTAATCAATTCTAACCATCTTTTCTCGCCTCATGTTGAGTTCTTTCCGAGTGAAGAAATATTTGAGGCTTTTATGATCCGTATAGAGCTCACACTTAGCTCCATAGAGAAAATGTCTCCAAGTTTTGAGTGCAAAAACGACTGCTGCTAATTCCAAGTCATGTGTTGGATAGTTCACTTCATGAGGTCTGAGTTGCCTCGATCCATAAGATATCACTTTCCGATCTTGCATGAGTACACAACCCAATCCATGTTTGGATGCGTCACAATACACGGTGTAGTCCTTGCCGACTTCAGAACTGCTAACACCGGTGCCGTGGTGAGTTTTTCTTTCGAGTTTGAAAACTCTTCTCACACTCCTCTGACCACACGAATGGTGTGTTCTTCCTTAGCAACTTCGTCATAGGTCCTGCTATCTTAGAGAATCCTTCAATGAATCTCCGATAGTATCCTGCCATTCCTAGGAATCCTCGGATCTCCTTGACAGTCTTGGGTGCTTCCCATTCTAGAACTGCTGCTACCTTGCTCGGGTTGACAGCGATCCCATCTTTACTAATGACATGACCAAGAAATTCCACTTGATCTAGCCAAAATTCACACTTACTAAGTTTTGCATATAGTTGGTGTTCCCTTAGTGTTTGCAACACTAACCTCAAATGATCGGCATGTTCTGCCTTGTTCTTGGAATATATCAAGATATCATCGATGAATACGATGACAAACTTGTCTAGATATGGCATGAAGATCTTATTCATGAGGTTCATGAATATTGCTCGGGGCATTTGTTAATCCAAAAGGTACTACAAGGTATTCATGATGTCCGTACCTCGAAACAAAGGTCTGTTTTCGAACGTCCTCCTTCTTGATCTTTATCTCGGTGATAACCGGATCTTAGATCAATCTTGGAAAAGACTCCCGCTCCTCTAACTCTGATCAAATAGATCTTGTATTCTTGGAAGTGGATACTTGTTCTTGATTGTGACGTTGTTCGGATTTCTGTAGTCTCCGCACATCCTTCTTCCTCCATCCCTTTTATCCACGAAGATCACAGGTGATCCCCATGGTGAAACACTTTCTTGAATGAATCCCTTTTGTTCCAAGTCATCCAATTGCTCCTTAAGCTCTTTCAATTCCTTAGGCCCCATTTTATATGGTGCTTTGGCAATCGGAGCTGTTCCTGGAATTAGGTCGATAGTGAATTCTATCTCCCTATCTGGTGGAATACCAGGTAATTCCGCAGGAAACACATCCTGGAATTCATTTACTACAGGGATATCTTCTAACTTCACCTCCTTCATGCTATTCAGCTGTAGCTCCACTTCAATCTGTGTATGTTTGTCGCCTTGGTAGATCATTCTACTTCCATCGGGACTTTTTAATGACACCGTTTTGTTTACACGATCGATCAATGCTCCATTAGCTTCTAACCGAGTTCATACCAAGAATGACATCAATGTCCTTCATCGGTAAAATGAACAGGTCCGCGTCAAACGCGCACTTATTGATCATAATGACTTGTTTTTGTTTGGCATGGGTTACTAATATCGTTCCCCCGCGTAAAGTATGGTTATGGGTGTATCTAACTTAGTGCAACTAATCCCATGTTTGATGATGAATTGTTGAGAAATGAATGATGTAGTTGCACCGAGTATCAAAAAGTACTTTGCCAGGATGAGTGAGGATCTGGAGCATACCTATCACCGCCTGGTCAGAGTTGACCACCTCCTCCAGACTGGTACAGTTCAGCTTGCCGAAGGGCTTCTTATTCTTCCAATTCCCTCCGGTGTTTCCTCGATTTCCTCCTCCTCCACTATTCTTCTTGGGGCAGTCCTTCAGCATGTGCCCTCCTGACGACACCCAAAGCATATGATCTTGGGTTTCCTACAATCCTTCATGACATGTCCTTTTAAACCACAGGAATGACATATAATCTGATTTGCAGACTGATATCCTTGGTTCCTCCTCTGATTGCTGTTGTTATTGTTGTTGTTGTTGTTATACCGTGGCTTGAAACTCAAGCTGGTACTGGGCTTGTTACTAACAAACCTCTTCGGCTCATACTTGGCCTTCTTCCTCTTTTCTTCTTGCAGTTGTTTAAAGTCATCTTCAAGAGTGATGGCTGCATCCACCAACTCTTGGAATTCCGTTGCTCTCATCATCCGTAGCTGCACCTTAAACTGGGGACTTAACCCCTCGTAAATCTCTTCTTCTTCTTGTCCTCGGTATTGACTTCCTCAACAGACATACCGGGACAGCTTTGAAAAACTCCCTGACATAGGTCGAGATTGCCTTATCCTTCTGCTCGAGACTCTCAAACTCTCGACGCTTCAGTTCCACAATACTTTCAGGGACATTGGATTCCCTGAACTTCCTTGCAAACTCCTCCCAGGTGAATACCTTTCCTGCCGGATACACGGCTACAATATTGTCCCACCATGCTGCGGCAGGTCCACATAGCAGATGGGTAGCATATCGGACCTTCTCTTGGTCATTGCATCCAACAGTGTTGAGCTTGCGCTCGCATCCATCGCCCAATCTTCCGCGTCCATCGGCTCCGGCGTGTATGCGAAAGATATCGGCTTGGTGTTTTGGAAGTCCGCCAATGAGACTCCCGGTTCTCCGGCCTCTCCACCCTATTCTCGCTGCATCAAGTCCTCGAAGGAATTTGTTCTGCAGCTCCGAAGTGCTACACGCTGCCTCTCTTCCGCCGCTTGCATGTACTCGGATAAAGTTCTGCTGAGTCATGGGTGGTGGTGGTGGTGGAAACCGATCTCTCGGCTGCACCCTCGGCCTCTTCCTTCTCCTTTGCTTCGCGCTCCATGCGCTCGCGCTTCCGTCTCGTTTCCTAACGTTCCCGACATAATCCCCCTAGTTCTGCAACACAAGATGATACTCATAATTACTCCATGCGCAAGTTTTCTGAGCTCAACATTGTGCACAGAACTAGTCACGCAATGGAAATCAAGAAGCAAATCCAAATCATACAAAACATATACCATATATTTACATACATAAGTGGTCTTATTACATAACTCAAGTCGATGTGAGTATGCAAACTCACTTATTAAAGTATATGTACAAATTTATACAAATATTACAAACTATAATACACGTGGTACTTGTGTATTATAGCCACACCTCCCTTGGTGGTCTTCTAATCGGTCTTCACTCCCGGTACATTCCAGGCTTCCATCCGGTCGAACGTGTCGTCCTCCCGATAGACCCCGGAACATAAGGTCTCCCCGTTGGCTTGTAATCCGAGTCGGATGATGATCCTAAGGAGAAATCGGTGCTCATGAACCGATCGTTGAGTGCATCATAATCCACCCATCGGGTGTACTCTCCTGTAGCCCCACCATAAGGATTACCAAAACCCATACCCGACTCAACCTGTGTCGGATATCCTCCATCCACTCCTTCATTACTAGGATAGCTCTGGTTCTGGGTTGTTGCGTCATCATTCATCTCTCCATCATAATACGCAGTAGTACTATGGGTTCCAGTATCACTACCCCAACGCCAACCCCTAGAATTCTCGATTGGAGTCTCGGAACGCTGATTGTTTCCGGATTCCTCGCCGCCTTCGTATCCCCCATAGGAACTACCCAGATAGTTCCCGTGTGTAACAGTGTAGGTTCACGTGCAAGTGGATCAAAACCGATGTAGTCACCGCCTGAATAAACCGGTGTGTGTACCACATTCTCCATAGGTTCTTTGCCCCTACTCTCCTCCTTGGGTTCAGTGAACTCCTCAAGCATCGTATCAATTGCTCCTATCAGATGATGATTCAACTGAAAGAGTAATGATAGGAAGTTACGACTATTGTCCATGTATTTGGCTGCTTCGGCTGGTTTACTTTTGGCATATTTGAAATGGTTCAAGCATGGGATCATTATCTTCCTCCATATGAGGAATGTGGGTGAATTCGGAACCCATAAGCGCTTTCGTCTTATGCTCCCGAATGTCGGATATGGCTCTCATAACAGCTATATGATAAGCTGTATTGGTTATCCTTGCTTCCCCAGCTGGCATGACTACGCTCATTCCCAAAGATTCGGGAAGTCGCAGTCCTACTCTGCACTTGGCCAACACCGGACCATCATAAAACATGTACTTCTTTACTGGAATCTGGGGATCACACCCAAATTCCAATAGCATGGCTCGTAGGATATCAGCAAGTCCTCCTTGGTATTCGTTCAATGTGGAATCCATAACTTTCACGTTTCTTCCCGGTCGTGCACTTGCCATGTTGGTCTGTAGAAATAGAAAGATTATAAGATTAGTAATAATGCATCATAATAGAGATAATAAAGAATTATCGCACTAAAAGATATGATTGTTGTATTCTCAATTGAATATACACCATATTTTTAGAGAATTCTTTACTAATCCTATTTGACTCCTAACGTTTTAGTCCCATTTACTAGGTTCCAACCTAAGGTCAAAGCTTTTGCTCTGATACCAACCGTGGTGACCCCGCATACCACCGCATGTTGTAGTATGCCGCCGTTGATATAACATTCGCAAAGTACCATTCCGCAAATATCACATCCCTCGAGTAGTACAACGAACATAGCAAGGTCCATAACTCATTCACATATTATTACAATACACATACACAAGTCGTCTCGGAGCTCCTCTTGGGTTCCGAGAGGATAACTCCCGGGTTCGAGGCGAACCCAACTTAACTTACATTACCATTGTCTCATTAAACTAAACATTTATTTAAACGAGCAGCTAAATAGTAAGAGTTCGCGCCGCTCGGCTACTACTCCTCCTCCGGATATCCTTAGGCTTGTTCTCCTCCCGAAGCCTCTCCGGATCCATAGACTATGATGTAGTCTACGCCTTCCACTCCTCCTGAGAGGTCTGGTTCCTCGTAGCCGATGATCTCGGCTCCATCATGGTTGTCGTCGTCCTCCTCCAGATGGTTCAGACAATCTAAGCATGGGGTTTAAGAGTGGTATGAGTACGAGCGTACTCAACAAGTTCATTATAGATAAGAGGTGTTTAATGCACTAGCTACGATATTAGACCAGTAAAGTCTAATACCAATGCAAGTTTTGATAAACATTTCTTCAAGAGATTGCTTTTATTTCAAAGAGCTATGTCCGTCAGCCTTCACCGGTTTACTAGAACTTCATGGAGCTCCTTTCCGGCCGCGTTCGCAGTTCCTCAATCCCGGAACAGGGAGTGACAAGTCACAGTTCTTTACACTCGCAGAGGTGTGTTGCTTTACCCATAAGAGATCTTAACCTTGGTGCCAACCGGGCAGCTTTCCCGTCCACACTTCCTTTGGTGTGAGGCCCGGTATAAGGTCTAGCCAATCATGTTCCTCCGCTACCTCGAACACCCACCCTTTGTTGCATACCCCGACCCTGGGTCCTCGTCGGTCCTCTTATACCACTTAAGGATGGACCCCGACCACGACAACAGTTTGGGATTGAACCAAACTCCTTCGCCGGTAGCTGCAACCCATCATAGACCGCAATACCGTGGGGACTTTAGGCTTCCCCAGCCCACCGCTTGCACTTCGAGCGACAAGTGTCTACGGACTATGCCGTGGGGACTTAAGGCTTCCCCAGCCCACCGCTTGCCCTAACAGATACAAGTGTCTACGGTAAAGCGCATCCGTTGATGAACGAGAGGTGGAAACACTTTTGACTACTCCGTCCCACTCCGGATCTTAAGGTTAACACGGATATTACGGCACAAGAATCACTGGCGACATTTGTTGTTTAATCCTAGATGGATATAAGCCCGTGCAATGGAACCTCCACCATATCAACACAATCCATGGTTCCATTGCCCACCACTTAGTCATATTCATAGTTATGAAAGTAATGGTTTTGATTTTTGTGCAATAGTGATAACCATAATACTTTGCAAGTAATTTGATAGAAATACTCAAATGACATGAGCAAGTGATGAACTTGCCCGAACACCGCAAAGTTCTGCAGCTTGGAAGGTAGGGACTCGACCCTTGTCCTCTTGTTCCGAAAAATAGCATCATTGTCCGATAAGGGCAATGGTTAAAGAAGCAATAATGCATGATTCCAGTTTTAGGGTTTGTTTCCCCCCTTTCCGATGTCGTTGTTATTTTATGAGAGGTTAGATACTAAGAACATTTTAGGGATACTTGATTTAGGGTAAATCCAACCTTGAAATGTTGTCAAGGTGTTTTGAAGTCCAAAGGCATTTAATGGACTTATTTTTATTATTGTAAATTATATGTGTGATTTAAATGATTATCTAAATCCTCAAATTAAGACTCATTCTTAATTGTCTTCAAAAATTCTCTTTGATATTTTATTTAGATAGAGAATTTTATGCTGATCTATTTTCATATTTTTAATTATTTTTTTAGAGCTTTGAATCATTTTCTATTTATTTTCAAAGTTTCTTGTTTATTTAAAATGTGAAATGACACATTTACCCTTGGGCCCACCTGTCAGGGTGGCCCAGTGGGTTAACCCTAACCCGAGCCACACTTGGGCTCGGTCGGCCCACTCGCCCCTTTCTGCCCCGCGTAGAACCCTAATCCCCCTCGTCCTCTCGCGATGCTGCGGTCGCCGCCGCCGCCGCCCCTAATCCGACCGCCACCGGCCCTTCCCGTCGGCGAGGTCGGTGTCAATCGAGCCTCCGCACGACGGCGCATCTCTGGGTCCGCGTCGATTTGGCGTTCGCCGCCATTCCTGCTCGCCCCCAACCCTGCTGCGCCATGGCCGCACGGATCCGCGAAGATCCGCAGTTCGCCGGCGTCCCAGGCGCTGCGGTGCGGCCGTGTGCCACGCCGTGGTTGCTGGTAGCTGCGGCGCTGTTGTGGCTTGGCTTGGCCTGGCGCCGCCGTGCTCCGGCGCGTGCCGCCGTGGCCGCCATGGCTACACCTGTCCTTCTCGACTCCAAGTAAGTGCGCCCTCCCCTCTCGCTCCTCTTCCGTGCCTCGTCCTTCTTCCTCTCGCTAGCTCTACCGTCGTGCTCGTGCTTGCTCGCACTAGAGCCGTTGTGCTCTTCTCGTAGCGCCATGGTGCCTCGCTCTTGTTGTGCTAAGCTGCTGCGCTATGCATGTGCTGCTGCTCGTGTGAAGCCCTCGCCATATCTTTGTGCAAGAATTCTTGGTCTAATTGATTGCTATTCTTTCATTTCTTGCTTAATTCCCTCTCCGTGGCTCTCGTTCTTGTTACTATGCTCGCCGTATACTCAAGTGTATTCATATCCGCTTGCTCATGAGCATCTTGTAATGCTCATGGACTCGCTAAATTGCTACTCGGACATGCTACAATTAATTCAATTGCTTGCTTAATGGCTCGGTTGTTGTTAAGGCTTAATCATATGTGTGTGCCATTCATGTCTAGCTTGATCCAGTGGTACATCATGTATTTGATGTGCTTCTGGATACAATTATAAATCATCCATTTGATTATCTGTGAAGCATCTGTTGATGAATTGGTTCTGTGTAAGTTATATGGTTCATGGTTTGGTACTAGATTGTCCCTAGCATGTACTGGCATGCTATGACAAGCTTCTGATGATCACATGATCATCAGTTGCTTGTATATGTGTTGTTGTATCACCGTGCCTCACTATTGCTCTCTCTCGTGTTGGATGTGCATCACACAGGCTTGGCCCGGTGTTTGCCGGTGCTTGCTCAAGCATTCGTCGTTACTTGCAGTGATCCTCTGGATCATGTGCAAGTGTTCCAGTTACTGGTGATTTGTGAATTTTCATTTATCTGTATAGCTTGTCCTTGTTTATTGGATAAATGAGATGAACTGCTTGCAGTGATGACTCTTATAATTAGCTTGATTGGGCTAGAGGGATGCCAACAGTGGTTGGGGACCCTAGCCCCTCTTTGAACCCATTTGGGTGATGATACAAGTGCTGGGCTTGGTGGTTTTGGCTGTTTTAGTGGTTGAGGTGACCCTAGCAGTAATCATATACTGCCTTTGGGTAGCTCCCCTCTTGTTGGCTTGCTGTGGCCCACTAGATGCTTTCTGGGTGATCCATTTGTTGGATTGCCGTAGCTTTTGATGTTGAAATCAAATAGACAATGATTTGTCTAATGTCCGATGGCCTCAGCTTAGCCGTAGGTGCTAAGTGTGTGGATTAGGTTAGCTATGGTTTCATTCTTGGCTGGATTTCTCTAGTTATGCATGGATTTGCATAACTGTTGTTCCCATAGGATGTTTACCTAGTGATCTTACCCATCTATGCTTGCACCACATGGCTTGCTAGCCATATGATGACACACACAGGGTATTCTACCCTCATGTGCTCCTGTGATGCATGGTATGCTTATTTATGAGCAAGATATGATCTTGCTCAGGCTTTTGTGTGGTATACCTCACTCCAGCTCCTAGAAAATGAGTGTTGGTGTAGAGGTTTTGCTTCTGGTGGTCTTTTGCTTGCCCTGCTCCTCCTAGCAAGCTTGAAGTCTTGGTTTACTTTCTGGTGATTGTGAATAGATGGAACAGCTCTAGCTGTTCATCTGTTCTTGGTGTTCTTGGCTGTTCTTGAAGAACTTACCACTGCTGTTGTCGATGGATGAACAAATGGCTAGGGTTTGAGCACTGTAAAGGTTATATATGGTGCTGCTCAGCCTCTCCCCGGTCGACAGCAAGGTCCGGTCCTTTTGGTGACTCTCCCAGTGCTTGTGTGTCGTGAGGCATGCACACTTGCTAGTGAGCCGCCCGTGTGTTTGCTGCTTGGTACTTGGTCCGGTTGAGTGGATCAGCTCGGCTGATCATGGTCATATCCTCTCATTTGCATTTTTCTTAGTTAACTCAGCCAAGTGGCTTTGCCACTTGGCTTAATCCTTGTTTGGTCTTTGTGTGTACGTGCAGGGACAATGTGATGATCAAGATGAAGATCAAGATCTTCTTGAGCAAGAATTACATGATGATCAACAATGTAGTTTAGGACATTTAATTGACTTGTAGTTTTCCTTTTTCTTTTTCTATTTCTTCAATTCTTGTAATGTGTTGTAAATTCATATATTTATTCTGGATATTGTAATGACATTGTATCATGTGTGTGATTATCAATAAAGCTCAAAGTTTTCTCTAATGAGCTTTACTTTAATATAATTGTTCATCTTATTTATTATTGATCATTTACTTAATGAATTTCCTCAATTGAATTATTTAAGTAATTATTTAATGTTTGAATTTGAAATTCAAATTCAACCTTGTTTTGAATTCAACCATGTCATAACATTTAGAATTCAATCATGTGAACTCTCCCCTCTCTTCTCGAAACCCTAAACTAGTGAAGTGAGAAACAAGTTTGTCGCACTCTCGAAACCCTAACCCCGTAAGGTGTCGAGAGAGAAACTTGTCCCCCTTCGATGCATTTTTGTTTAAAAGCGCGAAATTTCCCCAGAATTTACTATGCAATGCACATCCCTTTCTAAAATCTACCCCTCGATCGTCTCTAAACCTGGGACATTACAGCTTGTTGGCAGGCCTTGTCGCGTCGTCGCCCCGCCAAGCCAAGACTCCGCGACGGGCACGGGTTAAGGTCTCGCTCCCAACCGATGTCCCACATTATCGGTCCTAGGCGTCAATTGTCCGTACACGCATTGGCTCTTTGGCTCCGACAGATATGCAATCCACTTTGGATTGGAGAAGCATGTTGAGTCTTTGAGTAGGTTGTCCGTCCTCTTCATGAGGCTATTATTTTCTTGCACGTCTGGATGCTAGCGATTGGGGGCTTTCTGGAGCGGACGGATGCTGTGCCGGGCAGGCTCTGTAATATCCTAGTATTTGGGGTTACAAAAATAGAGAAAACAGATGTGTGCATTGCATTCATGCATAGAAAATCCGGGGAATTTTCGCGCTTTTGTTTAAAACTGTCAAAGCGATCGAGGTTTCTCTTGTATCGATGGAATTGAGTTAGTCATCGATGTAAGTGCGGCAAATTTCGACATGACCTTTGTGCGTTCATGTGTTTTTGGGAGAACAAGTTTGAATTCAAATCAAATATGAATAACATGAACTCAAATAAGATATTGAATTGAATTTGAAATCCAAACTATAATATGAAATAAAATATGTAAAAGTAAACACATTTGATAATTCCAAATGAATAAGTAATTTAAACTTTATTACAAATAACATTATCCAATAAAGTTACAAGTTAAAAAAAAAGAAATAAAACAACACAAAAAGAATAATAAGAAATCCTAAACTAAAGCTTGATCTCAAATTTCTGATTCTTCCCTACCTGCAAAACAAACAACAAAGAAAAAGAAAATGGTTGGGTGAATATTAAAATGTTGCCACCATCCATGATGAGGCATTTTAATGTTGGAACTAGCTAGTGGGAGTCAAGAACTAATCTTGATCCCCAAATAGTGATTAGAGGGAGAAATATTTTTCTTAGGCAATAACAGGGATGAATAGAATACACTTGGATCAGGAGAGGCAACACTGATCATGAAACAACAATGAGTAATTGTAATTCAAGGCAACACAAGGGACTAGAGGAAGCACTAGATCCAAATGATCTTTAGGCAACAAGGCAGCAATATTAATTCCCTCTAATCTAGCTAGAATCCAATAAAAGCCACAAAGTTATTTATTTGAATCAGTATTGACATGGAGAAGTCAATATGATTCTAGTCCATTTATTTGAAGCCACTTGCTAATTAAGCAAAGTCTTAATTAACATAATAGTCACACTGGATTTATTTTGCTCACATAATATTAGCCAATAAAGATTAACCACTTGGCAAAGACATAAAAGAATGATCTAACAAGGGATAAAGATCACTCAACCGTTGCTTGCTCTAGGAGGAGAAGCAAACCAACTTGTTAACATACACATGGAGAGGGGGCCACCTGCAAGCAGCACAGTCACAGAATACAGGGCATGTGTTGTCGATACCACAGCAGTAGCCCAACTGTATATAAACAACACCCCGACTTGCACCAGCAGCCTTTCTAGCACACACACAACTTTCCCAGCCGAACCCTATATCCATTCCAACAGAAAAAGCAGTTCTAACAGCTCTCCTAGTACAAGCACATGTCCCAGCAGTGGCAGCTCATCAATCAGTTCATCAAGAACTGCAAAGAATGTATAGGCACACCCATAGAAATAAACCCCACAGCTAACCATGGATATTTAGATCAACGGGAAGCAGATCCAGCAGTAAGGAGGAGAAGGCCTGTCACAGGATGTAGAGTGTAGAAGACCAAGCATAAACAAGCCCAAGCTATGGAGTGCAGCAGGTAGAAAACAACGTTTAAATCAATAGATCATGCAGTATCTGCTCTTAGCTTTACATAGCCACACTAGGAAAATAAGGGGAATAATACACAGTATTCAATTCCAACTACCCTTCAACTAGAACCTTTCTAGGAGGATTGGATAAAGTATTTCTCTCAGATTACAGAGAAGTGCTCTGTTGAATCATCATAGAGATTAGGAAAAAACCACACAGTAGTATCTGTTCTTAATATTTATGGTGCCTCAGCCTTTGCATCATAGGCTGGGCCAAGATCTCAAGTGCAACATTTGTTCTTATAAATTTTCCACAACACATCTTTCACCAATAAATTCACCATCTACAGTGGTCTACTTGGGGTCCAGGAAATTACCCAGGCCAACCAAGTAGTACCAAAGCAGCTATATTTAGGTATGCATACAAGCTGACCAACAAGCTGTTAGATCCAGAGTGCTGATGATGATTCATCATCCAAATAGAGGCACAGTACTTGCACAACCACAACTAGAGTAACATCCAACAAATTCTAGAAGATTATTCTGAGTCTAGAAAATACTCCAGGCCATCAAGTAAATTATGCAGTAGTAGCAGCAGTATCGAAATCATCAACATGTTTGAACTCCAATAAGATTAAACAACAGTAAAACTGAATTTCTTCAGTTAACAATACAATGTATATGCAGCAGCTAGTAGTTGCAGGCCCCATCTTAAGCATATAATATAACTCACTAGCATCAGTACTTGACTGATAATTTTACAAGTCATATAGCACATGTATAACACTCCCAAGCATATGCAATAATCTGGCCAAGCGCACACAAGTTCTTGGCCAACAAATCCATAGCCATAGAGAATACAGAAAGAGAGAGGCAGAAAAGGGAAGAGAGTAGCTCACAGTGAGTGGAGTAGTGAGTTGATGCAGTAGGCGATGCCGGGGTTGCGTCGGCGACACCGTCCAACCGGCATCGAGGAAGAAGTAGTCACCATCATGCCATTTCCCCGCCACAAACCATCACTGATACCAGTATAACAGCGCAATCGCAGCGGGTCGATGACGCCGGGGTTGCGTCCGCGGCACCGTCCCGCCGGCGTCGAGGTCGAGGATGCAGTGGGAACAGCAACATCACCACCACAACCATCACAGCAGCACCACCAGTACGTCGACGCCAAGGTTGCGTTGGCAGCGCCGTCCATCGGTGTCGAGCACCACAGGTCACAGCCACATCAGAGCACCATCACGAGCCAGTCGAAGAAGTACCAGACGGTAGACATAGCAACCACCATCGATCGATAGCATCGACCAGCAGCCATCAGAGACGCGGAGGTTGGAGGCTGGCAGAAGGTGGACTGAGAGGTGGCAAGGCCCCACCGGCAAGCAGCGGTGCCGGAAGCGGCCGGCGGCAAATCAACCCGAGGGGGCTAGGGTTGTTGTCGAGCACATGTGCGGGGCGCAGAGGAGGCGCAGGTGGGGAGTCACTGGGGAAATTGGGCGGAGCAGCCGCGGCACGCCACGGCGCCGGGGTTGGCCGACGGCTGACCGGGCGACGGAGGCGACCGACAAGGGTTTCAGGTTGGGGAACGAACGGAAGAAGCCACGGGAATTAAATCGTCGAGGTGGAGTTGTAGATCACCTCAAGGCGGAGCAGAAACCCCTCTCGCCGGCGCCGGAGACGGCCGGGAGCGGTCGGGAGGAGGCGAGCACACGGCGGGGCCATGACTGGTCGGGTCTGTGCGCGTGTGTGAGGAACGAGAGAGAGGGGGGGCGACGAGGAAGTGAAGGGTGCCGAATCGGGTTGACCCGATTCAGCCAGGCCAACTCGATCGGGCCATTGGGCCAACCAATTTAGTCTTCTGACCAAGTTTTTTTTTAAATATATATCGTTTAAAAAAAAAGATATAACAAAAATCCAAATAGAAATGTTTTGTACAATATAAAATTCCTAAATAGAATATATAACAACAAACCATTTAAGTCTAAGAGAAAATAATACGAATTCTCTTCTAAATTTTAGAAAAGTAATTTTAAATCCTAAACTATTTAGACCTAAATTTAGAAATATAATTCTTCCTAATTCTATTTTTCATATCAAGAAAATATTAAATATTACTTTGCAATAAAAATACCATATAAAACAACAAATATTTCTTGATGGTTATGTTTAAAAATCCTAATTGATCATTACTTCCACTATTAATTAAAACCCTAAACCCTACTAGTATTTATCATATTTTATTAGGTCCTTAAAAATGTAGATATAATGTTAAATCCATTATTGATTTTATTTCAAAATTATTAATAACTTCGGCTTTATAATCAAGTTATTAACCTAAGAACTATATAGCAAATAGGAAACTCTAGTTCCATTAAGAATAGAATTATAACCTCATAATTTTATGTGGAATCCTAAAACCCTCATTCCATTATAAACTAAAACCCTAACTCTATTATTTTGTGTGAACCCTAAATTGTTTCTAAAACCTAAACCCTAGATATAACATGACATCATGTACTTCCTTTTGATTCATAGAACCATAATTAGCAATTAAATACTTACCATGCCACATAAAATGTAGGAGCCCTATTATCAATAATTTAGTATTCCATTTATGCATACCAATCCAACCTAGTTGATCAAGTAGGATCAACCAAGTCTAAACCCTATCTCCTATTCCCAAAACCATCATCCTTAATTAACCTTGGTTAGCATCACACCATCGTGATGAACTCCAATAGCAACCATACAAAAAATGTGCATTCTATTCCATACACACTAAACCCTATCAGTGTGAGATAATTATTAATCATCCTATTTAGGAAACCACCATTCCTTACTTAGTGGATCCAATAGGAAAAACCAGACAACCTCAACCTTAATAGTAATACTTCTTCTTACCTAAGTATTATGTTCTTCAAAAGTTATTCTTTTGAAGTAAACAAGGAGTAGCCATCAAACAAACTTAATAGAATCTATAAACCCTAGCCAACTATCACCAGCAAAGTATACCAACCTTGATATCAACTATTTATAATAAATTGCTCGAGATGCTTAGACTTAACTCAACCCTACAAGTTTTAGCTATTGATGAATCCAACCTGGTTGGGATCCATCAAATCCTTACCCTAGAAACTAATTGGAACCATAGTAAACTATAGAACTCCACAACCATAATTATCATACTTGTTCTTCATTATAGAACATGTTCTTCAAAAGTTATTCTTTCGAATTATATAATAAGTAATCATCAACCATGCACTATAGGAATTAAAACTGACAACTGTTCTTTACTTATTATACAACTATTATTCTTTGATGTGTATAATTGTTACTATACATTTTACCACTTGCTTATAATTCTAATACAACAAGAACCTAATAAGAACCTTGTTTGTGAATCACTCTAAAAGTGCAACACACCCGAAACTAATCATTACACCTCACTAATCCTAAATCATCGGGGATAGGTCACGCTTAGAGCGACTGCATCTCATATTTATGCATTATTGCATCCTTGGCAATCTTTTAAACATCGTCCTTACCGGACGATGATGCTATTTCAGAATTTGGAGTTATTGCGTATCGAAGACCTTGCCTGCATAATCTTGCAGTCAAGAAAGGCAAGTTCATCACTTGCTCATGTCATTTGAGTATTTCTATCAAATTAATTGCAAAGTACTATGGTTATCACTATTGCATAAAAATCAAAACCACTACTTTCATAACTATGAATATGACTATGTGGTGGGCAATGGAACCATGGATTGTGTTGATATGGTGGAGGTTCCATTGCACGGGTTTATATCCATCTAGGATTAAACAACAAATGTCGCCAGTGATTCTTGTGCCGTAATACCCGTGTTAACCATAAGATCCGGAGTGGGACGGAGTAGTCAAAAGTGTTTCCACCTCTCGTTCATCAACGGATGCGCTTTACCGTAGACACTTGTATCTGTCAGGGCAAGCGGTCGGCTGGAGAAGCCTTAAGTCCCCACGGCATAGTCCGTAGACACTTGTCGCTCGAAGTGCAAGCGGTTGGCTGGGGAGGCCTTAAGTCCCCACGGTATTGCGGTCTATGATGGGTTGCAGCTACCGGCGAAGGAGTTTGGTTAACGAGTCCCAAACCGTTGTCGTGGTCGGGGTCCACCCGTGAGTGGGAATAATGGGACCGGCGAGGACCCAGGGTCGGGGTATGCAACAAAGGGTGGGTGTTCGAGGTAGCGGAGGAACATGATTGGCTAGACCTTATACCGGGCCTCACACCGAAGGAAGTGTGGACGGGAAAGCTGCCCGGTTGGCACCAAGGTTAAGATCTCTTATGGGTAAAGCAACACACCTCCGCAGAGTGTAAAGAACCGTGACCTGTCACTCCCCGTTCGGGATATGGAACCGCGAACGCGGCCGGAAAGGAACTCCATGAAGTTCTAGTAAACCGGTGAAGGCCGACGGACATAGTTCTTCCGAATAAAAGCAACCTCTTGAAGAAATGATTATGAAAACCTGCATTGGTATTAGACTTTCCGGTCTAATGCTGTAGCTAGTGCATTAAACACCTCTTTCCTATAATGAACTTGTTGAGTACGCTCGTACTCATACCACTCTTAAATCCCCTGCTTAGATATGGAGGCATCGAAGGAGGATCTACAGTGCAATTCGAAGACCGAGGAGTAAACAACTACTTCAAGAGACAGGACCAAGTCAGAGGAGTCAAATACCACATCCAAGAAGGAGAAAACCTAGTTTAGCCATAGAAGGGAACTAGCTTCCTGAACCTAGCTCCTACTTAGCTAGAATCTATTCTTAGCCCTATAGCTAGTTAAATACTCTACAAATAGAGTCCGTGATAAGACTAGACTACGAGTCGTTCTTCCGGAGTTATCCGAAGTTTTACCTCATTGTAAAGTAGGAGGCTATGATGATCTTATGTAACGTAGTCCGTGTGTAATTCTATAGACATGCCTTGGACCCGCATATGTTTCTGTTGAACCACTCTGAGCGGTATAATACTAGTGGAACGGTGTTTCATTGGTGTTATATCAGACTTGCATACTACACCATGCAGTGGTATGTCGGGTCACCACAGGCTCTCCCAGACTCCTGATAAGCCTTTGGTTCTGCCTGATGTTGGCAATGTGGGCGCGAGCAGAGTGGACCTTCATGGGTGTTTCTCTCCTCGTGCTAGGGCGTGCTCGACGATCAAGGCTCCGGTCATGCAGATCATGCCTGAGCTCCTGGAGTTGTGTGGCGATGCGCTTACGCCTCCTCCCGTCGAGGATGTGAGGCCCGGCTCGCACGAGGTCTCGGATGTGGCTTCTTCACCGTGTGAGGCACTTGCCTTTGATAACGATGTAGCCTCTCCTCGCCTGAGTCTAGCATACACGTGGTTCCTATTGGTGATGAGGTTGCTAAGTCTAGGTTGTTGCCAACGATGCCCGGAGCTATCGTCGCTAGAGAGGTTTGCAACTTTCTCGCCACCTTGGTTGTTGCCTTCCCTGGATCTGCAGTTGGTTGACGGATGCCTCACATTGTCGTGGTATGTCTCTTTCGGCACGACGTTAGAGTGTCGTGTTCAAGTGTTTGTAGTGTCTCTTTGTGATCTATGTGGGTGTGTTGATTGTTTAGGCTGTTGTAGGTTTTAGCCAAGTTTTCTCCTAAAAAACGGACAACCTCTGCTTATTTATGGATGAGGAAATTTTTTTGCCTCCGTTTAAAAAAAACCTGTGCACCCACTATATAGAAAGAGAGAGTACTCCATTCCCAAATCATGGTGTAGTGCAGGTAAAATGTTCAAGCCAACAGACTGCTTAACAAGTCAGCAGATAGTGACCCCACTAACTTGGATAATGTGTGTTGTCAAGGACAAATTACATTCCTTTACTTCAAATTCGAAGACGCGAATGTCTCTTTGATGCAACTTCTTCTGGACAGCAGAGTGTGCCCAACTAGTTGTCAAAATAATACTACCAGCATTTTCATGCTTTATACGAACTTGTTCAATGGTCTTGGTGCCACAACAACATATGAAGTCGATGACGTCTATGTATTTAGAAATGTAAGACATCAGAAACTTGCAGGCAAAAGTGCGTGAAAAGCACCGCACGTGAATAAATAATAATTAATAAGTACCAAAAATAAGAATGTGTAAGAGGCATGATTGGTTCCAAAGAGATTATCATCTTTAGCAAAAGCATGTGTCACCCGCTGGCAAATTTTATGAAGAAACTAGCACCTCCAAAAAGCAATGGTGGGAAGGGGTTTTGATCAAGGGGAAATTACTTAGTGACTATTTATACACGTTAGAATTGTCAATTTTGGTACACCAAACTCGATAGGTATAGTACTCTATAATTTACTATCATTCTTCTAAAGCACATATAATTAACCACTATAACAGATTAATACCTCTAGATAATATCATACTCCAGATGGTATTATACTCTAGAACCTACTACCATTTTTTTAAATAAATATACTCAATATCCTCTATGTTTCTTGGTAATGTTGTTATTACACGATAAACGGATAGGTACACATTAAATAATACATTCAGGTTCATAAATTATTATGTGTGTTACTGTAATATGTTCGGTTTGACTTGATTTAGGGTGAATCTTATTGTAACATAAACAATTTTTTTGAACAGCCAAACTAGTCTAACATTATTTTTACAAAAAAAGGTATTATGTTAGAAAAAGGAGAATATAGTTGTATTCAAAAGTACCAAGTTAAAATTGTACAAAAAATATGTATCTTGCTATATAGAATCATTTCTACATCATTCATTATGCAACTTATACCAATGGTTAATAATTCACATATATTATATCAAAGAATGCACATTAATAAATAAAGAAAATTAGTGGTAAAATATATTATGGAAAAGTAAAACAATTTAGTATAAAGTGTTGCGTTCGTTCCAAAGCTTCGAAGAAACGAGAATTAGGATGGAAGCCATCGCTTTCTTTGGATACCTTGGAGAGGCTGCGAGAGATGTACACTAACCTCTGACACTATCAAATTATCAAATTATCAAATTCTCTTTAGACGGTCGGTTCAAGGTGTAGGATCACCTACCAATTGGCCACCATGCTCTGAAATATTTTCGAGAACCAACATTGGAAGAGAAGATGTGCCACCGTGTTCTATGCTAGAGAGCAAAGAGGATACACTGCACGGTTGAACAACCACAACACGCTAGGTGGTCAGAAGTTCAAATATGATTATGGATGACAAGGCATTGAAACATGTTTGCATGTTGATCAGTTGATGGTTCCCATGTGTTTCCACATCGTGAGCTGAAATAGTAATTGTCATGATATGGTTCATAACTTCATATATGTTGCAGCTGAAACAAAGTGGTTGTGACAAGGGGCGAAGCCTATTACGGCGGATTTCTCAGTTTCATAATGCTAACATAATCCATGAATTTGCTATATATGTACTTTATTTACAAAGTAATATCTCTATTTTACTAAGCCAGTCTATGATTTTTTTCTAAAATGGAAGCATCGTGTTAGCCTCTGCCTCAAAACGATGCAAAAGGTCGTGCTTTTATTGCAAGTATCAACTACACATAATTAACATCTCAAGGACGGAAGGATCCGTGCAAGTTTTAACATGGGCAGGGGCAATGCAATGCATTGACACAACGTTGTCGGCAGACACTCTACTGTTTAAACCGCCAATGATCAAACTCTTCGGGTCAATCATGTTTTGGACACGTATGCAAGGTGCACGGGTCAGGTGATTAATCCAACTAAATGTTATATCATATTAAGTGGTTCTTGAGGCCAAATATCACAGCCTCCCCACCCCTGATGGTTGTATGAACAAAGAAAAAATTGTCAACCTTCAAGCCAGATTGTTGAAGTACCTTATGAAATGGGGTGACAACTCATTGGCACAGAGCGTGAGAGATATATTGATTAAAGAAATTGCCCATGTGTTACCGACCTATGTGATGGGTTGTTGAATGACCAACGATGTCGCCATGAAGGGGGGGGGGGGGGGGAATAGCCAGTTACAAAAAAACTTCTACTTGAGGGCTTGATCAAGTGTGGAACGAAACTAGGTTTTACTTGTCAAGCACAAAACCTACAAAAATAGGGTTTGTCTATGTGCACCAACAACCTATGCTAAGCAAGATAAGCAATAAGGTGATAGTAATGTATATAGAACCTCAAGCACGAAAGCTATCACAATGTAAAGTGCGCAAGTAAAGGAGCTCGGGTTGAGAAGTAACCGAGACATGCGGAGACGACGATGTATCTCGAAGTTCACACCCTTGCAGATGCTACTTTCCGTTGGAGTGGTGTGGAGACACAAGGCACTTCATATGCCACTAAAGCCACCGTATTCTCCTCGAGCCTTTTCCACCAAAAGGAAAATCCTCGATCCACTAAGGGACTCTTGAGTATGGTCACCGAACCCGTACAAGCTTGGGGCAATCACCCAAGTATCAAGCTTGAGTCGAACTCCACAACAATCAGATGCCCTCAAGTACAAGGCTATAAAGGCTACAACATGCCACAAAGGGCTACAACGCGCCACAAATGCTACCACACCACAAAGGCGACAACGCCACAAATGCACAACACCACTAAGGTCTACAAGCCGTCTAGGGTTGAAAGAACCCAAGAGGTAATACTCACGAACTCTCACGAGACCAAATCTCCGTAGAGAACTCAAATCGATGGACCTAATGCAATAGCAAAAACACTACTAAGATGCTCAAGTCTTTCACTACCAAAATCCAACAAAACTACAGAAGCTATTGGGAGAGTACGGGAGGAGCAACAAAACGATGGAAGAAAACCAATTTTTTTCCAAGATCTAGCAAGTTTCCCTCACAAAGAGAGGGATTTGATTGGTGAAGTAGTAGATCTAGATCTCGTCTTTCTTATCCTTCAAAAAGATGCAAAAAATAATGGAGAAATTAAGAGAAGGAAGAACCTCCTCAAAATTATCAATGGATGAGAGAGAATAGAGGAAGAAGAGCTGTGTGAAAAAACAAGGAAGAAAAATACAAGTAGGGATTCAGAAAATATGTCCATTGAAGCAGAAAATCGAGCAGATTTCTCCCGTACAAAATAACACAGAAATCAGGCAAAAAGTGCACGCGGAACCTATACTACCGTTCGTTCGTGAGAAAACAGCACACCACAACGGTCTATAGGGGAGAGAGAGAACGGGTTCCTTCGCGCAATCGCGCTGCTGCCTTCTACTGCCGCGCGCGCCGCCGATAGCCCGCGCGCTGGTCAACAGGCGAGCGAGAGGCGCCGTTGCGGGTGCGAGCTGGGCCAGGTGGGTGAGCGGGAGCGGGGCCAAGCGGCCTGGTAGGAAGATGAGGGACGGCCGCCCAGTGCGGGATGAGAAGATGGGAGTGGAAGAAGATGACGGGCCTGGTACTACCGGCCAGGCTTCCGGCCTGGTACCGCTTTGATTACAGAACTGCAGGAGGGCTGGCCGGTACTTGGGCCGGTAGCCTAAGCGAAGCGGTAGTACCGGCCTTCTTTAATAAAAAAAAAGCTAGCGCGTAGCAAATACGAGAAATGCAATATCTTGAGATTGAGAATTTCGATTGGGACGAAACCAATTTTGTTCGAAAGAGGACGACAAAAATTACCCCTACAAAAGGTGAAAATGTGGAAACATGTGGGAGCAGATATTTTCTATGAATTTTAGAGGTGCAACCTCTCAATACGAGAAACCGAGAAAATCATCTAACTCGAAAATGCAATACATTCGAAATCCATTTTCTTCGATGAGCTATAACTTATCATGAGAATGAACACATGATCTAAAATATCACATGGATAAGAATCAAGACCAACAAAGAAACACGATGCGAAGCATGCAAAGGTTTTGAGCTATCTCCCAACGGTACGACCAAGCTGACATGTTTCTTGTAGTAGCTAAGGAGGAGTAAGATGGAAGCACCAGGCTCAGAGATGTTGTCCTTTAATACCTTTCGTTCGAGAAGAGCAAATGGGGAATTGATACGCTGCACTCCTCCTTGGATTGCAGGTTTTTGTAGGAGAGAATCATCCCCTGGTCTCTGCATGCATCCACGGTGTTTTCGTGGATCGATTGTCTTTGTTCATTGATTGGTCCTCATTTTATTTTCAGATTTGATTGGATTAGATGCTACACAAACGCCACGTTATGTTATTTTCCTCAGTAATTAAGATTGTTATTGGGTGGTGGAAGGCAAGAATTATATGTATGTGGTGATGTGCAGTAAATCATCAATGATCAGTGTGCATATATAGTTGTCTCCTGGCTTGCACGCCAGTATGATTCATATATAGTTGAGTTCAGCTGTGGGCTCTGCTATCACCAGAGGGGCAGCGGGATGCTATGGCTTCTGGATTCACACGGCTCCAAATGGTCGCTCAGAATATCTTGTACCAGCCTGATGGCATAATAGGCGGCTACCTTGATGTGTAGTCATTCTATGTTTTATTTCTTTCACTGGTTGATTCTTGTATAAATTCTGTGTGATGCTTGATTTATTACAAATAATGTATTCATAACTTTTTAATAAAAATGTCGTGTGCATCATCATGATGCAGAAGTCGGGGTTTTATTCCCCAATTTGAAAAAGAAGAAAAGAAAAAATACTTACGAGCCCACGAGGATGAGCCAGAGTGCGGTGGGGCGGTTGATTCGGTATTTCGGCTCTTACCAAAAAAAATCGATTTTATACCCCCTCCATTTCTTTTTACTCTGCATATATGCTTTGTCTTAAGTCAAACTTCTTAAAGTTTGACTAACTTTATACAAAAAAATATCAATATTCACAATACCAACTGAATATCATGAGATGCATCATGGTATTAACTTTTATATTGTAGATGTTAATTTTTTTTTACTACAAATTTGGTCAAATTTTACAAAGTTTGATTTAGGAAAACTCTTATACGCAGAGAGAAAAGAAATGGAGGGAGTAAACTAACCGAGGCCAAACAGGCAGTATCATATTTTCATACTGTACCAAAAACGAAGAAACAATAGCAACAAAGAAATTCAGTTCGGTTATGTTTTGTCTGGTGGGTTTTGATATGCACAGCCTTAAACAAACGCACCAATAACCCTGTTGTAATATGCCTCCTAAGAGGATTGTAAAACTCTTATCTTTTCAATAAAATAAAACGCAAAAAACTTTTGGGTTTTCACGAAAACAAAATACTCTAATTATTTTCTCTACCCTTCAGTCCATTATACCTATTCCATTTCTTGGTATAGACCAACCTGCTCTAAGAGCATCTCTAACAGAGCCCGTAAATCCCGTCGGAACTGAATTTTTCCCGCGGATTTACGGGTTCGGGCCGAAACGCGCGCAGAACAGAGCCCGAATACATGGGCCGGCTCGTAAACGGAGTTCAGGGGCTCGAGAAATTGAGCAGACGCCCGTATTAAAAGGGGCCGCGGAGGGGAGTTCGGTTCGTAAACCCTACTCCCCTCCGCCGCTCCTCTCCCGCCGCCGCCGCCCGCCTCCGCTCCGACGAGAGATTCCGGACCCTCCGACGCCGCTCCGCCGCTTTGGCCAGCATCCCTCCGCCTGGAATGGCGCGTTCAAGACGCGTGGGTAGGGGAGGTGGCCGATCCGGCGGCGGAAGATCAACTCGGCGTCCGCCGGGTGTACGGGCGTCGCCGGAGCGCGCCAGACGGAGGCGCTCCGACGGCGCGTGGAAGCGGGCCGGCCGGAAGTGGCCGGAGGTGATGGCGCACCTTCAAGCGCGCGCGCGGAGGAGGCTGCGGAAGGAGAAGCGGAGGCGCCCCCCGCTGCCGGCGCATGCAGCCCGCCGCTACCGGCGCTGCCCCCGCGCGGCGACGACGATGACGCCGCCGCCTCTAGCCTGCAGGAGCACCTCCGAGGCGGCGGCCATCGAGGTGGTGGCGGTCGTCGGAAGAGCCGGCGACCAAAAACCCTCCGCCAGCGACATTAAGCGCCCCGGTGACAGTATAGTCACTCCTGGGACTATATCAAGTCTAAATTAGGCCCCTAGTATCCAATGTAGGTTCCAAGATGCATGTATTTTGCCCCTAGTATTATAAATTATGAACGAATTCAGCTTGATCCGATGAAATCGAGTGCAATCGTGAGTTTCGATTTTCCGCGACGTATGATTTCAGCGAGTTCGGTTCACGTTTCCGGTTTCTGTTCTGCGCCGTCGCTAAATCCGCTACCAATTTGTTTTTCGGGAGACTGAACTCACTTTATTCGGTTCCGAGAAATAGGGGCTCTGCTAAACATAATCTAGGTATTACTTCAAGAGTACCAGTCAATACCTCGAAGGCGTCCATAGCCTCATACACAGTAGTGATCAAAACAACGTGCGAAGCCTATTTATAGCCGATGTCGCATTCCACAATGTCTACATCACCCATGCATTTGCACTATCGGTACTTCTTTTACGAAGCACTATGTCTACGCGTACTCCAGATGGAAAACATCACACTTCACTCGCTTCGCACTTCTCACGTTCCACAGATCGAGGTGACTGGATTATTCAGAGCAAGATAAAATAGACATTCCATCAGCTAGCGCTAAGAATTTTATGTGAAACACCTGAACCTGCAGGCAAGGTGTTACAAAGCAGCCACGGAATCCATTGACGACAGCATCCTCATGTTCTCTTCGGTGACGATGAACAGCTTGTCGTTGTCCCGGATCACGTCCACCGAGTCGATCTCTGATCCTTCGTGGTTCAGGACCAGCGCCTTCTCGCCATCGACTTTCAGTTTCTCTCCTGAGAGAAAACAGACAGACGTTTCAGCTACGAATTCATTTGGCCAATCCGCGTGGGGAACGATGCAGTATGCTGAGTATATGTTTCAATTTCTTGGTGTCTAATGAGTACGTACCAATGATGGTTTTGAACTCTTCCATCGTGGCTGGCAGATTGATGAGCTTGCCGGCCTCGGAGCTGTGGTTCCTGACGAACGGATGGCCCCTGTATATGCTCACCCGAGGCCAGTGCGCGCTGTCCGATCTCTTGCTCGGGAGCTTCCTCTGACCAAGGTCCCCTGACGAGCCGACCACCGTGACGCTGTCCGCCGGCGAGTCGTATATGGTTATCGGGTGGCCGACCTCCCGCCTCTTCGCGAGCTCGCGCAGCTCTGCCACTGACGCTGTGGGGGTGGCAGCGCCTTCGCCGTCGTGGCAGGCCTTGTCCACGCTGGCGCCGTTCATGACAAGGAACCTGGCCACGTCGGCTCGGCCCTCGGTCAGCGCGACGCGCAGGGCGGTGGCGCCGTTGCGGTCCTCGCAGTCGACGCCCAGGCCGTGCTTGAGGAGCTCGCGGAGTGTGTCGATGTCGCCCCGCCGCGCGGCTAGGCAGAGGAGGTCGCCGCCGGCGTGCGGGGTCGAGACACGCGCAAGGTGGTAGAGGATGCTAAACACCTTGTGGTGCCGCGCCGCGATGGCCTGCCACATCGCCGTGTTGCCCTGCGAGTCTGCCCTCACCGCCAATAGAAAACAGTTAGCCAATTTATTTTAGGGTGATCGCCGAAAATGATCAGTGATAAAGTGATCCGCTACCTTTGATATTGACGTTGCAGCCGTGCCTGAGTAGTACCAGCACGCACTCCTCGTACCCCTTTGATGCCGCGATGTGCTGCCAGTGGCACGGATCAGCTGCTCAGTGCACTGTCTCGGAGTTCGAACTGGAGATGAAAAATGTGTTGTTCTGCTTACCAACGCAGTTCTTCCTTTGGAGTCGCCCACGTCAGGGTCCATCCCAACCCTGAGGAGGTCCTCAAGGAAGCTGCTGTTCCCAGTGGTGGCGACCGTGAGGAGATTGCACGGAATGTTGACGCCGCTGCTGTCCTCACCAGCATTCTCACCCAGCAAATCCTTCATGTCATGCACTTCAATCTGATGCTGAACAATAAAACACAGCAGACAAGGATCGATTTATTTCAGTTATCATCCACAGAACTGAATTACATGTGTCACGCTGACAGACACAAGAAGATATGCATTACCCTGAGGAAGTTCTTGATGATGATGACGCTGTCGTCGGGCTTACTCTGCATGGCCTCCTTGAGCGTGGCCTGCTTCAGCCTCAACAGCTGGCTCAACGTCCTGGTCCGGAACGTGAAGCACTGTGCACGGTCGCTCAACGCGCTCACCTCGCCAAAGATGTCCCTGGTGCCCAACGTGCCCACCACCTGCTCCCGGTCGCCATCGAAGTGGATGATCTCCACCTCCCCAGATACGATGATGTACACGTCGTCTGCCGCCTCATTTTGCACAATCACGTCCTCCTTGGGCGGAATGTACTCCGGCTTCGTCCTGGTGACCAGGAGCAGGAGCGTCTCTCTTGAGACGTCCTTGAAGAGGTACACCTCCTTGACGACGGGGAGGAAGAGGTGCTCGCAGATGCTCTTGCAGATGGACTTGGGTAGCTGGTCGATAAGCTGCTGCTGGTTCAGGCTCTCCGCCCTGAACTTGAGGCACATGTAGGCCAGGATCTGCTGCTGCAGCCTCGGCGGTAGGCGGTTCCTGCTCACGAAGTTGGACGCCGCCCGAATGCTGTTCCTCTGCCAACCAACGGAAAATTAACACATTAGATTCAGGCAAAAGTAGTGCTTCTGTTGCGAGGTGGGTTACAGTACAGGGAACTTACGAATTCCATGGTGCGGCGGGTGCCCTCAACGACGAGGTTTGTCATGTTGCCGATGAGGTAGGCAGTAAGGCCGAGGTTGAAGAGCATGTAGAAGATGTTGAAGATCATCTCGACATTGTTCTGGGCGTGCAGGTCGCCGTAGCCGACGGTGGTCATGGTGGTGATGGACCAGTAGATGGAGGAGATGTAGCGCATCCACAGGCTCTCCTGCCGGAAGTTGGGTGTCACCGCGCCGATCCATGTCTTGTCCCGGTTTGGGTACCGGTCTGCGATCATGTAATACAGGCAACCCGCGTAGTGCACCAGGAACAGAGTCACCTGAACCATCACAACCATCTCTTTCAGAATTTCTCCAAAGTTCTTCAGACAAATACGCTGCAAGTATCTCTAATGTTCTTCAGACCAATACATTTCCAACCCGATCTTACCGCAATGAGCCGTGCACAACGAATCCAGAAGTAGCTGAATCGGATGTCCTTCTCCAGCCTGAAGATTTATCGAATAGTTTAAGCTCTGATTGTTCTGCATTTAACTGTTGGTTTATCGAGTGCTTCAAAAGGTAGTGTCTCCTCGCTTAATTACCTTGTGAAGAACTGTTTGACCTTCCTGAGACGCCACAGCCGGAAGACACCGAGCACGGTGTACACCCAGCCTTCCCTGACCTTCCCGGTGGCGAGGTAGGCCAGGCCTTGGAAGGGGATCGTCGACGCCACATCCAGGATGAAAAATGTCTTCAGGTACCTACATTTACAAGGTTATTACGGCAATCCATAGAGACAAATAAATCAAATATAACATAAAAGTAAAAAACTTTGGACAGATTTTGCCCGCGAACGATGTGAGCCGGTCAATATAGGCACCGATGGCCAGTGGAGGAACCAGGACTGGAACAAGACCCGGGCCAAAAACTAACTGCAACTTTTCATCTAAAAGAACTCATGTTTATCACAAAATCTGTTCAAAAAAAAGGAGCTTCTTCAAATTGAGGATTTGCTGACTGTTTGTGTGTAGAGATTAATGGATAAAATGCATTTGTCTTCTGTTGATGCATTCCTAGGACATGAAATCCATAATGTTTTTTGTTAAATCAATGAATAACTTCAGTTCTGGACAGTGACATATATCAATTCAAGTGAACTTTGAAAACAGTACATTTCTAAAAAACACTCATGTGTATCACAAAATCTTTTCGATGAGCTCCTTCGATTTGAGGATTTGCTGACTGTTTGGGTGTAGAGATTAATGGATAAAATGCATTTGTTTCCATTGATCTATTCCTAGAACATGAAATCAATAAAAAATAATTAAATCAATGGATCACTTCAATTCTGGACAGTTACATATATCAGTTCAAGTGAACTTTGAAAAGAGTGAGATGGACAGAAAATACTTAGCTCCTACAAGGGGGAGCCGCAGCTGAATCCCCAGTGGCGTCTGGACTAGGATTCGAGGGTGCCGCACCACTCGAGCATCGCACGGCCGCACCAGCACCCGAGGTCTAGAGCGGCTCCGGCCGACGGTCGCGCGGAGGAGGGTAGGAGGCGGCCAGGCAGGGCGGGCCAGCAGCCGAGCAGCCTGGCGTCAAGCGGCGCCGCGCCGGAGAAGGACGAGGTCGAGCCGCATTGAGCTAGGGGAGGGACGAGCGAGGGGCCAGGCCAGGCAGAGGCTTCGAGCGTTGCCCGCACGGGCCTGGTTTTGGTCGTGTTGGAGATATTAGGCTAGAAAAAACTGGGCCCGTACTGCTCTGTGCCGCATGCCAGATCAAAACATCCACATAGGTAAGTGGCCGCTGGCCGGAAATAAGAATGGAGATGGTATGGTATGTGCAGGCTAAAACAATACCATGCTCTATCCGTATAGTTAATGGGTATACATTTTTACACATACCCGTACCGTACCTATTGTGTACATGGTGGGTATGTCAAATTGTACACAAGTTACTCACAATTTTAATTTATCAATAATAAATTTAATTAAAAATAAATTATCTCAACTCTATAACAAGTAGTTGAGTACATAACAATTAACAAAACAAAATCACATTCTCATATTCTAACTCATAAGTCAACAAACGTAGATGTGTCACGTAAGAAATTTGCAATAAACTGACAAGATATGGGTATACCCGTGGGTACTAGGTTATATGTGTGCTCTACTCATGATTTAACGGGTAGTATATGGGTACTACCCATAGGTATAAAAGTGTATCCATATCCCGCCCATGCGGGTACGGTACCCATGGGTAAAATTGCCATCCTTAGATAAAAAAGGTGTTTATTAAAAAAGTATATAATTTTTTAAATTAATTTTCATGAATATTACGCGATTTCCAAAAACAATTGACTCGCCAAAAGGCCGCCGATTAGACCGTCGCCCGAACTAGCACCTAGCTTTTTGTTAGAGGACATACAACCGATCTGCAGAGTGGCCACCGAGGGGACCAGATCGGCCATGCAACGGCTGATCAACCTATGCACCGTTGACTACCTGCATGATTACTGCACACATAGTTAGCCTAATAATTAATTATTTTTTCCCGCTAAATCCTTTCGCCTCCGTTTTGGCCATTCTCTCCCACCTCCACTTTCCGTCAATTCTCGCTGTCTCTCTCTATAAAACCGGATATCACTTAGTTGGGATGTGCTAGTTCTTCCTCTTCCTCCCACCGAGGAAATTCCACCTTAGGTGTGCCTTGCTCTGACCCATAATTTAGGTTGAAGAAGGCAAATAATGGAAGCTTGCCACCGTGGGTGGGAGCGTAGTGGTATTGGTGCGTTCATCTTACGAAGGTGAAGGAGGTGGAAGATTTTAAGTTGGTCATGAAGTTTTTCATGTGTGCCAACTATGATATTTCTCCACAGCCTCGCGCAAGAACCCAAGCGAAAGAAGAGAGAAAGAAGATAGGAAGAAGAAAGGAGAAGGTCCGACACGGTGCGGCTTATCGGCAGACGCGTCGCCGACCGAGCCTGTCAGCAGGGAAGTGGGCGACTCCTAGCTACATGTGAACGACATCGCTGTCAGATGATAGTGGGACCCAGGATGCCTAGTCTGCCACTTGTCAACCGATCGGCGGTTGTTTCGTCGATCGAGTCACAAATATGAAACATTTAAAGAACACGTATTATTCCTATAAAGTAAGAAAAACTTAGTATTATTTAAAAATAACCGCCAGAAAAGGTGCCGCACCCCGGCCATTGGAAATCAAAAATAAAAAGATTCAAAGGGACCGGATTAGTAATTGGCAAAATCATCAAACATTCAAAGGCACAACAAATAATTATCGGAGTAAGATTCTGAAATCTGTGACATGACAATGCAACTAAAATTCTTAGATGTATCCTTGTGGACCCTGCCGCGATCTGTAAAGATAGTGCCATATCTTTTTTTGCGAATCAAGATAGTGCCATATCTTGAATCTCTAATCCATCAAAAAGAAACAAAAGCTATACTATTCGGTCACACGATGTGGTCCCTGCCATGTCCCGGAACCTCTCACACATCGCGGTACATGGTACTAGTGCAAACGTGCAGTTCTGTTTCGCACATTTTCCCTTTATAATTCATTAATCTACCATAGTTATTCATAAATCCCAAATGTGTAAGATAAAGTGTAACGGCGTAGCCTGGTTGCAGAATTGTTTACGTTATAATAGTGCGGTTTGGTCAGGGTTCTGTACTGGTTTTAGAAGTCCTACCTCTACTTTTTTTTTGTCCCGGCCCACTTGCATTTTCTTAATCTAGCTTGTGTCGCCACGATAAGGTATTTCATGAAGTCTCCTGAGTATGTCATAATTTTTTGGTGCAAGCGTCAAGACTTAAGACTGGATACGGGAAGGCTCTCCATCGTCGTCGACAAGGCTAGTTGGTTGTTATTCCCTGATATACTGGTGTTGGTACTCTTGCCGATGTTGAATGAGTGGTTTAATGGTTGCGCGCGTGCACGCAGTCTTGGCATTGCGGCTCAAATTAAAATTATGGGAGAACCTTCGTCGGTATTTACAGGTCTATGGTTTGTTATCTATCTTTGACTGCCTTCAGAAGAGTACAAGATTGTGTTCTGGAAGAAGAAAGAATTTGAAGACCTCGAAGATTTATTAGTATCTTTTAGACTTTATTTTGTAATCATTGGAGTCAGCTCGTGTATCTCTACCATGTACTATTTATTAGTACTATAAATATATGTGGTATTGATTATAAAAAAAAAAGACTGGATACGGGAAACAAATATATATATCATGCGTGACCTGGCATGAACATATATATCAGGCAGCTCACGATAAGAAATATATTCTTTTTGAAAGGAAGGCACTTAATTCATTGTATAAGAAGAAGATAGAGTATCAAGTTTCGAAGTTACAAATTATGCATGCACTAAAGCCTACTCTCCTGGCAAAATACGACCTAATTTTTTGCGCCCCCAAAAACCCACGACTTGGCATCTAGCTTAATTGTATTTAGAATAATCACCCTCATGGTGCTCTTGCTTCTAAAGATCCTCGCCTTCTACTCGTTCCAAATCGCGAACAAAACCTTCACCAAAGTCAAGTTAAGGGATTGAAGTTTGGGAGTCCAATCCAATCTTTTATCATATTAAAATTTTGGACGGGGTTGCTACATTTGAAAAGTAGGCAAGTCGCCGTCTCATCATCACGCTACAAAGAGGGCAAAGCCAACTGCTTGGCCAACCCCTTCTCTCCAACCTATCCGCCGTCCAAACCCAGTTTTGGATGATTAACCAAGCGAAAAGCTTGGAGAAACCTGATTCTTCCAAACTAAAGAGTTCATCTCCAAACAGGTTGTCCTAACGAATTGCGCCTTGTAGACCTAAGAGCAAGAGTATACTTCGGAATCGGTGAGCTTCCAAATGATAGAGTCCGAGACATTGTCAAGAAGGTGGACTTGCAAGGTAATCTCCCAAAGATTCATAAATTTTTGAATAAATTTTTGAATATATATGCCAAGACCTCCGAGAGAAGTTTGTCTACAAACCACGGCCCAATTAAAACTTTCCTTGTCTACCGGAAACCCTATATGTGCATTCCCAAAATAAACTCCGGAGTAATTTTTGATTGCTTGAAGGGGATCAATCGGAACTTCAATGGCGGGTTGAAGCATTTTCCGCTCCAAGGGAGAAGATTGGCGCCTTATCAACAAAACATTGTAAGTGGATTCCTTTGACCCTCTTCACCGAAAGTGGAATGCCAAGGTATTTCATTGGCGAACTCGTTTTGATAGTAGGTCGAGAGGACATCATCAAGGTCTACCGCCCCTCATCGGATGGGAGCCATTTAGCTCTTCTCAAAATTTGTATAGGGGACCTGATGCATTCCCGTGGTTATCTAGTATTTAGGCTACGGTCGAGATTTCTTCGCGGATAGGACACACATATTTTGTCATTTGGTTTGTTGCCACCCTGATGCTAACACGAGAAGAAAAGTAGAGCCGATAAAGAGGGTAACACTTGTGTATACTCCTAGAGAGCAATGCTCCTATGTCTGGAAGCTTTTTGAACCGTGAAGTGCAGCACTAGCTTAGGATATACTGTCACCACAAAGAATTCAAAGTTAATAAGAAAAGTCATAAAGGATGGATGTTGTGAGAATGATCAAGTGTGGATACATGACAAGATAGCACCCATGACTTTGTGTGACACATTCTCTTATGTTTATCCCTTATATGTTTACTTTTGGAAAGGGCATAGCTTTATTAACATCAAAACATATATCTTGTCGACATAGATCTGGCCCATTTTTAGGAGAAAAGGAGAGAAGAGAAGTGGGGAAATGCTTGTACTAAAAACAGGCAATGGAGCAAGGGTAACACGCACGGCAAAGCTAACGGTGTTTTGCAACTCAAATGCTAATAGGAGAAGAAAGTAGATCAGAGAAAAAGGGGAACGCTTGTGGGTACTCCGAAGGGCAATTATCCTGTGTTTGGAAGTTTTCTGAACCGTGAAGCCCAGTCCCCTGACATACTATCACCACAAAGAATCTAACTTTCTAAGAAAAGTCATAAAGGTTGGATGTTTTGAAATGGGTAAGTGTGGATACATGACAAGATACCACCCATGACTTTGCGTGACAACAATTATGCTTATATTTGGTATGTTCACTTTTGTGAAGGGCATGGCTTTATTTACTACACGAAACCATATATCTTGTCATATCCTGCCCATTTTTAGGACAAACAAAAGGAGAGGAGAGAAGAGAAGTGGGGAAATTCTTGTATAGCAAAATCAGGCAATGGAGAGCATGGCTGCATGGGTAACACGCACGGCACAACTAACGTTGTTTTGCATCTGAAATGCAGCGTATGTATATATAACGATATGATAAGGATGTATGTCGTCATGCAACTCAAAAAAGGAAGAAGAAAAACTATATTGTACGTACGCAGGTAGGCAAAGGTGTATGTAACGTACCTGCGGGTTATCCTCCTCCTGTCGCGGACGAGGAGCTGCGTGCTGGAGTCGATGTAGGCGACGAAGAAGGTGAGGACGATGTCGATGGCGAAGAACAGGTCGACGACCATGTCGGCCACCTCCAGGCCGCCCTTGGGGGTGGCGTTCATGAAGGCTACCTCGAACGGGTACACCCACGCCGAGTACGCCACCAGGATCACCATGAACGTCTCCCAGCACCTAAGCCACATATATGCATTATCAATCTATCGTACCATACCACGCCGATCAAGTGAAGGTCATGTCGTACGTAGCAGCTGAAGAGATCCTAGCCATGGTGGCCGGTGTCACTCTCACTCACCTGTATCTGGAGTCGAGAGGCGAGACGACCCACTTGTCGGGGCCGGTAGGGGACTGGCTGTAGCCGAGGGGCGGCAGCAAGAGCTTGGACAGGTTCCGGAGGTTGAATGAGCGGTTGAAGGAGCGGGACGTGCCATAACCGGAGCCGGAGCCGCTTGTGGCGCCGCCACTGCTCGTGCTCGTGCTCTGGAAGCTGGGGATCTTCATTGCTCCCGCGTCGAGAAAGAGCTACCACTGAATTCCTTCTTGGCAACCCCAGCTAAATCAAAGAACTAGGGAGAACCAGCCGAGATGGGCACGTACGTACTACGTGCTAGCTAAGAGAAACCGGCCAAGACGTGCATATGGTGCGGTCGGCCGGGGAGGGAGATCGAAGCAAGAGAAACGAGAAAGGCAAGGATCAAATCAAGGCATCGAAATAATGGAGGCGAGCATCCATCGATCCACCAATAATGGAGGATAAGCTAGGAGGGGGTCCTGTCCGGAGACGAAAGTGACCAGGCACGGTCCGCCGGCCTCTGGATTCGGCCAGAGCTAGCGCGTGCACGCGGGCATTCACCCCTGGTCGATGCAGATGGTAGTAGTAGCTTGAGACGAGCCGATGACTGGTGGTTGCTGTCGTGCTTGTGGCCAAGACAATTCACCGTACCTGAGCTATTTGTATGTGTATGGAATGTTCATTGATGTTGATCGATGCCCTGGGTCCATGCAAACGCCTACTTGTCTGTCTGCCTCGGGCGCCAAGCATATATGTGCTGATTCGTCGGGTCCTTTTGGATTTGGAGCTTTCTAGCGTGGAATTGATTGGCGACTCTGCACGCTGCAGTGACTGCGGTCTCGATCGATCGCGGATCGATGCTGGGCGCAAAGTGTAGCTTGGCTTCTCCATGTTTATCACGACAGATGACACTGCTGGGAATTTCAGATGGATTTTTTTCTAGTTTTGGGGTTGACACCCACTACTATCATGCGCGCATATTTCTTGCTAACGTGCGCTACTGTATCGATCGATCGACGCCGTAAGAAGCTTCCAGCTTTCGGTGTATTAAGTTCAATATTAGCTGACCGACATGTGTAGCTCCAGAACAGAAAAGGTTTGCTCATCGAGCGACACATTTCCCTTTCAGAGGATCGAGGATTCGACCGGGGTAGGTGATTTCGTGATATCGTGAGAAGCTTGGGTCTCTGAAAGAGAAGAAGATAAAAGAGCATGATTGTGCAGTGTCGTGATCACTGCAGATTATGACGGGGTGGACTTGACTCTGAAACTGAAGAATCAGACAGGTGAGCCAACATCAGGGTAGCCAACACGATGCTGCAAACAATTACTGGAAGCTCACACTGCTGGCCTAAGTCGAAGTGACAGGTTGTGGGCACCCTTAAATAGGCAAAACATATTCACATCACATCGTGATCTTGAGTCTCTGATTTTGCCTAAACTTGTTGGCTCTCCTCTGCCGACGTAGTACGTACTGATCGTGGCTGGGGCTTTACCTGAATCCAACTGCAATTTTCTTGGCCGAAAGCAGTTGATTAAATTGGTGGCTTAAGAACGGCAAATTGGTGGCCTAATTCGTGAAGTTAGAGTGATAGAATGTATGCAATATGTTGGAAAAAACGGATAACACCAACTTTAGGACATGCAAAGCCACCCCTCCCTTATATCTAAGGGTGCATGAAACGACTAAGGCGATCGCATCACCACTATAGTAGTTGCGGCTCCCGAAGGGCGCCAATGATTATCGGGAGTCTTGGTGGTGTGGTGTTGGAAGTCACTGCACACCACACGTGTGTGATATTGAGCACTATGATCTTGCTCCAAGATGATTTGAATGGGAAAGGGAGGGTGGGGTTGTGCCACTGGTAGCTATGTTGCTGGACAACCGAGTGGATTCCCTAGGGGTATAATATTCAATACATGTTTTTTTTTCTATTGCGATAGGTGCATTCTCGATGTGCTAGTAATGAAAAATTGTTAACCCCTTGTTTTGTTACCATCTATAACTTCGTCCTATTGGTGCCTAAGTCAAGTGTGTCTCTTTCGATAGATCACAGATAATTTGTTCCAATACCAAGTCGCTATAACCTACTCATGTGTTGTATACTATCATCCCGCAATGAGCACAATACTAGGAGGCAACAATCGCTAAGGTGTACAAGCACATGGAAATGCACCCCAGCTGCAATATCAACATGTGTGGCTAATCATTGATTCTTCATTGACGAGGTTACATGAGGAGGTGCTGGAGCCAGGCATGATGAACCAACTTCAGAGGTTAACACAACGAGAGATTGGTCAAGGAATAAACTTGGAGAAAGAGTGATGATGTTTGAAAGAACCGTTGATGGGTGGAATGTTGCACAATAGGTTGGACATATTTGCTAGCCGGATCTCTTGACCAACAGCAAGTGGTCACCATATTTATTTTGTTTGAATTCAACATACAACAAGATGAAACATTCAAAGTTAATAGAATTACTAAATTACCTTACCCTAACTCGTAGAACGAATGCATATCAAATATTTATATATATTTTTAAAAACTTTGAAGCATATTTAAACGCATTTTTTTACCAAACTAACTTTACTAAAATATTGGATGATTTTATTGTCCTTGCATAATATACTCTCATCAAAATCCACGTATCCACAGACCAAAAAGAGAAATAAAATGATAGAAAAAAAATTAAGGTAAAGCGAAAGTAAAATAGCATCATTAAAATTATTTGCTTCATTATTTACATTCTTGCTTTTCATCACCTTTTTTGTCTTTAGTACTCCCGGTCTCCATATAGGCTTAACTTTCTTGCTTTTCAATATTTTTTGTATCCTTAAATTTGATTAACTAAATGTCACTTCTTTAATTAGGAGATTATTAAATTATTATCCTATATTACATTACTAGATTGAGATATACATTCCAAAACATACTTCTGTCTTTCATAAAAAACAATAGAATCAATATTAATATATTTATACTAATTTTTTTTACTTCTTTATAACTCGTTGTATCATCATATGTGTTGATTTTTCATGCAACCTTTAACATGCCATAACTTTTATATAGTCCTGAGTTAGTATTATTTTCCTTTATATGTTAACATGTAACACAGTTTCTATATATTAGGGACTAATCTACTTTGTCGTACAACTTCAAAATATTTAATTGTGAACTCACTTTTTTTGTGAACTCGGTTTGGTGAATTCATAAATCCACAATTTGTTGTGAAATATATGTTGGCTTTTACAAATTTCATTCGTGAAGTTTCCAAAATATTATCATTCATGTTTTGCTCGCATAGTAATTTTCATGCCAACGAAGGTACTTAATTTTGATACATGTTTTGTGTTCATATGATTGTATTTAAATATCTCCAGGGAGGTTGTAGGAATAAAATAGAGACTTTGATGGATATTTTCTAGCTTGATTAGGTTTAGTAAAATAGAGAATTCTAGAATTTTTTACATGTGTTTGATTGTATACTCTCCTCCTACTCTCACTTACTTTTGATGTCTTGTGCTTCGGTGGATCTTAAGAACTCCATCCCCGTGGGGCCTTGGGGTCCTCCTTTTATAGTTTTTTTACTGATAGAGGTCTCCCTTCTTCCAGTCATCTTCATGTTGGTGTACGAGTAGAACTACACCGGTGGCATAAACACAAAAATTTGGCAATGCTCAACAATGAGTTGGAAAAAATCCAATAATGGTGGCATCAATAGTGCTCCGGGTATTTTGGAGAACAAGTCATTCTGCAATAGCAGTGCCACCTCGTCCGTTGCTACCTTGTTACCTCCAATGGAGGCGACTTTCTATGAAAAGTTGAGACCTTTGAAGGATAAAGTTGATGGGTTGGAGAAGCGGCTTACTTGAATATATGAGGAGCAAGAATACACCTCATAGAAACACCTTGAACGAAAATGACTTTAACTATTCCTTTGACAAAGTGTTGTTGTCTCAAACTGTAAGAAGTCTTCCCTAGAGGAAATCATAGAGATGATCATATTTTCTGGTATCCATGAGTTATTTTAATGCACATCCATATCAGAATTTTGTATCGATTAACAATTACATGAGTTTCTTGAGAAAAACTCTTTAATTGTATGGTTTTCTAAAGTTGTCCCTAGTCGGAGTTCATGTGAGGATACACACGTGAATATTAGACTAGCACATCGATTGGTTGATGATATGTTTCCCAAGTCTTGGACATGGAGATGGAATATCAATGATGTGGACACATGTTATGAATATTAGGTTGGACTAACAACATGAGACATATCTGTAATTCTCACACTTCTCTCTATACGCTTTTTCATTAGACATGAGGTTGTCGCATGTACTTGAGATGTGAATCGATCTATTTGAATTTTATTAAACGCTACACCATAATATGGTAGTCATAAATGTAGCTTTTGGGGTTTGTCCTAAAACATGCCGCGAGGAATGGTCAACCAAGATGGTATTTTCCCCTCTCTAGCTATAGGTGAGAGATATCTTTGGGCCCATTGAGTGACCGGATCCAGAAATGTATTGCCATGGTACACAAGGTTAAGATTTAACCTAGAATGGATTCAGAATCACAGGATCAAAAAAAAGAGTAATTAGCTTGAAACTTGACCGAATATCGTGGGACAAAGGGAATAGCATGTACGCAACATTGTGATGATTCATCTTAATAATCTTTATACAGGTTTAGGAGTTGTCACATCCTTCTAGAGGGTGCTACCAACTATTGGCTGAGTAGGTGTACCTGCGCATATCTAAACGTGTGTGGACCTATAGGATCACACACTTAAGGAGTCGGAAAACTAATCTGATTAGATCTAAATTAGACAACTTTGGGTACTAATGGGCCTCTAATGTAGAAACTCATTAGGGACGCCTATAAAAAAAAGAGGGTGTGCCTCAAGTGCGCGTTTAGACCTAGCAGTTCCGCATGTGAAGCTTCCACTCCGCCCCGTGTGGATACCTTGGAGGTAATAAATCCATAGCACTTGGACGAGCCACACAAGAGGCCTTCTCGTGGGATGAGGATGAAGACGTAGTACGACTACGCTACCCCGACGTGCTTCATCGGGTTCTGCAAATGTATTTGTAGTAGTAATCACGTGATCTATGACTATGTCAACCCTGGTTTACGCGGTAGAAATTTTTATTTTGCGCTAGCATAGCCTACATGTATCCCTATACAAACATCGGGTACACCCCCGTCGTGCCAACTTGGATAGCTACATCTACTTTCTCATGATTTTTTTGGAGCTCCTATTGATCGATGGTAGTGAAAGTAGTGGCCCATTGACATTTAAGTTATCTTATTTTTTAAACTTAAACATTATATTTACTTTCTATAAACTAATTTTAGAAGACCGAACATGTATTGTAAAACTGTTAACATTTGTTGAAATGATTGTTCATATATATATATGCATAAATTTTTATGTGTACCTATACAAATGTTCATAGCTATTTAAATATATTTTTATCGGAAAGTCCTTCCAGTGCTTCATGCATATTAAAAGTTCAAAAATTATATTTACATGTTTCAAAAAATCAAGATGAAAATCTTAAAAGTAGCTAATGATATATCCCACAACGTGTAAAATCTCAATCCAAAATGTTTTGTATTCATAGCTACACAAAAATGATAAAATCTGATTTTTTTAGATTTGAAATCACTATACTCCGATCCACACTTTTGTCTTCTATGTGCAACCTAAAATATAAATTATTTCTGATTGATAGTTTGTACCTTTGTAGGGTACTTTACTGGCTTCATGCCATTTTTCAGAAAAAATAAACTTAGAAATATGTTCTATTTATTTTTCCTATTAAAAGGGGTCACTGGTGCCCATGCATGTGCACCAAATCTCCACTCAATTTTCATGAGAAAGAAACTTTATTTCCCTATAAAATAAAAAAATCCAAAACAAAAGAAGAAATATTCAAGTATATGGTAGTGTTAAAAATATTTTATTTCTAAAAATACACCTGTATTTCTTTTGGTCGCTCTAAGCCACTCACACCCCGTGACCGATTGTCCTGCCCAAATCGCGGTGCCTCAGGGCCTCCACCCACAGCGTTGTCTCAATGATCAACACAACGTGCCACCGGATCCCTATGAGGAAGTAGAGCACGCTCTCCAGCAGTGGGCGAAGCCTGGAGCACGCGCCGCCGTTGTAGAAGAGAGCAGGAAGCTCGACGCGCCGCCCGGACGTGCTCGTCGTCGGTGCACTAACCTAACTTTTATAAATAAAACGAAAGTAGCTACATTTTATTGCTTTATTAAAAAGGAAAATAAAAAACTATACCTTTTTTATTTGGATTATAATGGAAGCTCTTCACGCGGCACCCCATGCTAGTGGGGAATATGAGGGGAGGACTTATACAATGCTCAGCAGCGTGAGCATCGCCTGAAGCGATTCCTAATGTGCTGGCCAATTAGGCTCTTGCTAAAATGAACAAGTAACTTATTTTTCTATGGATGTACATGATCCGAGTTATAGCCCACTGATTCCAACATTTGTCCACTTCTGCGGTAACCCAAGCTCGAATCCTAATATGCACAACCAATTTTTGAATTTTCCGAATATGAGCGAAATTTTGAAATTTTGGATGTGAGCAAAAAATTACATTGAACAAATTCCGAATCTGATCAAAATTTCAAATTTCAAATCTGAGCAAAAAAAAATTGAACAAATTTTGAATCTTAACAAAATTTGATTTTAAACAAAATTGAAATCTGATCAAAAAATGATTTTGAACAAATTTCAAATCTGAGCAAAAAATAATTTTAACAAATTTTGAATCTGAGCAAAATTTGCTCGAGTTTAAATTTTCTCAAATTAGAAAATGTTGAAAATAGAAAAAGAGAAAAGAAGGAAAACCAAAAGAACCAAGAAAGAACCGACAAAATAGAAAAAAAAAACTGCGCTGACACTTCCCATAACCGAGTGAACCATTAGCAGCATGTGCTATTGAGCCGCAGCCCACGTCGCCCCATTAGCGTGCGGGGCATATTACCGCACTCTAATGGGCGATGTATAGGTTTTTCCGAATAGGAGTCATTGTTTCATCCCTTGGCCATTTGGCCCATGGACTAACTACAATGTACGCTGCTTATCATTTGAATGGCAAACGGATTTTTGAGCTTTGTCCGTTAGTCGGTCCATTATTGTTAATCGGAACAAGCATCGCGGGCTGATGACAATCCATGGTGTCCATTGCCGAGTCTCCAATACACGGTAGTGACCTTCAGTGGTAGACGGGGGGAGACGTGTATATGATCTCTTCATTAGATGAGATCCTCCTTTTCTCCAAAAAAAAAAAAGAGATCCTCCTAGGATCAGCTCATAAAAATTATATTTATAAAATGCGAAAAAAATCTGAAACTGTTATACAACATACATTTGAGTTTTATCCGCAACTCTAAAAAAACTCAAAATTTGATCTACATTTAGAGAAACAAAAAAGACTAAGTTTACTGTGAATAGTGTCAGTTTTGGGTGAATATTATATCACACTATTCACAACCATTTTTTCTTTTTTGGCTCTATAAACGTAGGTCTAATTTGAAGCAGAAATGTTCCACTCGTTGCATAGATGTATGTTGTCAATTTTTATTAAAAGTATTTGAAGTTTCATTGATAAACCCAAGTTGTCCCCGTGGTAGACTTGGACGTTGTGCAAAGCATCATCCTTTTGGGTGGTGAAGACTCGTGAAAAGAGACTCCTCGTGGCCATTCGAGGCAATACTGGTGACTATATCGGACTGACACACCCAAAAGAACAGCCAGAACAGAGGCTAGGAAAGAACAAGCTGAGGGTAGTGTTTCGAGTCTGACAGTGTTAAGTGTTAACCGAGCTTCGTAAATAAATGCTGCCACCAGTATAACATAGAAACTTTTAGATCAATGCTAGCAAGGGATCGGTCTGACCTATATGGTTTAGACCAGCCGGTGTCACCTCAAGTTTGGCGGTGATGGGGCCAGCCCCCTTTTATAGTACTAACGAGACAATTATCATATCATATGCATCAGCGATTACAAATCAGTTGGTATCTTTTGTCGGGATAACATTGCATCCGTTTGTTACACTGAATCTAAAAGATCGACAGCGACAACGCAGACAACAATAGTTTAAGGAAAACTTGCATCATAGGAGCGAACATAGACAACTTGCCAGTAACTAGTACTCCGTAGAAGAAGAAATTATTCAATCCATCTCTCTGTTCGAAACCAAGAATTCAAGAACAAACTTTGACCCTTGGTAACCACAAGGTTACTTCAGCTCCCATCTTAACCAACTATTTGTCGCAAAGAAGGCAGTAGCATTCGCTCTTGAGTGCTGGCCCCACACACTTGTGTTCCTTGACAGTGGCTTTAAACATTTTCCCCGCGATCCAGCATGTCGTCTTGCAAAGAAAGCCTATACAGAGTGGGCCGCCATTGCTATTTTCCCAACAATTCTTTTCTGCAAGAAAATATACAATTTAGACATACTTACATATCCATGGAGGATTTACACAAAGAATTGCATATAATCGAAAAAAAATCATGAAATCAACACTAGATTGAAAAATCGAACTTCTGTAAATCGCTCATGAGATACTTTGTAGTCATCAATTTGAACAGTGAGACAGAGAGAGGAGCACAAACCTGCGGAATCATGATCCACGAACAATACGAGGATCAAAACAAAGCACATGATTGCATTCCTCGCACCCGCCATACTCGATATAGTGTTGATGTTAGCGAAGTTACAATTATACTTTAGTTTTCTGTATGGAGCAAGAGTACTATCATCTCAGAGAGGATATGATAATATTTATAGACTTGGAAGTCAAAGAATCCTACGAACTTGTAAACGTAGGAGAGAACAAATAGTAATATTTTGACAAATAGTAAAAACTAGATAAGAATGCAAAGCTGTTGCAACGTCAAAATAGTTAGGAGAACAAATAAATACATTCTTATCTTGTTAGTATTTCTTTTGACAAGTAATTAATACTCCAGGCTGTTGCAATCTGTTGACATGTAGTATATAGAGTAGTTTACTTTACAAGTAATTAATAATATATACTTTGCAAATTGCAATATCTATTTTTTTTGACAAGTAACAGAGTAACTAGATAAGAATGTAATATGTTGCGATATCAGAATAGCGGGGGGGGGGGGAAGAAAAGCCTGAGGTGACCAGAGTGCGTCGGTTTAGAGGACGGGCTTTACGGAGCCCTTTTGAGTTTTCATTTAAATCAACCTTTTGATATTTCAAAAACCTTAGATGTAGGTAATGTTGATATCTACCTGTGTGCAAAAACTAATGAGAAAGATTATGTATTCTGGGCTGTGTAAAAATGATAATTTTTTAGATCTGAGGTAGTGAACAATACACAATTCAAGAATTTTCATATTTTGTCATTTTTATGTACATTGGAATACCAATTATCATGCGTTGAGATTTTACACGCCGGTAGAATAGGCCATTGTCAACATCTAGGATTTTTTATAGATTTTTTAAGACTTTAAAATAAACAAAAAAGGCTCCAAGGAGCCCGTGCTACAGAGTGACTCTTCGGGAGGTGACCGTATCTTTCTCCAAGCTGTTAGCGCACCACACAGTGGAAGAATTGGCGCCAGCAGTGGATCATTGCGGGTGTACGCACCATTGTAGCCAGAAGAAGGTTGCAAAATCCGTTCGATCTGAGGCTAGTTTTCGTGGGTGGCAGCCGATGATGTGGCCGCTCTTGCCATGTGTGCCTTTTGGTGAGCGCGTGGCTAAATCTGACCATCCACGCAAAATGTATATACTAGCACATTTTTTGTAGACTTCAACCTTAAAATAGGTTTGACGTAAGGCAACTTCAACGGGACACCGTATTTCGGCCGCATGCCCGTGTTTGTTCATGTTGTTCATGTCCACGTAGACAGAAACCAAGGCCCAACAATGTCTCCCAAACGGACAGCCGGCACTGGTTGTGAGGCTGCTCCTCTGTCTCTACTCCATGGTGATCGGCGCAACCCTTGGTAGGTCAGGCCGGATGGCTGACGACCAATTTCTTTGGGATGGTTGGGTTCGTAGCGATTCCTAGTGCGGTTCGTGGCCTCCCACTCGCACAACGGTGTGGGACTAAAACGAATCTCGCCCCTGGTTTCTGTAGGCGTATTGCATGCTACATTCTTGCATGTCTCTTTCTTCTTGCAAAACTGATATATTGCCTGGAATTTAGGTCGACAATGAGAACGCAGACACCAGTAGTTCTGAAAATATAATATTACCTCTCTTTCCAAAATGTAAAACTAAATTTTGGAACGGAGGTGGATAGTACTAATCAAGCACCAGTGTCTAATTTATATTTCTTATAGCTCATGTGCGATAAAAATTTGCTCAAATGACTAAATATAAAACATTTTCTAAAAATTCAGGGTGGGCCGCGCTCACCCGCCCACCCTTTGCGTACGCCCCTGTCAAGTACTAGTAAGCTAGGAGCAAACCGGGAGAAGTTGCAGACAATGAGACTAACTAATTAACTGGGAGAAATTATTCATTCCATTTCTTTATATGCTAAATCAACAAATCACCGGGTTTCTTTTGGCCCTTCCGAATTTGTAGTCATGAGATTATCTTCGGTCCTCATGTTGACGAACCTATTTGTCGCAAAGATAGCAGCAACACTGCTGTCGAGAGCGGCGAACCCATACACTTGTGTTCCTTGACAACTGCGTTGAACATTTTGCCCGCGATCCAGCATGTCACGTCGCACAGAAAGCTTACACAGAGTGGGTGGCCAGAGCTATTCATCCAACAGTGTCCTTTTCTGCAATAAATTAACACCCATAATATCCATGAACTGATTAACTTATAATCTAAGAAAAAAACATAAAATTCACACTAGGTGGATGAAGAGAATCGCTGCAAACCCCTCATGAGTTACTCTGTGATAGATTTGAAAACGGTGAACGGAGAGATAGGAGCACAAACCTAAGGAGGCATGGCTCGCCAAGAAGACGAGCGTCAATACTGCAATGAACATGGTACTAGCATTCCTCGCACGCGCCATGCTCGTCGATGGTGCTGCTCGATGTCAACCGAACTTTACTTCCTTTTTTCTCTCAGTAGTATAGTTTGGTATGTAGCAAGGAAAACTCTCGAATGTGTTGACGTGTACAAGTAGATTGCCTAGCCCTTTCTATCAGTTCGGACTTTTGGTTCAAGTGGCTAGTGCATGAAGCTTAACATGATATCAGAGCCCCAGGTCTCGAGTTCAAATCTTGGCTTTCACAATTTATTCTAAATTTCCCCGCAGCCTCTTGCCGTGTGGCGTGTGGTCCCGGCGCTGCCTCTTTGCCTCTCTACACGTGTTGACTTGTCTTCTCGTCTCCCCGTCACACGTGAGAGGGGGTGTTGACGTGTACAAGTAGATTGACTAGCCCTTTCCATCAGTTCAGACTTTTGGTTCAAGTGGCTAGTGCATGAAACTTAACAGAATGAACCTATGGAGCAAGTGATATAATCTCAGTGAGGAAATGCAGTATTTATAGACCTGAAAGTCAAGGAATCCAACGAACTTGCAAACGTAGGAGAGAACGAATATAGACCTGATACTGGAATGCAAACGTATTCATAGACCTGAAAGTCCAAGATCGGAATTATATCTGTTGTGACGACGTCGCGACACCAGGTGATAGACCATTTTCGTTCTCCAAGCTTTTAAGCACGACACAGTGGGAGAGTAGGCGCTGCAGCCTGCAGCTATTGAGATATAGCCGGAAGAACGGTGGAGTAGCCAAGTGTGCGTTAAGGAACCTGTGCGTTGTTACGTGGCTAAATCGGATTGTCCACCCACTCTGATCGACGGTGCGACCCTCCGGCGGCTCGCGCCTCCCGGCGTTGCTCGCCACATCCTCCCACCTACCTCCCTCATCTCCATCTGACTCCTCGTGCTCCTATGTGCATGCGGCTATGGGGTTTTAAATAGAGACGAAATACAAGTAATTTCAACAATTGTTTTGTATACTAGATTCAAATAAAATTTGAACCGGCTTCAATCAGTGTCGGACTCAGTAAGTTCTAGAAACCTAGGACAATATGTTCAAGATTGTCATTAAAAAAACAACACAACACAAAATATTGCGCCGACGGCAAGTGGAAGAAGCACCCATGGTCTCAATGTTTGGTTAAAGTTTGATAAATAATGAAGAGTAAATTGTGAAAATTCAACTCTTTTATGAAGCTCAAGGTGTTATCCATTCTCAAAAATTAAAACGTGTCCGATTAAGAAGGGAATGATGGGACGTGGCGACGTCATGGAACGGATGCATGTGTGTTCACTCGTTCCATTTGGCATGACTACCGAGCCTATTACCGGCTCCATATTCGCAATACAGGTCTACAAGTGAGCTTTCACACTCCATGTTTTGACGGCACAGACAGTCTTGTAACCCCTTACTGCCTCCCTCTCATGCCACTTGTCCTCCTCTACAATTTACACCCCTCCACCTTGTTGTCGTTTCCGCCATTCCCGGTAACAACTTCTCCATTTTAGTGCCCTACTGGTTGCTCTACTTTTCTCGAATCTGCCATATTGACATCCTTCCAAAGCGAGCTACATATCAGCATCGATCTATAGATTTTAGGAGTGCTTTATTTCAACGTGCCAACATGATCCACCGTCCGCAAGGGTTAACAACAATTTGCCTCGGTCTTATCATCCCGATAACTCAAACTTGAATTCCACATACCTTGATCCACCTTAATTTCCCAATGGGGGGAAATATGGTTTCTGAACCCAAAAAATTGTACCTTCCATAGTATTTGTTGCTTGGGCGCCACTCAAGGCTTATATTCAACTTTTGGTAGAAACATTAGGTCACTGAAACCGTCATAAAATAATTTTATTTCTATCGACATTTTTATTAGCTTATGTGTTGGATTTAGGATCTTCTCACAAGGGTGAATTGTATGAAATGTGGGTGAAATCCCATATCCACCTCAGATTTACTTTGTGCAAATTCATCATTTTAGTTTATCAAAGCCAAGAAACAGACCCCGCGAGTAAAAATACCACGATACAAACAAAATGCAACAGGGCAGCATTTTGGTGTCGATCGCAAGACCCAAGGGTTGAATCCTAGGGACAATTTGCTTGGTTTTTTTTTGGAACAACTTGTTCTTTATCGCTGATTGAGGATAACGGGTAAAATAGCGCTCTAGCAGCAGATAGGGCAACTGCCGACCTTTTTTTTTTTTTGAGGGTGAACTGCCGACCATATTAAGCATAGTGAGCATGTATGTGGGCTTCTGTGTTGGAGCCTCTTCTTTCCTGGACGAATTTTGCGTCCATGAACTGCGATGAGTGGGGCAACTTCAAGGATAACACTCCCATAGCCAAAGGCTTTATTTGCTAGCCTGTCGTTGAATTTCTAGGCCCAAGGCCCAACCATTTGTTCTTTCCCAGTACAAACAGATACCAGCATAATGTCCCATGCGGCCATGCAGTTCCCTGCCTGTTTTTCTAGGGAATCTTGCATGCTATTCAGTATGCAGCTGTATGCATGCTCCAAGATTTCGCTACAAACGAAATCCATTGCAATATTCTTCTAGCATGTACTTTTTCTTGGCGAAAAGGCAGCTTCTGCTTTTCACTGAACCTAAGCTAGAATCACACGGAGTTCATTTTTCCTGTTTGATACACATACCTACAGGGAATTTGATGACTGTCCTCTGTCACTATGCAACGGCCGTTTGGAAAAGACAAAGGCAACCGGTGGCTTTTCCGGTTTCCCAAAACATCACCCTTTATTTACATTTTCCTTCTTTCGCATTGCCAATCATTCTGATTAGTTTCCTTTTCGTCCTCTTTCCTCACCGTGTCACTTCCTTCTTTCTTTTCTCTCTTTTTATCAATGGCTGACAAAAGGAGATAAGCTACAGTAAAGAATTTCCATACGAATAGGCTGGGCGTGATTCCAAAGTCATAACCTCTAGTACTGTACTAGGAATCTACTAATGTCACTGTCATCATGACAGTGTATCTAATAATCTAGGCGTCCAACTGACCACATATTAAGGAAACTAGAGGCACATCAGAAGCAGCCTAACCATTATGTTCAACTATGTGATTCGTTAGGTACAATTGTTGACAAGTGATTACCAGAGTATGACATTTTGTAGCGAGCTACATGTAGTTCTTTCTTTTGAAAATTTTGAGAAAGGCATTCTGAAGTTTGTAGAAAACTATTGAAAAAAAAAATCTAGACACATTTTGTGCATATATAGATACATCCAAATTTACAATAACTAATATGGAACGGAGGAAGTATTTTACAAATATGCAAAATTTCAACTCGAAATACCTTATGTTCTAGGCAGTGCAAAAAATAACAAAAGTGGAAATCTGAAATAGTGAACCGTGCAAACTTTAAAACCTCTTAAAAATTATCAGATTTTGTCATTTTTCTGTGTCCCAGAATACAAGGTGTTTTGAGTTGAGATTTTGCAATTCGCTATAATACATCATTATCAACATCTAGAATTTTCTTTCATAATTTTTTGGGAATTTAAAAGGTTATTTTGTAAAAAAAAAATGGTCTACATGTAGCCCCAGCTACATTTGTAGTTTCCGGTGATTACCAGCTTTGTAAAAAAATTCAGGGTACGATTATGTGAGTTTGTAGCAGCTGCATCTTGGTAGTGGATAAAGTTTCGGTGGCACGAGCACTTCAGCTCTTCGTTTTCTTGCATGAATTGTACATCCTGCGGTTTACTCCTCAGGTATTCAAATTCTCGATGCACCTCTACGACATAGAATTTGAATGAGCAAGAAAAGCTCGAGATCATCATTCGCTCAAAGTGGCATCGTCGACCGGAAATGAACAACGAAGAAACTACAAGAGATATTCTCTACATAAGCTCTATGGTTAAAAGAATAAAACCTTGAAAACTTATGTGGATTGCTTTCCTGGAATTTCTAGGAGATCATGAGACCTCTTGAAAAATATCCGTTGAGTTTAGAACAATCATGGGAGGTCTGCCGCTCATCGGAGGCATGTACATTGACCGCGGGGGACTGCATTGCTATGGACTTGGCCTAGGTTGCGGCGGGGAGAGGCTGGTGCACGGAACAAAGCGGGGCCCATAGGTTGGGTCAACAACGAAAGGAGACATGAATAGGTTAGAAGTTATAATTTTATTAAATATAGGCTGCCGGTTTCTCGAAAAAAAAAATGAGAAGTGAGAGCAAGACGGTGCCTGTGTATAAAAATTAGACGGAATGTGTCAAAGCACCCGTTTCTCAGCACCCGAAATAATATACCGACCTTCCTTAAAATTCTTAGCAAGGGAACTATTTTCCAGAAATCTGCAAGAGTTGCTCCAATTGTTATCTAAGATTTTCCAGACACGTGCGAATTGCTCTTTAAGAATCAAGATGCTTGACTTCAAACCAAGCTCAGCCATATGCATGGCTTGCCAGCCGGCTTTGCCCCACCCAGGCAAGGCAAACACACACCGGCACACCTGGCCGGGACTAGGAGTTGGAGTCTTGGAGAATCCATGGATCGGCAGGAAAGAGGACCACAGAAACGTGCCGATTTCTCATGCACGAACCAGGCAACCACCGCCACCCCCCGGCGGCCCCGGCGCCAACGCATAGAGATCGCCGCAAATCACGCCTTAAACTCTTATCATCGCGATCGATCCATTCCGAACACACATCTCCTCGACCATATAAATGGATCGACAGAGACCACACGCTTCTCCTGTACTATAATTGTCCCTTGCCCTTAACTCCTCGCCTGATCCAGAGGACGTACGACGGCGAAGCATCGCGCCACGGTGTGCCTGAAATGTACCTGATGGGCTCACCGCTCATTCATGGTTCTTCTCCAGCTCGGTCACACACAGTTAGCTGCCGAATGCTGAATTGGCCGGCACAATGTGCAGGAAGCTGTATAACGTGAACTGGATCGGAATGGATTTCCCTTTGCTTGGTCCCGAACTACTCCTATGCGACACCGATGTTCAGGTTACAGTTCTCTGGCTGGCTCGTCCATGATCCATCCATGCACAACAAGTGCACACATGAGCGTATCCATCTGGTTCAATTACAAGATGGTGAGCATGAGATGAGAGTGGCCCCTGAAAAGAGAGCTTTGTTTCCATGACCATGACCTGTGCCCACCATGCTTCCCACAGGCTGCATGCTCTTCTTGTTTCAAATTCACAATCATGGTGATGCTGCTGCTACATAAGTGTAAGAGCATCTCCAGTCGCGTCCTCCAAACCATCCTCTAAAGGAATTTGGGGCACGCCGGATAAAAAAACGTTCCCAGCCGCGTCCCCTAAAGCCGCTTTTTGTCCGGCGCGCCCCGATACGGTGTCCGGCGCCCCAAGGCCGTCCCCGCCCCACAGGGACGCTCCGGACACGCCGGACACAACGAAAAGCGAGGCGGGGAGTGGCGGGGCCGACCTGTCAGCGGCACATTGAATTTTAACCTAACAGTCGCCTACCTCGCGACAGAAGTTATTGACGCGCAGCGACGATGCAGTTCCCGCAGAGGCGCAGCGAAGCGTCTCGTCGCGCCTAGCTCTGCATGCCGGCGTTAATGAGCGCCACCGCTCCCCTGCCTCCCTCCGGCCTATTAAAAGGGCCGCCTCTCATCGTCCCTCTCACACACAAATCCTAGCGCCTCTCTCCCCAACCCTAGCCACCACCATCTTAAGAGTCGACGCCATGGCTGGTAGAGGAGGAGGCCGAGCTACACGCTCGCCGTCGCCTGCGACGCCCTCGTCGTCCTCATCGTCGGACATGCAGGACGAGGAGGGGGCGTGCTATTTGAGTTCATCGTTGTCCGCAAGGGCAACCCGCACGACATCCAAAGGCTGCCGGACTCCTTCGCCGACTACGTCGCCGGCGACGAGCGCCCGCGCTCGCTGCATCTGCGGGAGGATGGCTGCGGCTGCTGCCGGTGCATCGTCGACGTGATCTACGACACGCGCGACAAGATGTACCTCCACATCGGCTGGGACAAGTTCGCGCGCTACCATCGCCTCGTAGTCGGCTTCGTCCTCCTGTTCTCCTACTTTGGTTACTTTGGTGACAGGGACATGAGCTTCAAGGGGTTCGACGAGCCGCGTTGCCGCCGGAACTACCACGGCGACAGCGCCCAGGAGGACGACGACTGAAGAGTGTTGTTTCTTCGCAGCGAATATATGCATGGAGGTTTCTGGTTGTTCTTACTCGGAAGAACCAACAGGGGCACCGTCACCAGCTGGATTTTCCAGTTTGGGTGACTGGGTGTGCCCTCGAGTGTTCTTTCTTGGCAGCGAACACACGAAACCTTCGATACCCGGTCAAGTTAGGTTTAGTTTTTTTGCAATGTTTAATACTTGTGTCAACCATGGTTCAAACTATGTATTAGTTTGTGGAAAACCATGTCCCAAATTATGTCTTCGTGTAAACCACGTACCCAATTATGTATTAGTTTGTGGAATATTTCTTCTCTTTATTGAAATAAAAATAAAAAAAGTATTTTAATTTTTGGGGGTGGCGTTTGGGGGACATGGCTGGGGAGCGACGTCCCCAAACGCGGCACGAACGAAACACGTCCCCCAAACGCTCAATCCAGCGTCGTTTGGGGGACGATTTGGGGACACAACGGGAGATGCTCTAATGGAACCCTGATGGCAAATATTCTGACCAGAGCCTCCTCAACGCCTAATAAGGCTGGTGCCAACGCGGGCGAGAGCTGGGGAGGTATCGCCCGCGACGGGGCGATAGCGGGGCGAGTTGGCGGCGAGACGGCAGCGCGGGGCGACGGACTACCGCCCGCTACCGCCCGGCTGCCGCCCGCGCTGGCGCGGAGAGGGAGGCGAGAGCGGGGCGAGAAGGGGGCGAGAGCGGGAGCGGCGCGCTGGCGGGTGGGGGCGGTAGCGGGGCGAGAGCGGGTGACGCGATTTGATTCGTCCACGTCAGCAAGCCGTTGGGTGATGTGGAGGAGAGAGAAGTGAGAGCTGGGACTATAGCCCGTGCACTGGTACCGTGGGGTGAGTGTGGGGTGAGAGTGAGGGTAAAAGCTGACGTGGCGAGGCTATAACCTGTGATGCATTGGCACCAGCCTAAGAGAATGGCGTAAACAATTGACACTGCCGCCTGTCCATGCCATCAATCATGATGTCTTCTCCCTGACCATGAAAACCCCGGCTGAATGGGCCTCCCCTTCCCACTGCCCTCCAGGCCATTGGATGCAGCACACAGCTTGTCCCTGGAAAGATGGCTGATGCCTCCTCTATTACCCAATAATCAGAGGGCACGCAGAGAGACAATCAGGGCCAAGCTGGACATGCATAATGCTGCTGGCGGGCCTGCCTGCTTGTGGGGACAGGATCCTCTAACGTTGAGGTTTAAAGTCAGCTAAGCTACAGTAGCCTGACTTCTCTTCTTCTAAATTATATGATTAAGCCCAAAACAACATAAATTATTCTACACAATACAAATTTATGTTATGTAACCAGAGTAATTACATATAGACAAAATTATGGTGTACTAAAATTTAGTTAATTTTTTAATATCTACAGTAATTCTGTACAGTAATGAATTACATCACATAACTATGGTACTAATGCTACTTTGTCCTGACTTTACTTCATTCTTTTCCCTGAGTTTGCTCCTCAACGTTAGAGGAGCCGGTTCCCTGCTTGTGTAGTCAAAGGGAAAGTTCTTGCACAGCACAGGCACACACATTCTCTGTCTATACAGCTTGCTCGCTTTCTTGCTTGGGTCTTTTGCTTTCTGCTTAACTGTACCACCCACCCAAGCATGGCTGATGCTCATCATTACCAGCATATAAACGCTTGAAAGATGCCTGCTTTTGCTTCCGCATGCACACTTTGCTTGTCTTGCCACTGTCAGGATGCTTCTCATCCGAATGGATGTGAAACATTCTCTTTGCGCATAATTACACTGTTTCAGACAAAAACTGGAGGCTCCCGAGTTCAGATGGCCTTGCCTGCCTTGGCAGATGGTGGTAGCAAACAAATGAATTGAATTTTACATAAACAAACCAATGGCCGAGACCCTGACGTCCATGTCATGCACTTAATCTGACCCGAGATCATTGCCAGATGCAAAGCAATATTTAACCGGCAAGAACAAGTGAACAACGACAAGGCGGAAGGAGCAGAAGAACATGGAGAGTAACATGGGGTGGCTGGGTGACCCACAAAACATGAATATTTTCTAACAATTAACATGTCGACGATAGAGAATCCATATGGATAACCATGTACAGACAGATTTTTACAGATCAGCAACACTTCTTGGGTCCTTCCTAGCACACAATTTCCTCCCCCCTGATCTCAGGAACCATCACTATCTCATATTTTCCCCACCTTCAACGCAAACCAAGTCTGATCCCCAAAAAACAGCAAGCCAACAAATTAAAGAACCAAAACACAAAGCGGCCATCTAGAATCTTATTGCTCTCTTCTTCTATCCTGCAACATGTTCAAATGGTGGTGGGTATGGACCTGGTTGGTGATAATCGGTAGTCATTCCAGCTGGAACCTTTAGGTGGATTCGGTGGAGCTCTTGACCTTGAATCGGCACAGCAGCTTCTTCTTCTTGGACGTCGGGTTGTTGACGGTGAGCACCACCTTGCCAGGCTCACCAGCCTTGAAGCTACCCTTCATGATTGGTTCCTCGTTGGCGGGCACCTTCCTTGTCTTCTGCACGATCACCGTGTAGCCGCCCTCTGCGTCAGGGCTGAACTCCACGCCGTAGCTCACCTCCCACCCAAGCACACGGAGCTCCCACACAACCGTCGAGTTCTACAATGATAGCACATTGTAAAGGCAACCATGAGTTTTATTATACCATTGAAGTGTAAATCTGAAAGTAAGAGAACAGGGATCAACCTCAGTAGCAGGAATCTCAATAGTTTCCTTGGAAGAAGGTTTGACGGTGAGCTCAGTGACAGCATCAGATGTTGAGAATTCAGTATCATCCTCTTTGAAGAGGCCACCAAACTGGACAGGGACCTGCTCCGGCGCAATGTATCTGCATCGCATTAGTGAAGGCAAAAACAGGTAAGAACGGAGTATTGACATGGTAAGAAAGTATACCAACAGAATGTATTGCTGCAAAACAAGAATGATAAGAATTGTAGAGATTATCGTGCACGAACCTGAAAAGAGTCTCTGCAGTCTTGGCTGGGCTGCAAACGGTGAACTTGCTCTTGGTGCGCTGTGTGAGGAATGGACTCATCATTTTGTTTGCCGCAAGATACCACCATGGCACATTGATGAACACCTGCATATGGTTGATGATCCAAAGCAAATTAATCCCAATTCTTCTCATACAGTTCATCATACATCAAAGCAAGCCCAGTCTCTGAACACGCACATACAACTTTCAATAGCGTGTAACATAACTCAAATAAGAATGAGAGGGAAAACTACAACTCTCGAAGTAAAATGATGCCACTATCCCACCGAATTAGCACCACCTTATGTCTATACCATTTTCAATAGCAGGTACCGTAACTCAAACAAGAAAGAGAGGGAAAACTACAACTCTCGAAGTGAAGTGATGCCACTCCAGCCTATTTGCACCACCATATGTCTATCCCATTTTCAATAGCAGGTAACATAATTCAAACAAGAAAGAGAGGGAAAACTACAATGCTAGAAGTGAAATCTATCCCAGCTTATTTGCACCACCATATCTATCTAAATTAGTCGGAGCAAGTGCTATAATAAGAAAGACACAAGTCAACTGCCCCCAAGGACATAATAACAGCCAAAGGTAAGAATCACAGCATACACTAGATCAGATGAATTCAACAGTTCAATCCACTACAAGAACATAATTATGGCCCTAAACTCATAGACACGTCAAATCCTTGCGTTGCTAACGATACCGAATTTCGGAAACGACATGACAAAAGGAAGGCAGAAGTGTACCTTCTTTGCGATGAATTCAGGGTAGTTGTCCTGGAGCAGGCCGAGCGCCTGGCGCGTGACAGCGCGGTGCTTGCCGAGCATGGGCGGCGAGTTCTTGAGGTCGGTGACCTGCACCATGGAGCAGACGCCGCTGGCGGAGAAGTCGAGCTGCTCCCGGATGCCGCGCTCGAGGAGCTGGATGCGCCACCTGAGGAAGCGGTCCCGCTTCTCGTCGTCCCCGAAGGCCTTCTCGTAGAGCTCCTTGTCCTGGAACTCGCTGTAGACGTTGTAGCAGACGGGGTGGCCCTCGCGGTCGGCGCCGCGGTAGAAGACCACGCTCTCCAGCTCCGGGACGCCCAGGTCGGCGCCCAGGAGCGCGTCGATGCCGAAGCTCTTGCGCCAGAGGACCGCGGCCTTGAGCATGGACATGGCCTCCTTCACCTTGAACTCGCGCGCGCGGAGGAACTTGAGGAGCACCGTGTCCGTGCGCTCGTCGCCGCCCGCCAGCGGCACGCCCCAGATCAGCTCCTCCGGCTTCGGATCGGCCGCGGCGGGGGCCGCGGGCTCGGCGGAGTCGGGGACGGCCTCGACGGGAACGACGGTCTCTTCCGCGGTGGGGACGACGGCCTTGGTACCTTCCTCCTCGGTGACCACGATGGCCTTCTCCTCCGGCTCCGGTTCCGCCGGCTTGGCCTCCTCGGCCGCCGCGTCAGCCTGGGGCTCCTCTCCGACGGCGGCGGCGGCCGCAACCGGCGCGTCCGTCTTCGGCTCCTCCTTGGCAGGCTCCTCGACCTTGGGCTCCTCCTGGGCCGGGGCGTCCGTCTTGGGCTCCTCGGGTGCAGAGGCCTCGGCCTTGGTCTCGCTCTCGGCCGCCACCTCGGTCTTCTCGGGCGCCGCCGCATCGACCTTCGCCGGCTCCTCAGCCTTGGCCTCGTCGGCCGCCGGAGTCGCTGGCGGCGGCGGGGGCAGGTCGAACTCCCCGGCGGCGAGCGCGGCGGCGACGAGTTCCTTGAGCTGGGCGAGCGCCTTCTGCTCGGGGTCGGCGAGGTCGGAGACGAGGTTGCTCTCCTCCTTGAAGGAGGCGGTGCTGCCCTCGATCACCGCCGCGTCGTCCGCCGTGGCATCGGCCTCCGCCTCCTCCATCTTCTTCTCCTCCTCCTCCGCCGCCGCCGCCGTCGCAGCCTCGTCAGCCTTCTCCTCCACCTCGACGGCCTTCACCTCCACCTCGACTGCCTTCTCCTCCACCTCCACCTTCTTCTCCGCCTCCGTCACGACCACCTCGGCGACCGCGGCCGTCTCCAGCTTCGTCTCCTCGGCCATGCCCGCCGCAGCTGCTGGAACCAACCGGAAGGATCGAGATCGAGCTCGAGCTGCGGCGCGTGCGTGGGGGCGACGGAAACGACGGGAGAGAAATCTGTAGTGGGAGAGGGAGAAGGAGGGCGAGGGATTTGTAGAGAGAGCGAGGGAGAGTGCGTGAGGCGACCAGCTTGGTTCGCTCTGCCGTTGGCTTTGCTGGAAGAAGCATGCGCTGCGCTGCGCCAGCAGAGCACTGGCAGAGTAGGCGCCTAGGTAGCCTGGTACTGCGGGGCCCACGCACTCCCTACTTGGATTGGAGTGACCCTACTTTTTGCTCCCCCTCTCTTCTTTCCTGTCCCAACAAAGTCAAAAACGGCCGCCGGCTCTGTGCGGATCTTTTCTACTCCTTGTTCATAGCTCCGACCGCTCTCCTCTTCAACCATGATGAAAACAAAAATACAGGTTAAATATAGTGCACTAGAGGGGAAAAAGAACTCCAATAGAGGAAAGCACAGTCCTGTTCATAGCTCCGACCAGAGGTCCTGTTCATGTCTCCAACCCGAGGTCCTGTTCATGGCGGAACCACCTCGGTTCCGTCCATGACTCGCCACGCATCGGACTCCTCCCCACGGCCACCAAAAAAACCGCACACGCGTCCGTACGTCCCCACCCAGCCCCACAGTTAGCCTTAGCCTCGAAGCCAAGCTCGGCGCCACTCTCCCCGCTTCCACGGCGCCACGGCGACCTCAGATCTCGGAGACGCCTTACCTTGGCACCTCCCACCGATGGAGGAGCGCTTTCGGAGGGTTGCGGCGAGGTTCAAGGCCTGGTGCGAGGCGGTGGCGGGAGGGGGTCGGGAGGTGACGGATTCAACATCACCTCCGCGAGCTCGGAAGCAAATCCATGGCGATTCGTTAACTAGCCGCCGCCTGCTGGACTGGCGAGACACGGTCCAAGGACAAGGAGGAGGGCGGTGGTCGATCTGCGACGAATTCGGGAGATCGCGGTTTCATTCTCTGCATCGGCTCGTTCGGCCCGATCCCGGTCGACGTCGTGCCGCACGAGGTGCTCGCCTCCTTGAGAAGAGTCATCCCAAGCTCATCACGCAGCGCCGCCAGAGCAGGTGCTTGCCCTCCCCGTGGTGAGCCCTGCGGTGGTGAAGCATGGTTTGAAGACGAAGTTGCTAAGCAAAATCATTCACAAGCCGAAGAAGGGCAAGGAGGTGGTGCAGCCCATTCCACGCAGCGCCATGAGAGCCTCCTGCAAGCCAATCCGCCGAGAAGGTCAGCGAGGGCGTCCCAGGCGACCTCTGTCACCTCTATCCATGGCGATGTTCGAGGCAAATCGACAAATGCCTCCAATGTGGGAGCCGGTCTGCGATTCAGAAGGGGTGTCCCACATAGATCGTGCTGCAACAACGTCATTGTTTGTTTTTAGCTAACAAACCTTGATGATGGAGAAGACTCTGCAGGTTTTGGTGGCAGAGAAGGATGACAGCTAAGGCTACGGCCTCGGCTACATGCTTTTGGAGCTTTTGGTCTGAATAGTTTAGGTGGACATCTTTTGCCCGTTGAGAAGATACCAAGCTTTGTTGACAGCAATGGCTTTTGGAACTCGATAGCTTCTGAGGTGGATGAGGTGGACAGCTTCTTCCAATACATGTGGTATATTCCATGGCATCCTCCAAACCACCAGAGCAGAGTCCATGTATAAAAAGGGGTGAACCTAGGGTTCGCCTCTCCCCCTTCAAGCCGCCGCCACCACTACCTCCTGATTGTCCAGGGTTGTGTGTTCTTGGTGTTGAGGATTGTGAGCTAGTGGAGGTGCAGATCATGGAAGATCGAGGGTGTGGCCGTGGTCGAGGCAACAGTGGCAGAGGTGATCGACAGCAGCATCAGATTCAACAGTATCAAAACATACCTGAATTCCCCCAGATGCAGTCGCCTTTCCTCTTCCCATCCACGGGCGCATTATGGTTTCATGCCTAGTGCAATCCTCCACCCTGGTTTGGGGCTCCTTATCCTCCTTACCCGCAGTAACAATTTGGAATGCTGACGAATCAATGGGTCAATCCCCAATAGAATGCTTGTCAGGGGCAACTGATGTCAGGGGATTTTGGCAACAGGAACAAGAACCAACAAGGAAAAGCTCAACATAAGAAGAAATGTACTGCTCAGGTAGAGAATATAGCTACAAAATCTCTGAATTATGATGATGCAATTTGTGAGGGGTGTGGAGAACCTGGTCACGTGAAGGCTGCATGTACAAAATATGTTTGCTGCTTCATATGCAAAGCTTCAAATCATCCAGTGGAGGAATGTCTAGTTCTCAAGAGACCTCACCAAATTGCAAGATACATAGGGAGTTCTGCAACTAGGTTAGGGTTCTATCATATTGAAGCTCCTGAGATAAGTGTTAATCCAATAAGCTCAATAAGAAACTGCGGAGTGGTGACTATTGAAGATGGAGAGATCAGTAGAGAAGACTTGGCTAGAGAATTCTCCAACATCTACAAGACTAATTGGCCCTGGCAAATTAGAGAGCTTGGTGATTGGTCATATCTGGTTAAGTTCCCTCCTCATATTTCATTAGAGCAAGTGATTGGCTATCCCATGTTTGGCTTAGCTAAGGAAGGAGTTAATGTGTCTGTTACCAAGTGGTTGGATGATCCCGAACCTGTAGAGACCTTGGTTGAAACTTGGATTCAAATTAGAGGCCTGCTCCCACCATGGTGTGAATGGAACATAATTGACCAAGCTGTGTCAGTCTGTGGTATGTTAAAGAAAGTGGATTGACAGAGTGTGTTCAAAAACTGTGCTGAAGTAGTGAGGGTTGAAATCTTCTGTAGAGATCCCACTAAGATCCCTACTGGTAGCCTTTTTAATTTCCATGGTAAGCTCTTCCAGTTGCAATTCACCGCTAAGATGGCTAGTGGCTCTGGGACACAAAGAGATGCAACAAATGCAGGAAAAGAAGGTGGTAATGCAGGTGGTGGTATTGCTTCTGGATCCAATTACATGGCCACAGATGGGAGATCTGATACAAACAGAAACAATGCAAATTCACAATCTAGTGAAGGTTCCAACCAACAAACTGAACCAGGTGCTGGTACACATGGCAGACAGCTGCTGGAGTTGATGTAGCTGGTGAAGTGGTGGTACCAGGGAGTGAGGTGTTCAAGCTGTTGTTGCAGAAAGGTGCTATAGGAATGGATGGTCAATTCATCTGGGATGATCACACTGTAGCTGATGAAGGGACAAGATCATGAGAGGAGGATGACCGATGGCGAATGGACGGTAGGTGGCTCTCTTCGGCGCGCAATGGATGTTCTTCCTCCTAGTCGCGGTCCATCTCAGAGGCACCTCAACTCCGGTCGAAGGTTCTACATGGATGTCGCCCCAAGTGGTGCATCCCTCGCGAGGACACCAGTCCTCTGATCATCCAATTCTCATGGTGTTGCTATGGAGAAGGGCTTGAGGGGCTTGATTTTTTTCCATATTCTTTCTAGGGTCCTTGATGTAAAAGTGTATATCATGTTTGTACTTTTTCTTTTATTTCTAGACCGACATGTATTTGTAGCCACCGCTCTATATAAGCAGCTTTTGGATCCGTGAGGACCCGAACAGATCCTTGTTTAATAAAGGCGTGTGATCTACGACTATATTCCCTCCATCCAGAAAAGGATATATATGTATGTAGTTTTAGTATGTACTAGATAGGTGCAAATTTTTACAAAGTTGAGACATCCAGGACAGGGGAGTACAATTTCACTGATGTAATTTACGAAATTCTGAACGTGTGTTACCCATAAGTGACGATTAGTAGTTTAAACATGTCTATTTGCTGGGTCACTGCCATGTCCCGTCCCCTTCCGATGGAGATCACTGTCATGTTGCCCATCTACCGCCATCCACCACTCGACACTGTCCGAGCTTGCAACGGACGACTGAAATGACAACACTTTTACGTAACTGTTCTAGAAAGCATGGGAGGAGCAATTAATTAGCTTGTTATCGTTAGCGCGCGCCTAACCAATCGGATTACCTGTGCTTTGGAAGATACGGGGCCGCAGACAGCTTTGAATCTTGCGGCCAGCGAGAGCGACCGTGAGGCATATCTGTTCTTCTGTCCGCCTTAATCTTCTCCCTCTGTAGTTATCCTTAAACAAAACGAGCCACATAATGTACAGCAGGTTTCTGGACAGGCACGCTTGCCGTTTAGCGGACGGCAAATCTCAGCGGATGCAAGTGAGGCACGCTTCGTTTTTGTACTCTCTTGTAATGAGTTCATTGCTAGTTTTCGGACTGGGGCGAGTAAGTCGTGGCCTCGTTTTCTGTCTTATTCCATGGACAAAGGTGAAAATTAATGGCGTGTATGCTGCAAAAACAAGCCAGCTAAGTGAACGTCATTAGACGTCTTTTTCTGTTGCTGTTTTTTTTGGCTCGCCCCTCGTGACTATTGGCCGGCTAGTGGTACTTCCATTCTGAATTATAAGATATACATATTTATTTCGATGTGGATTATATGGACTGAATGAGTGAAAAAGTTAGATTGCAAATATACTGAAATACGTCTAGATAAAGGTTTAGAAAAAGCTAGAACATGTTTAAACTGGGAACAAACAACACCGATTTGTCGTACCTTTCCTTTTCCGGTGATCCAAAAATCGGTTTCTATGGTGTCTGCTTAGATATTAATTCTTTGATTTCTATACATGTGGTTGTTATTCTCTAGGATATATGAGTCCAAATCCAAAATCGAAACATGGTTTGGAAAAGAGAAGCAAGACTTGACAATTTCAGCACTTGTCATATTATTAGGCCAAATTCGTGTAGGATTTGATCTATAATTGTTATTTGTTTCTCGTTCCATTTTAAAATAATTGGACTTCTAGGTTTGCGCTAAGTAAGACGTGGATCGCGGTTGCATACTGCTGTATGGACCTTGTTTTTGATTTATAACAAGTAACTATTACACTTGCATATAGTTCCCTAATCTATTAATAAAGAGTCAATGATTTGAATTTTTTTGTTGTGATATGATTTGAATCATTTTGATCTCGCCCTCTCCATGATTAACTAACTCAGCTGGTGAAACTAAATCATTGAATTTGTGAATTTATATATATAAATTCTTTTGTTTATAGAACTATAATATAAGCTCACGGGGACCAGGAAAACAAGATGTATGTATATGAAGCAACTGTTTTTTTTTCAGTTCATGATAAACAGTATTTACATGTTGGAAAATTCATATCGTGGTAGTAACTGGCAAGAAAACACGCACACGCTACAAGTTCGCAACGGCATCCAATGGTCCTACCTGGCAGGTCACTTCAGTAACGGTCAAGTACCTCGCTCCACGTCGAACTGTTTTTGCAGCCTTGTGTCGGAGAGGCCCGACATGGACGTGGCACGTCACCGCTTGCAGATCTCATCGGCGCTGCAGAATCTGCAACCGGCCCGGTACGATTATATAGTTCGTACAAGGAAATGACTATTCAGAGCTTCACCAATAGGCTACAGTGTTGTTGATGTCCGAATCTTATATGGCTAGACAAAGTAATTCTCATTCACCCTCTGGTTCATGGCTTTTTCAGCATAATCTTGCTCTTTTGTATACTTGCTCGCGAGTCCAGTCATATGCAATTTTGGCATCCTATGATATGCTGATTTTGATATCGTCGTCAGTGAGTGCGTGCATGCACCGGTTCAACTCTTTACTTGAAAAGAAAAATTAAACAAGGAATCAACTACTATTGCAACTGAGTATCCAATGAGTAGAAGATCAGATCTAATTTGGATCCGCCGGTGCCCAAGTGGTCCCGAAGGGAAAAAAAAGTTAAACCCTGAACTTGTAAGAGTTTGACAAAATGAATCCTGAACTTCAAATTCATGTCATCTGTACCTTGATCTAAGTCAAACCATGAAGTTGTTTAGTGCACCATAAAAGCAACAATCACGAGACCACGATTACGTGCTACTCCCTCCGGTCTCTTTTAATTGACTCGGATTTAGTACAACTTTATACTAAATTTGAGACCGGAGGGAGTACATCTTAGATTCATCCCTTTTTCCAAACCCACTCCCGTTCTGGACTAGCTGATCAACGTCAGGACGACATAGGGGAGGAAACGACTCGGCTGAAGACGTACCCCGTAGCTCCACCTCGCAGCTTTGACCCTCTAGGCCAGAGGAATCGACCGTAAAAGTTGTGAATTGAGGGCCCGAAGTCGTCTTCCCTACACCCATAAAGTGTTGTTTAGCAATTAAGTCAATGAGGATGAAAATTAATTTGTTTTTTAGATTTTTTTCTTCCCTAAAAACTGCTTCAGGGTTTGATTCAGATCGGCATTTGCAAGTTCAGTGTACAAATGACAACGAGATTTAAAGTTTAGGGCTCATTTCGCCGAACCTATGTGAATTTAGGAGGGTTTATAATAGATTTTTTGTCTGGTTCTAAACCCCAGTCTGCTAACGTTTAAATGGAAGTCCCACCAGTATATGTGCCCACAAAAAACCGGTAGAAGAACACGAGGGAAAAAGCTTGGTGAAATCACAGGAAATGTAAGTTGTACCAGGCAAATGATTGCACAATACATATACCGTATAGCATAATACCGTCGGTTCGAGAAAGAATAATCAAGAGAGGCCACCTCACATGATACATATATTCCCGGGCACAATATCATGCCGCAATCCATGCACATATATTTTAAGTGAAAACCTCAGCTAGCACACCTCCCTCGAATCTGCTTCAGATAAATGAAGCAATAATTGATGCAGGCGCATAGAGGAAATTGGCTGGAACTTAAGACTCTGTTGATCGTCTCTGAATCTCTGATTGTGACAGGCGGCAATCAACAAACAGTGTGATTAAGCTAGCTAATGCGCTGAGGAGCTGGACAAACTTGGAATAAAGCCATGGTACTCAATAACCAACAGTTAGGCGCAGCTAGCTATCTGTTGCAGGACAGCCAGGCCGCCGCATGTTTCCGTTTCTCGCCTACATTTTCTTTCTCACAGAAGAGTTCCAACATGGTATATTGGTATCTGTATGCATTTGGATAAGCTATTAGTTGTAGTACCAGCTAGCAAGTTAGCTAGTAACAAACACCTACCTGAACAGCACATAGATAGAAGCATCTTCTTCTTCCTCATCTGACTATGCATCAGGAAACAAAATATAATGTGACCTCCACTACGTACCTTGAACCCTGATGAATTATTCAGGTCCCATGACAGTATGACACACATGCGTATGCCCCCAGCGCATGCCGACGTGTCTATGTGCCGTGCCGGCCGGCCATCAGCACGGCAGCGACCGATCAGACCACATGATTCAAATCTCCACCTCCCGATACCATATGCGTCTTCCTCCGCGCGGCGCCGGCAATTACGCGCGTTGTCGCTCATCCCGGACTGGCGATCTGTGTTGCGTGCTGGTACTCGTAGACAGTATTACCGTTTCAGCAAAAAATGTCGATGAGCCGTGTGGTGCGCAAGCAGGATTTTTGGTGCTGTTGGCAGTGATGTTTCCCTTGTTGGAGTATAATAACTGAGATAGGTAGATTGCGGCACGAAGAAAATATTAGGATTCAGATATTTTCTTACCGGGTTGCTGAGCGTGGCCAGTATATGTGTATAATGCAGAACACACAAGTGTTTCCCTCGCTTCAAATCTCCCAAAGTACTGTCGGGTGTCGTCAAACTCGCCTTCTCTTTTCTTCATTCTAATGACGTGTTGGACACTTTGCTGTTTCCGTTTATGGAATCGAAAATGGGAATGGTATGAGGCTTTTTTTTTTTTGAAACGCCTGGAAATGATATGAGTAACGATTATATATCGATAACTTAAGTGGAAGCGAGCTATTTGTACTGTGGCAATGCTGTCTAGTGGATTGGACACCGACGATCTGTAACATCCGTGTATAGAAGTGACAAATATGCATATAAGCATGTGCAGACGTTTTTTTTTATTAAAGGGGCCACACGGCCTCCAATTTCATTGAAGAAATTGGAGTCTGTCATACACAACATAGAAACAAAACGGAGAGACATAGCAGGAACCCCCTGCTACTCAAAAACACCACTACCACACTCGAATTCTAAACCCGGAACTTGAAGCTAAATCTTATTACAACTTCTCTTTGGAATATAAGTTCTAAAACTTCAAGAAGGAGCATATACAGAGACTCCAGAGTGGGTAGACATAACAAAACATGCAGACACATAGTTGAGCTCTATCAACTGTCGCATATTCTTCTTGTCATAGGAGCCCATCCGCGTCTCCTCCCAAAAACTTCTTTTGCAATTCATCGCATCCGCTCAGACACCAGTGGCATGGTTCTCTTTCTGAAGAATGTTCCAGTCATCCAAGAGGCGGAACATAGAGAAGATAACATCATTAGGGTTATTAGGCATCTTTCTTTGAAAACAAGCGGAGTTTCTTGTTTTCCATAAGTTCCAAAGTAAAGCTGCGGTACCTAAAATGACCACTATTCTATCTACACCCAAAAATTTATGTAACCAATTTTGGCAAAGATCATAAAAGTTCTCAGGTTTACTCTCTATCCCTAAAGCACAGCATGCTACACTCCAATTATATCTCGCCAAGGAATACTAAGAACAAGTGATTAATACTTTCATTACCACCACAAAATTCAATAAGATACTCCCTTTCCAACCTTTCTTAGCCAAGTTATTCTTGGTTAAGATTCTATCCTTCACAATCATCCAAATAAAAGCTTTAAGAGGTATATTCATCCTCCAAATCATTTTGTACGGGAATAAAATACGCAAGCTATCAAATAAGTGCTGAAAAAACCCCAGATTTAGATAAAGTCCAGCTAACTCTATCAGGTTCCTGGGTTAGATTAATTCTTCTACAAATATGTAAAAGCTTGTTCCACATTTCCAGGAATGCACCATATAAACATCTTCTAAAACGACTGCAATTAAACTCTTGAGCAAACACCTTAGCCATTGTAATCTTATGAGTAAAAGTCAAATTGTATAACCTTGGAAAGACCATACTTAGTGGTTTCTCTCCAACCCACACATCTTCCTAAAACCTTGTTTTACACCCATCTCCCAAAATCCTTTTGCAACAACTATACAAAATATGTTTAACTTCCATCAAACCAGACCAAAACTGTGAACACCCTATATACTTTCTATCCTGAGTAAGGGTTCCTTTATTCAAATACTTAACTTTAGCATATTCTGCCAGGTTCCTTCTTTGTTCTCTAATCGCTACAACCATTTACAAAGAACACTTATATTCTTAACATCTAAATTAGTAAGACCGAGACCTCCCTGGTCTCTTGGTTGACAAACATCCGTCCATTTAACAAGGTGATATTTTCTAACCCTGTTTTTTTTTCTTGCCATAACACCCATGCTCTAAAGAAATCAAAGCGCTTCAAAGCACCTTTAGGAACTCGAAAGAAAGACCATAAAACCTGGTACATTGCTCAAACAGGTTTTGGTTAAAATAATTCTACCAAAAGACAGTAAACCTCCCTCCATCAGGGGCATTTTCTCTCTACCTTCTCCTCAACTGGTTTCCAATCAATTCTACTAAGTTTTTTTATAATGTAAAAGCATACCTAAATAATTAAAAGGTACAGTCCCGGCTTTGCAAAGTGAATATATACGCATATTCCTCTTGCCTCTCAATGGCTGAACGAAAGCAGTAAACTTCACTTTTCTTGAAGTTTATTTTCAAACCAGTCAAGTGCTCAAAAGTAAACAAAATAACTTTTAAATTCCTAGCATTTTCCAGATCATATTCGAACATAAAAATTGTATCGTCTGCATACTGTAACAAGGAAAGACCACCTTCATACATTTCTGGAATAAGCCCAGTAATGAAACTTTGGTCCTGTGCTCTCGACACCAGAGTAGCCAGAACATCAGCAGCTATATTAAAGATAATTGGGGAGAACGGACCCCCTGTCTTAAGCCTTTCCTAGTGAGAAAATAAGGTCCAACCTTGTCATTAACCATGACAACGTGTCTCCCTGATTTACTGAACATGAGCTTATTATGAGTTTACAAAAGTGAAGACCGGTATGTTTGTCAAGAGATCTATATTGTCTTTCTCACCCCTAGCTATGGTAGATATTTCAGTTATATATGTTAGTACAGTCTGACATGTTTTTACGCGAGTTGGAAGTTAAGGAATTGAATCTGTCAGCGACCACTGAAATCACATTACAGACGGCCAGACCGGACAACTTGCACATAAATAACCTAGGTGGGTTAACACGGCTTAATTTGACCTCCGTTACTAGGTGGGTTTAGACCATCTCCAGCCGCGTCCCTCAAACTGTCTCTCAAACGGCGCTGGATCGAACGGTTTGGGGACGCGTTTTCTTCGTGCCGCGTTTATGGACGTCGTTCCCTAGTTGCGTTCTCCAAGCACTTCCCAAATAAATAAAAATGCACGAAAATAAATGTTTTCATTCAAATTTGATCATATTTACAAGTTTATGACCTACTAGCCGCCCGGCGTTGCGTTCGACGGCCCGGCCCATCGTCGTCTCCCCTCCGCCGTAGCTCCTGCGCCGCGCGCTGCCTCTCCCTACAGAGCGTGACGAGAAGACGCCGATGCTCGTGCACCGCGTCGTCTGCCCTCCCTAGCTGCTCCGTCTGGAGGGAGAGTTCGACGACACGGCGAATCTGCTCCTCTTCGCTGGCACGGGCATCGTCCTGCAGCTTCTTCTGCGACTCGAACGACTCAACGAGCACCAGTTGTTGCGCCGCTGCCTCCTCCGAGTTGGCCCGTCGTCGTCGGACCAGTCGAAGTCATCGTCGTCATCCTCCTCCTCCTCCACCTCCTCCTCCTCCTCCTCCATTTGCGCCACCACAGCCGCCGCCGACGCATCCGCCTCCGCCGCCTCCTCCCGCAACTGCTGCTCCGGCGACTCCCTCCGCTGACGTTGATGGAGCTCGACCTCAATGCGCTGGTGCTCCCGCTCTGCACGCCACCGCTCGCCCATCTCCTTCGCCCGGATCCGCTATGGTGTCCACTAGTGCCGCCTCCTCCCACGCTTCATTCTCCGCAGCTTCCGGGTCGACGTCGAACTCCTGCGCTAGTGGAGGTGGAGACGGTGGTGGAGGGAACTGGCCGGCGCCGGCGCGGTTCATCATTGCGTTGGTGGTGCGTAGGCGAGGAGGGTGCTTGCGGCGGAGAAAGAGATGCCGGCGGCTGTGGTGGCGACCATTGAACGGAGGAGGCCTTTTATAGATGTCGGCATCGCGAGAAGAGGCGGGAAGAAAGCGCGGGCGAACGGTGGCGACGCGTGGAGGTTGCGCAACATCGACGAGACGTCTCGTCCGCCCCTCCGTCGCCATTATGGATAATGTGTCAATGATGTGTCGGGCCCCGCCACTCCCCGCCTCGCTTCTCGTTGTGTCCGGCGTGCCCGGAGCGTTCCCTGTGAACTGCGAACGCTCGGGACGCTGGACACCGTATTGGGCCACGTCGGACGGAAATAGGCTTGGAACCCGCGACTGGAAACGAAAAAATGTCCGACGCGCCCCAAAAGCCTCTGGAAGACGCTTTGGGACGCGATTGGAGATGATCTTACCTAGAACTATCTCTGATCTTGCTTGTTGCCAGCCGCACCACCTCAGTACTACTGAACATTCGTACACACTTCCCGTAAAAAAAAAAATCGTACACACTATGAGTTTATTAGAATATCACAACTTTCACCACTCCTTTTAAAATATCCCAGCTTTCATAACTGACTGCAAAAGAACATGTGACATTTAACCAAAAATATGCTTGAGAGATCTATGTTAGATGTTTCAGTTATATTAGTGTGATATGCCTTTTACGTATATGGCTAGTATTCTAAGGCGCGAGTTGGAAGTTAAGCAATTGGATCTGTCAGCAACCACTGAAATCACATTACACTCAGACGGCCAGAACTGACAAGTTGCACATAACCTGGCCTACTTATATGAATATGAACTACTACTCAAGCTGAAATACGAAGTATTACGGCCCACAACGAGTAAAAGATACCGAGTTTTGAATCTGAAACATGAATGAGCTGAAATACAGACAAAGTGACATGTGTTCTGAACCTGCACACCTCATCGGCAGACACTTCTCTATCCAGCCGGTGTGCTCACAGCGCCCAGCCGTCCACCGTGTATTTGGAGAACTTGTAACACCTGGAAGCCACTCTAATCATCTTCGTGTCCCCGGTGCTAGGATCAACTCTCGCTTAAAGAGCCGACATGACGGCGACATTGCTCGTAGGAATGCACCAGTCATCCCAGTCACGCCTGGTGTCGTAGAACCTTGTAAGGCAGAACCTACCGTCGCCGAGATGGGTGAGGTAGGAGCGGGCCAAATGCCAACGCTGCCGTGCACCTTCGAACCCATTAACATCATCCCACACACGCTCGTGCGCCGGGGGGGCGAGGCCTCGGCGCCGACGACGAGGTCAGCCGAGCACAGCTTGCTCGATCTCTTGGAGAACCCAAGATACAGACCAAGCTCAGGTACTGCACGCGGCCATCAAAAGGCAGCGTCCAGTCACCTTCCTTGCACCATGCCGTGGTAGTGGCGTCGAAGGTATAAGTGGCGCCTCTGCCCAATGTTGACATCCATATGTTCTCTCCGTCCCCAGCCGCGTAGCACCATACGAGGTTGTCGTTCCCGAACGGCTCGTCGAAGAAGGGTGGCGAGGGCAGCATATCCCACACCCAATCTTCGAGCAATCGAGCTCGTCGTCGAAACGCAGCGCCTCGCGGCACGGCTGGCCTTAGAGCATCTCCAGTCGTGTCACCAGAATGTGACCGAGCCAGAGGTGGGCCGCGATTGAGATGGACGTGAAGATTATACATGGAGGAAATACGTGAATCGGCCTTTTATACCAAGTTGGGCTAAACTGCCCGTGTATCTGTAACATATTAGATCGCATCTCAGTTTAGAAGTTAGAATCTATCTCGTGCACGGTTTAGTGCACGCCCACATTAGAAAGTCCCCTGGACTATAAATATGTACCTAGGGTTTATGGAATAAACAACAACCAACGTTCAACACAAACCAATCTCGGCGCATCGCCAACCCCTTCGTCTCGAGGGTTCCTCCGGTAAGCACCATGCTGCCTAGATCGCATCTCGCGATCTAGGCAGCACGAGCCTGCCTAGTTGTTCAGGCGTTGCTCGTGCTGAAGCCTTTTTGATGGCGAGCAACGTAGTTATCGTAGATGTGTTAGGGTTAGCATTGTTCTTAGTATCATATGCTGTCGTAGTGCAACCCTTGCGCATCTAGCCGTCCCTGTACCTCATCATGGGTGCAGGGGCGGCACCCCGCTTGATCGTTATTTAGTAGATCTGATCCGTTACGATCGCTCCTTGATTCATCAAGGATTAGTTTAATATCTGCAATAGTTAGGCCTTACAAAGGGTTGGAGGATCCAGCGGCATGTAGGGTGTAGTTTGCTGCCCCTAGACAGGACGTTCCGAGGATCAACCTAGTGTTGGTTTTTAGGCCTTGTCTAGGGCTGGCTTACGATCACCGTGCGTGAGCGCGAGGCCCAATCGTGAGTAGGATGATCCGATTATGCGGTGAAAACCCCAGATCGTCGTGGATCTCATATGCTTTATCTTGATCAAGCAGGACCACCATATATTCGGCCACCTTGGACGAATCATGGGTGGATCACAGGATAACCTGAGAGCCGATCGAGGCTCGTATTTAACGTGTACGTGTGTGCCCTGCAGGAAACTAAGCGAGGCATCATCCACACCTTCCTGACCAGGTATAGGTCAGGTGGCACGCCCTTGCAATTTGCATCGGCGCGCGACCGAGAGGCTTTGCGGGCCGTCGCTCCGAGGGACCGGGGCCAGCCGCAGCCCTAGTTGTTCCCGGCTCTACGGTGTTGACCGATCACCGCCCGCCGGTGGGTTTCTGACGTCAACACATTCTGGCACGCCCGGTGGGACAATCTTCAACATCCACCACATCGCCATCTACATCTGAGATGGCGGAAAGCACTCCGGTCAAGCACGAGGACCTGGCTGGCGAGCTCAGGAAGAAGCATAACAAGGCCAAGGCGGTCCTCGGAACCAAACTCGTCGGCTCCTGTGGGGAGACCCGTTCGCACGGCATCAAGCTCGACGGAGGCACACGTCCGTTGTCTGGTGTCAACACGGTCGATCTCAGCCACTCCATAAGAGAACCAGGGTTCTCTTTCGATGCCAATATGGCAGGGTTCGTGATTCGCCATGATGCGGACAAAGCAGAGAGCAGCCATTCTCGTGGCATGGAGAAAGACGAGGCCGTTCCACGTGACCGGCCCCAAGACGACAATAAACGGTACCTGGCCGAGGAGGAGGTGAGAAGCATACGGCATCCACGCCCACTACCCGAGCATCTCCTCAGCAAATATGATCAGCCATACGACCGACGCCGCTACGGCGAAGACGACCAAAGAAATCATCGGTCTGATGCAGGCGGGAGGTATCGTCAGAACAACGGCCACAACGACGGCTACGATCGTCGCGCCAGAGGAAGGTCTGAGGAGCCGGACAACGTGGATAGGCACTGGGACTGCCCCTTCTTCAGACACTGCTGGGATTCCGGAATGAGCCGACTACCAACAATCGGCAATTGCCCAGAATGTAAGCAAAAGGAGAAGGGTACAGCTAAGGTATCCGTGTTCGAGCGCCTGGGGCCTCTCCCGCCTTGGAGCAAGCATACCGAGTCCGTTCAGATGGAAGATCACGAGGAACTAGAGGACGGTGATGAAGAGGATAAGTATCATCGGCCAAGATGGTGTCCTGATGGGCTCAGCCGCTCCCAAAAACGAAGGGTTCAGCGACTACGTGCGTTGGAAGAAGCCGAAAGGTTATATCTGCACGCGCTGAGGAAGGCGCGGCCTGACCTGGCCGCCAAAATTCAGCGAACCCTGGATGAAGAAGGTCGGCCACAAAGAAAAGAGTGGCGCCCTAAGCAAAGGAAAGCCGATGACGACGCATCGGCAGACACAGACATGGTTCAGAAGTGGACAACATATGAACAGCGCCATCCAGACTTGTGCCAGGACAAGTACAAGCACGTCACCCTGATCGAGAAGGACAAAGATGAAGGTTCTGCAAGAGATCAGGAGTTCACTAGTGCTGAGCGGATCCGGGGGGCAACGCCCGTGTCCTGCAAGTGGGCAAAGCGACCAGGGCCTGCAAAAGGATTCGACTTCGATTTAAGCAAGACGGAGCAAATTTTTGATTGGCTCCTGAAGGAAAAACAGCCGAAGTTACCCGACGGCCACAAAATCCCCACGTTACAAGAGATGAACGGCAGACCATACTGCAAATGGCATGACACGTTCACCCATGCCACCAACGACTGCGAAGCCTTGCGCGGACAGATTCAGATGGCGATAGAGCAAGGCCGGTTGCTCTTCGATCAATTTGTCATGAAAGTTGACACGCAGCCGTTTCCGGAGGTCAACATGGTCGATCTCAGCCACGGCATAAGACGCGAGCCAGGTGGCTCGTCTGATATCAATAGGGCAGGGCTCGCAGATCGCCATTGCAAGGATAAGCCCGAGAGCAGTCGCTCCCGCGGAAAAGGCGAAGAGGAGGCCGATCCACACGATCGGCCCCAAACGATGAAAAGCATTGACCTAGAAGGCGACGGAAAGCTGGGGTATGGATTTACACCGACTGACGAGCTAGAAGAGATTGAGGAAGTCAGGAAGGAAATCACGAAGTGGTTGGACGCAGGGTTCATCAGGCCATGCAGGTACGCTGAAAGGATTTCCAATGTAATACCTGTGGAGAAAAAGGATGGCCGGTGGCGCGTTGCCATAGATTTTCGAAATCTCAACATTCTGTAAATAGTCGGATCAACGACTACAAGGGAAGACGATTCCAGCAATCGGCTAAAATTACTCGCACCACCCTTGTTTACTGATTGTGCTATTTCGCATGGTGAGTGGCGAGGAAAGCTTGAATTGGCTGAAAAGCCGATATCTTCAATCGCTTGAAAGATTCGGCTCGGGGGGCATATACACGAAGAAGGTACAAAGCCACGAAGGATGTACCCAGGGGAAGCCGATTCATGAATCGATCGGCTAATAAAAATCGAAAATACAGAAATTTTTGAGCACAGCCGATGCGTAGTCATCGACTTAAAGATTCAAAGCCGATGCACGGCCATCGACTCAAGGGATTTAAGCGGAAGCCTAACCAGAGCAGGCACTTCATTGAGATTGCTTGGCGACTCGGGCCCTCTCTTCAACGACTTCCAATTCCTTTGGCAAGACTTCAAGCTCGGCAGCGTCGACAGAGGCGTCAGTTTGGGCGCCCAAGACGGCCCTTTTCCTCATTTAAGGTGTTGAGGCTTGCCGACAGGTTTGAGGATCACAACCCTGACCAAACATTAGGAACAGCATGGATGTGCAGAACAGTCTAGGATCACGAGAATAATCGGCGTTCATCCAGTTGGATTAAAACTTCATTTTCACCAAAGGTTGCCTCATTGGACCAAAGAGACTTGGGGGGCAGCTCACCTGGGAAGTTCTCTGCCGTTGACAACCGATTCGGTCAGAATCGGCTGATGCTGCACTACAGTAGAGGGGCTGGTAGTGGCCCAATGCAGCTGGTGCAACTTCACTCTCGCCTTGATCGAGGCTCGGGGGGCAGCAAGCCCGTGGTGTTGAAATTGGCTGTCTCTGCGTCATAACTATGCTGAACGAGAGGGTTCTTGCAGAGTAAAACCACCAGGGTTGATGAGGAGGCCGTCATCAGTGGTTAGACCTTAGGCCAGTTCGTTGCGGCACAGGAGTGCGACATCGCTGGAAAAGCTGACGAACATCATATTCGGATGATGTTAAAAGTCTAAAGGCCTTTGGGTCTCAAAGCTGCGCGTCGGACCTGTTCGATTGGAGGTTTGGGTCTGAATTCCATGGACTGCAAGTCGACATCTGAGAAGGCAATCAGATCGATCTGTTTTACAATCCATTTGAAAGCTGATGCTTTGCCATCGGCTCATTAAGCATCTACCGGATTGACAATCGGCGGACTCAGTATAAAAGAAATCGGCAAAATCAAGGTAAAGGGGAACTTCTTCATTGATAAGCAGAGATTTCTTACATAAAGAGCCGATTTCTCTCAAAGGGAGTTGCTAGGAGGAATGTTATCCCATCTACCGCTCCTAGCTCTATCCTATCTAAGGGCCGCTGCTGTCCTCATCCTCGCCATCATCAGCGCTGCTCCCGGCCGGCTCGTCCTCACTGCTGGAAAAACCACCGGCGGGACCTTCATTGTCCTCATCTTCTTCGCTAGCGTCGCCATAGTCGCTGTCGAAGTCGCAGATGTTGCCCGCCCAGGGGCATAGACGCTTGGCCGGCGGTTCGTCGGAGGAGGTGGTATCTTCCTCCTCTTCCTTCACCTCCTCAGGAGAGGAGTAGCCGTCCCAGGAGAAGCCATCGTCGTCGCTTTCCTCCTCCGACTGCCCGACAGCAAGAAAGCGAAGGTCACTCTCCCCGTCCGTTAAAGATGGGTCGTCTTCAGACCAAATGAAGGAGTCGTGGGTCGACTCGTCCCCGTCGACTATGGCGCGGCGGATGTCGGCCGCATGGGCCTCCTGTGGACCCCATTCAGGCGTTGGCTCGCGGGAGGTGGAGGATTGGGTGGAAAGACCTGATGAGGAAGAAGACGAAGAGGAGGTCATGGCGGTAGAGGAGGATTTTTTTCGGTGCACCGACGGTAAAGCCACAGGTAGTGGCTAAATAAAGGGAGAATACGTGGTTTAACACCTCAGCAGTTCCCGAGGACGTAGTGCCAGAATCACCAAGTCATGCAGAGAAGACTAGGAGGCAAGGCGTCATCATGAAGAAAACTGCGACGGCTCTTCCACGCCATGACCCTTCGAAGAATGCATATGGTTTTGCAATTATCATCATCAAAACCAGGGGGGCATGTGTTATCACCAGAATGTGACCGAGCCAGAGGTGGGCCGCGATCGAGATGGACGTGAAGATTATACATGGAGGAAATACGTGAATCGGCCTTTTATACCAAGTTGGGCTAAACTGCCCGTGTATCTGTAACATATTAGATCGCATCTCAGTTTAGAAGTTAGAATCTATCTCGTGCACGGTTTAGTGCACGCCCACATTAGAAAGTCCCCTGGACTATAAATATGTACCTAGGGTTTATGGAATAAACAACAACCAACGTTCAATACAAACCAATCTCGGCGCATCGCCAACCCCTTCGTCTCGAGGGTTCCTCCGGTAAGCACCATGCTGCCTAGATCGCATCTCGCGATCTAGGCAAGCACGAGCCTGCCTAGTTGTTCGGGCGTTGCTCGTGCTCGAAGCCTTTTTGATGGCGAGCAACGTAGTTATCGTAGATGTGTTAGGGTTAGCATTGTTCTTAGTATCATATGCTCGTCGTAGTGCAACCCTTGCGCATCTAGCCGTCCCGTACCTCATCATGGGTGCAGGGGCGGCACCCCGCTTGATCGTTATTTAGTAGATCTGATCCGTTACGATCGCTCCTTGATTCATCAAGGATTAGTTTAATATCTGCAATAGTTAGGCCTTACAAAGGGTTGGAGGATCCAGCGGCATGTAGGGTGTAGTTTGCTGCCCCTAGACGAGACGTTCCGAGGATCAACCTAGTGTTGGTTTTTAGGCCTTGTCTAGGGCTGGCTTACGATCACCGTGCGTGAGCGCGAGGCCCAATCGTGAGTAGGATGATCCGATTATGCGGTGAAAACCCCAGATCGTCGTGGATCTCATATGCTTTATCTTGATCAAGCAGGACCACCATATATTCGGCCACCTTGGACGAATCATGGGTGGATCGGCTCCATGAGCCGATTCACAGGATAACCTGAGAGCCGATCGAGGCTCGTATTTAACGTGTACGTGTGTGCCCTGCAGGAAACTAAGCGAGGCATCATCCACACCTTCCCGACCAGGTATAGGTCAGGTGGCACGCCCTTGCAATTTGCATCGGCGCGCGACCAGGAGGCTTTGCGGGCCGTCGCTCTGAGGGACTGGGGCCAGCCGCAGCCCTAGTTGTTCCCGGCTCTACGGTGTTGACCAGTCACTGCCCGCCGGTGGGTTTCTGACGTCAACAATAACATCCTTGGACGAGCACTGAATCGGATATAAGTGTTCTTTGTGGGACAGAGATTTGGTGCACATGAGCTCCAGTGATCCCTTTTCAGAAAAATAATTAAAAATCATATTTTTAAGTTTTAGAAAAATTTGAAAATAAATCATGATGTAGTCGGTATTGTATCCCACAAACGTGTAAATTTTCAACTGAAAATAATGTGTATTTCGGGCTGCACAAAAATTTTGTGTAGCTCAGAAAACAAAACATTTGCAATTGAGATTTTATACGTTAGTGGAATACATCATTGGCTACCTTTAGAATTTTACTACATAATTTTTTGAAATATATAAATATAATTTTCGAATTTTATAATACACTGAGATCACTGGTGCCCATGATCCAAAAGAGCTTTTCGTTCTTTGTGCCCCTACTTTTCTGTTCTTTTTTTGACATGTTGTAACCGTATCCATAAAACCCGATGCAGAATGCCTCAGCACGATGGGGCGCTGAACCAGCCGCTCGATAGGCTTAACGAGCTTCCTGAAGAGATCCTACTCAACATCCTTGAGAGGGTGGACACGCTAGATGCCTTGAGAACATGCATCCTCTCGAAGCGAATGTTGCGGTTTCCCGCCATGCTCTCACGGTTCGACATAGATATCGTCTCCCTCACGCGTCACCATGACAAGGCGTCACATGGATATAACATTGGCCACGTTGCTCGGTACAACAATGTTGTGGCCAGTGTCACGGAGAAGATGTTGTGTGCGAGGAATCCAGAGGTCCCCATCATCCACAAGCTAAGGGTCAGATGCTATCCGAGGCCTGATGAGTGTCTCCCCATCACCAGGGCTTTTGCTAGCATGATGGCGACCCAGGAGGTAGACCACGCTGAGCTTGTGCTCCTCGGAGAGAAGACCTTTTTGCAATGCAAATATGAAGATCTTTTGTGCAATGCGAAGCGGTTCAATACTTGTCTTGGTGATTGCTCGGTTGCATTCGCTGGCCTCACGCGCATGTGGCTGGGCAGCATGAGGTTTGGTGAACTGGACATCCTGAACATACTTACCACCTGCAAGCGGTTGGAATACTTGCGCCTCTCGTTCTGTGATGCAGGGCTCCGTTCGGTGCTGCTAATAGAACATGATCAACTTGTTGAGCTAATTGTCGAGCATGGGAAATTCGAGGCGGTCCATCTCAACCGTGTACCAAAACTCCAACGAATGACTTGTGCTGCTTGGCATTACCCCGTCTATCCTCTATGTTTTGGTTATATTCCGCAACTTTCAAATATAAGTCTCACAAAAAGGGGTGGTAGTTTGTGCATGGATCTTCAGTTAAGTCGGCTCCTTGCTAATGTCCCCCCGATAAGTGACCTGCATCTGAATTTTCTAAGTGAAAAGGTACTCAATCATTTCTACTACTCTATGATGCTTATGCTTTTATTGGCAATGTGTGTATTTTCTAGCGATTGAGGATGATTATTATTTTTAGCTTAATCTCACTAAATTATAAATTTGCTTCTTGCCTGCCAGATTTGGGTTGTACTAGAATGCCCTAAACTGCTAGCCCCTATGCTTGGCAGACTAAAGATTGTGCATTTGGATAATCTTCCTGAAGGATGTGATATCGCCTGGACCATGTTCATTCTTGAAGCGGCGCCCTCCCTAATGGAACTATGCATCACAGTGTGGGATCATTGGTGCTACATGGTGACGGACCAAGAATTAAGAAGGAAATATGGATATTGTGAGAAGACAAACGTGGAATGGCAACCATCTTCATCTGGTTTCAAGCACAAGAATCTGGTCAAGCTTACCATCCACGGCTTCCAACCTGACGAGAACATGGTGCAATACGTCAGGCGCATCATGGAAATAGCCGTGAACATAGGAAAAATATATCTGCTCGACGGGAAGACCTGTAAGCAGTGCAGGGACTTGGATCCAAAGATCAAGGTTTGTCCTTCTGCGTATCCAACAACCAGATAGGAGAAGGATATGCTGAGGGTAGTGATTACCACGGGGTTGAGGATGGCGGCTTCGCTTGGTGTGATTATCTTTAGTTCCTAATAAATAAGAATAATATAGCTAGGCATGGCATCACTAGATCTAGAGTTTGTCCTAATAATTTGGAAATAAGATGTATGGTATCACTTTGATCTAGATTATCTAAACCATTCATGGCATTATATCGTCTATATATGTAGCTGCAATTAGGTTCTTGAACTGCATAATTCAGTCATTGCTGCAACTATACTTTTTATTTTGTCTTTAAATTGAAGCATGTACTATCTGTTAGTGCACAGACCACATAATAGTAATTAGTTTGCCAATCGATGAAGGTTCGCAGAGTTGCGTTAATCAAATCCGTAACCACATCATAGTTGGAGGATGCATCGAGAGATTTTTTTATTCAACATGGATAATAACATAATCTACGGATTGGTCATTCATCATCTTAAGTATCACTACGTTAAAAAGGCTTACTAGCGATGGACGTGTTTTCCGCTCTACTGACAGTATAGGCGGATGTCACGAGCATACAGCCACTGGTAATTGTTTTCGTTTCCAGTGTCCCCTTGCTTAAAGCACTGAATAGTATAGCTCCCAGTGAATCAGACAAATGCGGATGAAAATCCAAATGTAAAGGAATGTTACTCAAATACATATGTGTATTAGAACTTTACTCAATTCAAAAGGGATACAATTGTAATAAAATAATACAATAACTTTTTATGCTTTGTTTAGATGTTGATATTGGAGGGCCTGGAATTAAATTCAGCTCAATACCAAATAAGACTCTGCATTAAAAAAATGAGCAACAATACCACATAGTATGTTGTTTTCATGTGCAAAGTATTGCAAGTGAGAATCGGATCTAGTAGCAATACCGAATTTGTGTTGGGGAGTACATATGGTTGATTTGACCCATCTTCTTCACGTGTTTAGCACCCCTTCCCCATCGACTGCTCGTCCTCCTATCACGGCATTACTGCTGTACTCAGTCTATTGGTCGCCTCTTCCCCATAACTTCATGCCTTGATAAGTAAGACTGCTCAGACTAGTCACAATGGAAAGTATCATACACTAGTATCATGCACATGATACTAGTTTATGATACTACCCCCACAATGCATAGTATCATAAGCTGATATCATAGTATCATCATATTTAATATTTTGTAGAATCTCAATGCAAATATGTGTACAAGATGTATTTTCCATTAAATTTTCTAGTTTTATGTGCTATGATACGGTATCATATTATGATACCACTCTCATCTCTCAGCTCATTAAATGGTGTGCCACATCAGATTTTTGCCAACATGGCATGCATGATACTACCTATGATACTTCCATTGTGGCTAGTCTCATAGTGGAAGTAACATAGCTAGTAACATCACACATCTCAAGACATTTTGTTGACATGGCATGTTAATAAATGAAGAAAGAGAGTGAGGTGGTAAGGTAACTAGCTATGTTACCATAACATCACACACCTCAAGGCAAGATGAGTCTACAACATAATAAATGATACAATGCATGACACCACATATAAGTTACTACCCACTATGAAGGTAGTAACCTAGACTAGTAACATGGCAGTTACTCCCCACTATGACCAGCCTAATGCACTTTGTACCTTGCAATGATGCAAACATCACTACCATAGTGGAATTCAGAAACCCTCTCGAGATCGCAGTTGAGTATTCTTTTTTATCTCATTATACGAGAGGCCTGAAACTATATAAATTTGTCTCAGAGTGCTAAGAGCATCTCCAACAGGCGCGGTAAAAGGCGCGCGCTAAATAAACCGCAGGTTTGGCACGAGCGGGAGCCCGCGCGAACCTCCAGCGAGCGCGCGCTAATTTTTTTTGCCCCGCACGCGCTTTTGCGCCATCCCGCGCGCCAAAGTTGTCGCGTCGACTGCCACGCGCAATATTAGACGCCGCGCGCGCGCACGCCAACCGCCCGGAAGTTTCACCGCCCGCGTGTCGCTCCACCGCCTCCGCCTCGCTCCGCCTCCGGCCATCACGCGCAAGCAGCAGCGGCGCCAGCGTGAGCTCGAGCAGCGGCTCGTCATCCCGGAGCGCGACGAGCGCCTCCGCCTCGAGTGGGTGCGGCAGTTCCCGGAAGACGTCGCCGCGATGGAGGCGTTCTACGCGAAGAAGGAGGAGGCGAAGGCGGCAGCGATGGCGAAGAAGAAGGCGGATCGCGACGAGCGGCACACGAAGTCAGCGGCGAGGAAGGCGGAGAGGGCGGAGAAGGCCGCGAGGAAGGCGGAGGAGAAGAAAAACGGCGTCGGCCTGTCGAAGATCGTCCTCTCCTCCTTCTCCTCCTTCATCATCTCCGATTTTGACTAGGACTTCGAGTAGTTTAGGCTAGTTTCGAAATAAAAATATCGTTGTAGCGTCGAAGTTTCAAATATATTTCATATTTCCAGTTAATTTTTCGTGTTTTGTTTGATCTATTTCATAGAAAAATATGATTAAAAAGTTGTTTGCGCCGCACTGCGCGCTGCATAATGGAGCATCCGGCGGAGGAGCTTTTTTTACCTCCCCAACACGCGCTGTAAAATAGGGCATCCGGCGGGAAAAATTTCAGCACAGAGCGCGCTATACGTTTGCAGCGCGGTGGAAGCGATGTTTTGCGTGCCGAATTTTAGTGCGTCTTGCTGGAGATGCTCTAACATTAGGATCTAATAGGTGCATCACCGAAATTGCAGTGGAGAACCTGCGAACGCACCCCCTGCGTATCTGACCTTCGATTTTATATCCGGAGCCGTCCACTACTTGTACATTCCCGCGTAGCTACTTTGTGTATGCATACACGAAGGTGTATTTCCGCCTGTACTAGCTTTAGTACAGATGAGCAGAACCCCACAAACATGACGTCAACACGTTAGGTAGGTGCAGCAATTAACCGTGTCATTGATTCTACACTGCCGTTTCCATCACTTGGCATAACCACCACACCTGTAAGCAACCAAAATCTACATGCCCCTTGTCAAAAGCTTTCAACAAGTATGAGAACACAGCTGCCACTGCCGTAGCTCCCATGACTGAAACACTAGAAGCTGGTGCTGATGTGCCTGAGCAACCAGTCGGCATGAAATTGATGAAACCATTAGCATCAAGGGTCAGAGGTTCGATACCAGAACTCTTGTTCTGGGGCATGGGTGCTGCCAGGAACAAACAAAGTCATTTTCACAACTGTAAAATGTAGTACCTTTTAACTGAACTTTAGATTATTCTGTTTAGTGAATTAAACTTCAGCTTTATATGCAGTTTTCCTCTGTGAACTAATCTATTACCAATTCTACATAGCTGCTGGAATCAACAATGTAGTGCTGTAGAAGGCCTACGTCAGAAATTTCCAACCATTATACTAACACACCTTCCACTTCCATAGCTGCACCCTGGACAACCAAACGGCATGAAATTGATGCAACCATTCGCATCAACGGCGAGAGTGCGAGACGTTTGGCGCCCCTGAAAACATGGAAACGACCATCACCCATTGTCCTCTCCGTTGATGGTTCCTTCAGGATAGTGCTGGTTTCTTTCGGGCTTGGTAGCGTATGTTCTGCTCGGAACCTGAGTAATCGAGGCGAGGTTGAAGACAATCCGGGAGCGGAGATAAAATCCTACAGCGACATCAAAGCGATAATAGCTTTTACGCCTCATTAATTCCAGGCCGAGGAAAAGATCTTGTCCCGGCCTGTACCCATGACGCCACCAGCGGCCCAATGAATGCGTACCCTAGGGGTATTCTTATACTATAGGGCTTTATTCTGAATTAATTTTACCGGTACGTTTTAATTTCGTTAGCTTGTCCACACATCGCAAAGCATCCTATGGACGGCCAGATACGGGGTAGGTGCGAGGATGAGAGCCAAAAGTGCGGGTCAGTGCATCACGCCCTAGTTTCTCTATCTCTATCTCTACTACTTAAAAAATAGGAAGACGTTCCGTCGTCAGACAATACCATGGTCCGTCGTCGTTTCGTCCAACTTTTCCTCAGATCCCGTCGCCCGCTCCATCCAACCTTTCCTCAAATCCCGTCGCCCCTCATCACTCGAACACTCCTCCTCCGGCCCACATCGCCGTCCTGCCGCCGCCTATGCCGCTTCTCACGCTTCAACTGCACCGCGCGCCACCACGCGAGCCTCTACGCGGCCGCCCGCGACGACCTCCTCTAACGGCTGCTGCCGTGAGTCCGTGTACCGTATCTCCCTGCCGCCGCCTCCCCCAGTTCCCACAGACGCTGTGCCGGAGGCCTGCACCCAGCGCCATGGACAGTGCGGCCGAGCGCGCGGAGAGGTGTCATATGGGAGTGACATCCGCGACGGCTCGTCACTGTCGCGGCCTGCTCCTCTTTTTTTGTCCAAGCTTGGCTGCGTCGGTGGGTTGGGGACAGACGAGAGGAGCGGAGACGCCGTAGGGTCACGAAGCAGCGAAGCTCGGGACTAGGAAGAGGTGGCCCGTGGCCATAGCGAACCAGAAGCTGGCCGAGATTGCCACCTTCTTCGCAGAGATCGATGCCGTCTGGGAGAGCGTGGAGGACGGCTTCAGCCCTTTCCGCCCGCCGCCCCGGCCAGGGACTTGATCGAGGTGGTCGAGGAGGAGGCCGGCGACGGCAGCAGCATCCAGAGCCAGAGGCTTGGCGCGCTCGACAACATGTTCTTGGTCAGTGGCGCTGGGATAGATCCATAGAGGTGGTCCAGAACTTCCACCACGGCGTGCACGGCAAGGGCGTTTCGGGGAAGATCTCCGACGGCTGCGGTGGCAGTAAGGGCAGCTCCTACTCGATGCCGAAGAAGTCCCTGCTGATGCTGCTCATGAGCCCTGGAGACACGGGCGCTCCCTATTCCAACGGCGTCCACCCCGTCGACATTGAGACCGGGAAGGTTGTCACGGAGTGGCGATTCCAGAATTATGGATCTAACATCAAGATGCGAGACATTACCAACGACAGTAAGATCGTGCAGGTTGAACCCTCTGAGTCAACCCTCTGCAGGTGGGATGCGGGTAGCTCCTCCGAGTCACTGGTGTTGCATTGTTCGCACTGACATCAGTTATCACAGGGGATCAACTTCCAGTCTCTGTAAGTACTTGGAATGATTCAATTGTTGTTGGTTCTGTGGATGGCAAGATGATCGACGAGAATGGAGAAGACAGTGTTACCTGAGCTTGGATCACCAACTACTCACGTGGATGTTACCTATGATGGGAAGTAGATTTTAGGCATGGCAGACATATACTTGGTGTTCATTTGCACTGCTTTTATGCACAAGATGGGAAATAGGATGGCAAGACCTGCTTGCTGAAGCTCAGTCCACTTGCTTCGATCTTGGCTGGGAATGACAACAAATTCCATGGTGGACAGTTTTCATGTGTAAGTGTCAACCTCTTAGGGAATCAATGCTGCTAGAAATCAATTAATATTTTGATCTCTAACTTATGTACTTTGCTTTGAAACATTTTGTTCTGATTGTACCATGGCTACTCTAATCATAAGAGAGGCATGCTTACAAAGCTTTTGGTTTGTACATCAAGTACAATGCTTAAAATTTTCATATGTTCTGGTTGGTAAAATTTTCTGACATGTACTGATGCCTTAAGAACCTCATGCTTAATGTTTACTGCTGAGAGATATTATCTTGAACTTGTAAAGATAGAGAGTGGGAGTTATGTACCGAAAAGTTTTGAACATGTGCTTATCCACCATCAATGTTAAATAATGTATTCTTCATTTCTGACCTCTTCTAATATCTCCTTATGACTTATTTTTACTAGGAATGAGAATATTTGTACCTTATACACTCAAAACAGAGATACTGCTCAATGTACAAGGTGGCCATGTAGAAATAAGCTGTGATGTATTCTTCAGTACTTGCATTCCTGCATCTTGCACTCGCACTCCATAGCACGATATCTTTCTTTTATCTGTATGGGAACTGCAGGGTCAAAACTCAAAAGTGAAAATTGAGATGATTAATTATGTTTTTGGTAAGATGCCACAGCTTGGTAAGTTGGTCGTATTGTGTTCAATTCAGTTTCGTCTACATTCTGAATTTGTCACGAGTTATTTAGTGTTATGTTGCCTGTATTGGTCCAGGACTTCTCCGTGTGTGTAGAAACTAAACAAAATTCGCTTTGATTTATCACATGTTGGGAGCATAATCCAATGATGTTAAATTGTTAGTAGTTTCAGATGAAATTGCCAAAATTGCCAGTGTGAGATATCTTCAGAGCCATTTATTACACTGAAACAGACTAATTCTCTTTACCACTGGTTACTGACAAGTGGTACATATCTGAGGTCTAGTATTATTGTTTATCATTAATATTTGATTTCTTACAAAGTACTTCATCCATACCAGTTTATTAGGCTAACACGTAGTTCGAGAAAAATGTTTGATCCTAAATTTCGTCAACAAAATATAAATTCACGTATTGTGTTCAATTCAGTTTCTTCTTCATTCTGAAGTTGTCACAAGTAATTTAGTGTTTTTGATTATGTTGCATATACAGGTCCAGGACTTCTCCGTGTGTGTAGAAACTAGAAAAAATTCGCTTTGATTTATCACATGTTGGGAGCATCATCCAATGATGTTGAATTGTTAGTAGTTTCATATGAAATTGCCAGTGAGATATCTTCAGAGCCATTTATTACACTGAAACAGACTAATTCTCTTTACCACTGGCTATTGACAAGTGGTACATATCTGAGATCCAGTATTATTCTTTATCATTAATATTTGATTTCTTACAAAGTAGTAGAGGCCATTGTAGAACATTGATGTTGTGTTTTAAAAAGCTTGCTGCCATCATAGGTAGTATTGTCCCCAACCATATGCAGTAGTAGTGCTTGTCTGATGTCCTTGTAGGTGAGAAGATAGATAGTGAAGTGACAGGATGAGAGCTCTAGATCTGATATTGTTTTGAGCAAACTTGTTGCTCGTACCAAAACAAATCAAGTGCACTTTTTTTTAACCTAGAAGTAGTACATATATTTGATTATTATGATGGTCGGACCTCCTTTTCAGGTTCACATGGTTGGACACTCATCTGTGGACATGGAGGTTGTGATGGGGATGACTCTGAACATGAGGAGTGGCCTTGAGCTTGGCGAGTGAGGTAGATGTCATGGTCTGGGGAGGTGGGCAAGTACAGAAGAAAATGAGAGACTTGAGGACGGCAAGAAGAGGAGGAGGAGGAGGCTTTGTGCCTAACTGATGTACTGCGCCAAGGCCAGGGGGTTGCGCACGGAGGGTTGTGTGTTCCTCACCAGAATTTTGTTTGCTCTTTCCAGTAAGTTTGTTGTGGAGTATCCAAATCTTGACCAAACATACTCTCTTCGATTCATAGATGCACCGAAGAGTAGTAAGTACATATATCAAATGGTTCATAATCTGGAGATGTATTTACTCTATCATTGTAGTTCTAACAATTAATTTCCTGTTATTGAAGATGACTGTCTATGTAGTAGGAAAATCAACTTTTGAGGTCCATGTCTTTGCAAATACTGCCCCCTGGTTAGTAGCAGTGTGCACTGATGGGTTCCTTCGTACAATAATAATAGATATGTAACTAAATGTCCTCATCTGATATGGTGAGGAGATGTATGTACAACTTGACATTGTAGTACTAAGAATTCCTTTTCTGTTGTAGTCCTCACTTGGGGGCGCTCGCCAAGGCTTTCGACCATGGGCATCGCTGGTGGACTGTATCCATCTGTCTGAGTTGATCCTCTTTTGTTTTATTATGTTTTGTATTTAAATAGTGCTTTGATCCAATTTTTTCATGTTTGAACTTGTGAAAATGTAATGATCGAATTCCTTCATCGTGGGATCTTTAATTGAGAATATGCAGCCTGTCCTCGAGCCTTTTGCAAGGCAGTGCTAGGTCATGCTTCCATTCACTTCTATGCATAATGAAGTTGAGCGAGCAGGCGAAAGTATGCATATGTTTACCAAGGAGGAGCTTCTTTTTTGTAATGATGGCAATCTCTTCCTGTTGGACGTATGATTCAAAGCCATGGTGCGGTCAACATTGAGGGTTGCATAAGCAAATCAATGTGTAACTATATGCCAGGTAAGGAGCCAGAGGGCATCAAGATTGAGCTCCCCATATGTTGTAAATTTGAGGTGTGCAGAATGTTGCTGCAACACACATGTGCTGGAACGGGGGGGAGTACTAGAGGGGGAGTCACACGGTTTATGAAGTAATCAGTTTGGTGTGTGGGGACATCTCAATGACTGAATGAGGCAATTACATAATTTTTTAAGGGTATTATATAGTATGACATGCTAATATCATTTTATCAAGTAGTATATTTGGCGAAAAGTGCTTTTAGCTCTATGTAAAAAAAAATTGAAAATATTTTTACAGGTTATAAAAATCATGAAAATAATTCTGAAGAATGACATTGATATATCCCACAACCATGCAAAATCCCAATCCGAAATTCTTTTTATTTTGAGCTAGAGAAAAATGACAAAATCTGATATATTTTTGAGATTTTGAAAATAACTACTCAGATCTACAATTCTGTCATTTTTGTGTAGCTTAAAATATCAAGTATTTGAAATTGATTTTTTACACGTTTGTGGGATACATCATTTACTATGTGTGGATTTTTTTTCTAAAATTTTTTAAAACACAAAAATATGATTTTTATTTTTTTAAAAAAAACGAGATCACTGGTGCCCATGTGCACCAAATCTCTGTCCTATATTTGGCCACTCACAGCCCATGTTTGTGCTTCGCTTGACGTCAGGGAGTTTTGGCCGTCTCAAGCGTTAATTCAGTAAAAGGTCAAGGTCCATGATACAACTTGATATCTACGTTTCCCTTGGCTTGCGTACACCATGGTTGGCCTTTCCACTATTTCATCTCATGCTATCGGTTCTTGTTGTAGAAAAAAAGCCATAGGTTGTGATGCGAAGTACATATTTAAACCATTTGTTTAAATTAATTATATGTATTGTCGTTCGTGGCAACGTACGGGCATTTTACTAGTTGTCTGTAAAATACCACAACATCGTGTGGCGTTGTGATGCTCCGTTCGCCATCACGTGTGCCGCTCCAACGTTCCATTGCTGAAGAAGCTGCAACGCACCCAGTTTCAGTGAGTAGCGAGTACTCTCCGCCAGCTAGGTCTAACGAGGAGAATGGCATCCCCGAGCCACCATTTCGGGCTTCTACCGTCCAACCATGCTTTGAAATATGTGCGCAAACTTTTGGACATTGCAAAGAAAACCTTTAGTTACAACCATTTCTTTTTTTTTTTTTGAGAACACAGTACAACGCAGACGCTCACAAACACGCACGTACAAACATCCCTATGAACGCACGCACGCACACCCTACCCCTATGAGCACCTCCGAGGGACTGAACCGACATATCTTGAGGTTGACGAAGTCACCACTGGCGCCTCGCTGTTGACGGGCACGTCACCTACCACTGAAAGCATAGCGCGGGTTAAATCCTGGAATAAATCCAGGTAAATGCAAACACCCATGTCAAGTCTAGGACTTGAACCTGGGTGGGCTGGTTCCACCACAAGGGACCTAACCACCAGAGCCAAGCTCTGTTTGCACAACCATTTCTAGTCAATCAGTCCATCCTATTTTGCACAAAGAAAACCTTATGTTTTTTTACTTTATCACATTTGGCACCTAGTGGTTCACCACTCAAACTCCACCGTATGTCAGGAAGAAAATAGTGGAACAGCAAAAGACGATGCAGCAAAACGTGCAAATTCCCCTCTAGTAGCTAGTATTTTCTCGATAAAGGGCGCTTCATTGCTTAAAAAAATTTAAGCATTACATTTAGCCTCTGCATAAATAAGATGCACACAGCCGTTTAAAGAAACAAAAGGATGAAAACAAGAATGCTGAAAGACGAAAATAGATAAAACACTAGATAGTTTCAGTACAGCCTAATTGGCCTCAAAACGCCTATTATGCTATCACTCATGTTGCAAAATAAACTCCTTAGCTACTATGCCAGCTCAATATATAGCTAGTTCATCGGTTGCAAACTTGCAACTTAATTTCAACTGTATATAATGTTACAAACCAAACAGAACAAGGAGTGCACCAAAAGAATGTACTATCCTCCGTCCCAAATTAGTTGTCTCAAGTTTGTTAAAATATGGATGCATCAAGACACTAAAATATGTCTAGATACATCCATATTTAAAAAAAATTGGGACAACTAATTTGGGACGGAGGGAGTACAACTGTTTGGGCTGGTCAGTCTGATCAGGAAATCAGATGCTCGTGCAACCAGCTCTTCATCAGCGCGAACGCGTTCTCGGCGTCGCCGTCGTCCTCCAGCGACTCCGGCCGGTGCGCGAACCCGTGGCCCCTGCCGGCGTACACGGCGGCCTTGGCGCCCCTCGCGCTCTTCTCTAGCTCCCGCACCGTCTCCACGGGGCACAGCGGGTCGCCGTCGCCGCAGACGAAGAGCACCGGCGCCGCGATCCGCGCCCCGAGCGAGGCGTCCATCCGGGACCCGTAGAAGCAGACGCCCGCGCAGAAGCAGGCGTCGGCGTCGCGCGCCAGCGTCTCCACGAGGCGGCCGCCGCCGTAGCAGAACCCCACGACGGCCAGCTTCTTGGACGCCGCCGCCTCCAGGAAGTCGTCGACCAGCCACTTCCTGCACGTCTCGATGTCGCCGGCTACACGGTCCGGGCCCTGCTCGGCGAGCCACGCCTGGAACCCGTCCATCGGCAGGCTCTTCTTCCACGGGTTCCCCCGGAACAAGTCCGGCACCAGAACGCTGCAAGCATCGATCAAGCGTGATGAGGTGACGAATGCATAGCATAGCAACTCAAAGAACGTGAGGATCGAATCGATTGGGGATCGGGTAATGGCGAGAGGTTAGTTTGGTTACTTGTAGCCGTGGCATGCGATGCGGTAGGCGAAGTCCCGGGTGGCCGAGTCCTCGAAGCCGAAGATGTCGGAGAGGAAGAGGACGCAGGTGCCATTGTTGTTCTTGACGGCCTCCAGGAGGTACGCCCGGACGCTGTCGTCGTCCCCCTGCCCGATGACGACGTCCGTGCCTCTCACCAGCTCGCACGCCTCGTCGTCGTCCACGGTGCTGTTCGCCACCTCGGCCTGGGTGCAGCGTGGTTTGTACTGAAACCGGCGACTCTGTCTCTGAATGGAAACTGAAACTGTTGCGTCAGAGCACGGAGTGCAAATTCCCCTATTCTGAGATTGCTACAGTTGCGATTGTTTTCAGACAATTATTGATCGTGGAATTTTTGCAATCAGAGTGTGCAATTACCACAGAGAATAGCAGTACTCTCCACTATGTACATTAGTGAACTGGCACCTAAGGAAATTTTAGGAACAATCGTCCAATTCGCCGATCGATTCCTCTGGAGCTAAGGGCTACCGTGATCAGACTGCACAACCAATCCAATCCGAAACCCAGTTCTGTCTTCGAATTTGACACCTAAACTCCTAAATAAACCACTAGTGTGCCACATACTATAGCACAGATGAAATCACTACTGGTTAGGCATCAGGCAGTGCGTAAATGGATAAAGGGGGAACTCAAACGAACACGTACTTACAGAGGGCGACAAGCGTGTAGACTGTGGGGTCGTCGCCGGCGCAAGCGAGCAGCAGGCAGCGCCGCGGTCGCGCCGCAAGGACATGCGGGGGAGCGACGGGCACACTGCGCCGGCGGCCGCCGTGGCCGCCATCGGGTGCTGCGACTGAGCAGGTCTATGGTCCGGGGGCTGAAAACGAACGCGGGAGAAGGTCTGGCTCCCTGGCTGTCTGCTTGCCTAGCCACCACAGGCTTGGAACCACAGCCGCGCGTGTGGATATTTTTTCGTCCTCACTCGTGGGGTTTACAGTTTTGGTCAGTTTTTTTTAGATAAAAGGCAAAGATTTGCCCGACTTTAAATTAATAAAGCCCTTACAGAAATCAAAGGTTCATTACATGCTGAGGCATGACAGCTTAGCCAAACGGTAAAACCAAACTACTAGAAGCAGAAAGCAAGAAAACAAAGAGATGGAGGCGAACCCCTCGTCAGCCCACCCCTTGCGTCCTTGCAACATCACTTGCGGTAAGCTCCGCGTGCACGAGCCGAAGCCTTTCCACCAGAAACGCCAAACCTGCCTTGTCCTGTGGCCGAGCCGCTGGAAGCCATCGCTGCAAAAGAATGATCCACGGATATATGATGTCAGTGGGTTGTCGAATCACCTTCGCCTGAAAGATGTGGCGATTGCGCACTTTCCAGAGAGACCAACAAAGGGCGGCAAACAAAACCAAAATAAAACGACGAGGTCTGCCAACAAAAGTTGAGAGGATGTGAAAGAATTGTGGAAAGGAGGAGGGGCTCTGTCGTTGCCTAATCGACGATACCTCGGAGGAGGGATCCTCACGAGGGGGAGAAGAAGTAGGGGCCATAGGGCGGAGTGCACACGGGACGGTGGTACGCGAGTTACCCAGCTTCGGAACACCTGCACGATGACATGGCCTACTGCTCGCTTGTCCGGAATTATCCGGGCGCTTGCGCGTTGTTACAATGGTTGTGGTTGTGCCTCTAGGGCTCCCAGGATCCGGCTTATAAAGGCGCACGGATCTAGGGTTTACACGGAGAGTCCTAGCCGGATCACAGATTGCCTAGTTTACGTTACATTATCTTGCCGTGTACGTTAAGGATCCGCCCTCCCGATACGTCGTACTGGATCCGGGTTCCTCATGGGCCTCCATGGATCCGGGTTCCTCCAAAGGTCGGTGCGGATCCGGCTATCTGATCCTGGGCCGGATTTCATCCTTCATGATCAACAGCAACTGGGCCGCCCGATGGGCCACATGCCACCATCACCGTCTATGGGCCACCCGGGCTTGCCGGATCTAGGCACTGTCGATGGTACACCCATGAAGTATACCCACAACAGTAGCCCCCAGAGTTCTCCGAGTTTCTCCTGCAGCTTCCGCCATGCTTGTACCTTATGATCTCCGGCATTGATGGTAACGCGGAGAAAGTTGAAGAACTCCAACTTCATATCTTCTTTTTTCCAACCATAAGTCGGAAGATCTCCCATTCTGCGGGACTTCATCCATCGACAGCTTTAAAACATGTCTCCGGGTTACTCCCCTGCTTGCGAATGTGAATTGCTTATCTTCACGCTTTTACCCGGAATCTTAACGGACTCAAACGGTTCCGCCAATTCGGCGCCATATTCGCGCGATTCGAGCGGTAACTTATCCTTAGCCATTTTCTTGTTTAGGGTTTTGACACGTGTCACGCATCCAACGGTGCGACGCTTGCGTTCCGACCACGGGATGCGGAGCACGAATCTCGTCCCGTCGGCCTATAAATATCCACCGTCGACGCCCCGAACCTCCATTCACCCCCTTTTCACCTCTCTGCGTAGCGCCGCCCGAAGCTTCGTCTCCGCCGTGCCGGAATCCCGCCGGAACTTCGCCGGAGTTGCTTCATCGCCGCACGGTGTTCGTCCTGTTCTTAACTTCAGCGAGCCACCGCGCCGAAACCCCGTCGCCGGCGACTCCGGCCACCGCGGACTCCATTACGGTAAGTTTCTCGAGCTCTGCCTTCGCGCCGTAGTTGGTGGTGATGATCGTTAGGGTGACGATGTTGGATCCGACTAAGGAATGTTTCCGCCTATGTCTTTTCTTCAGATGTCTTCTTCGACTCCGCCTCCAACCTCCGAACCAATCCTAGCTATTCCACTCTCTTCCGCCCCTCCACCCTTCGCCCCGATCAGGCTGGATCCTTCAAAGGATTCCGGCAAGGAGACTGAAGGGACTTCCGCTAACCCGGAGAAAACCTCCGGGGCGGATCAGACGGAGCACAAGGCCGAGGAGGTTGTCAAAAAGTCAAAGGCTCGCCAGCGTGACTCCGAAGCCAGGGGAAAATGGTGGCCCTGTACCACTACCGAGATGGAGCTGAAGAACCTCGAGGCGGAAGGCTTCCTGCAATCCGGAAGGCCGGAGGTCGGTTCCAAACGCTCTAGCCCCGGCTCCGGAAGATAACGAGATGGTGCGACGAAAGCACGCGGTGGAGCGAGGCTTTTCATTTCCGCCTTCGGATTTCTTCCTGGAGATCCACGAAGGTCTACGGGCTCCGGCCCCATAACATTTCTCCAAACGGCGTGCTTGCGATCGGCAACCACGTCACCCTATGCGAGGGCCATCTCCGGGTACCTCCCGAGCTCTCCCTGTTCCAATATTACTTTTCCGTCAAGAAGGAGAAAGTCCGGAAATCCACCGAGGCTGGCTACATGCGGATCCATCACCTTCATGATCCGGCCGGGCCGCGTCTACCCCCACACCGACCGCCACGAATCCGCGCGGTGCGGGTCCGAGGGCTTCTTCTATCCGAAGGACGTCTCCGACCCGGCAAGCACAAGAAATTTGCCGCCGTTCAAGAACTGCCCCGCCACCGAGCTTCCGGCGTGGTCACACTGTCCCCATCTCTCCGACTCGCCCCGGCTCACACGCGCGATTAGGCGGATCCGCAAGGCCGACGGAAGAGGGGCGACCAGGGAAGGACTTGACCCTTTCCTGGTTCACCAAACGGATCCAGCCGCTCCAACACAGGGACCAGCTTATGTTCCAGTACACAGGGCGCGACGACCCAATGCGCGCCACCAAGGATAATCTTTCCGCCGACGCCATCGACAAAAGGATCCGGATCCTTATCAAGATTCCGCGTGAACTTCGAGTTCACGTGTGTAACAAAGACATCCACATGAATGGTTCCGGAACCGCGGTGCGTCGTCTTTGACATTAATCCATCGTGTCTATCCGCATTCAAACTTTTTGTTTAAGCGTTTCAACTCTATGTTTTAGCTCGAAGCCCTTGAAGAAAGTGAACTCGGAACTCTCCTCCGGGTTCCTTCCACCGGCAACACGGATCCGGAAGCTGCATCAGAGGCGGAAGCTCGCGATGCTCCACACCCTGCTAAGAGGAAAAGAGCTGCTCCCTCCAGCCCCTCAGCCAAACGTGCCCGCGACGTACTTAGCATCGCAGCTACTCGCAAGGCGGAGGCGGAGAAAAAGCGCCTCAAGCTCATTGATACCAGCAACCGAGCCCAATCAGACATCCATCAGTTCTTTAGGCCTTCCGGGTAAGTGCTAAGTTTTTTCAAAGGATAATTCTTCCGTTGTCGTGAATCAATCATATACCTGATTGTAATGCTCTTTTTGTTTCACAACAGAAGTTCCGAGAGCCAGCCCCCCAAGGCCCCTAAAGCCCCCAAGAAGAAAAGCAAGCCATCTCCGGCTACCATACCAGTCACACCAGAAGTCGGAGTTCCACCCAAGGCTACCTCAACAGCCCAGCCGGATCCTAAGGACGTCATCAACGTTGACGACATCCACGAAGATCCGGCCGGCTGAAGCTGCGCAAGGTGATTCCGGCAAGGGTGCCTCCTCATCTGCTCCTCCGCTTCGAGCAACCCACCGGTACTTCCGCCGAGCCAACGGCCGAGCGATGCGAGCAGAAAGTGCAGCTGATCCGTGCCACTGGCGCGTCCAAAAACTCCGTCACTGCAGAAGCTCCCCCTTTCTCAACGTCACGCGGAAATTTCAGCCATGATGGAGAAAGTATGGGGACCTGCGGATACAGAGATGAAAGAACTCTCCGACCTTGAAAGCGAACTCAAGGTCTTTTTTGCTAAGCATAAGGAGGTGCGCCAGGTAACACTAGCCCCCAAGCATTGGTTTAGACATTTTTCCGTGTAACATGTGTTAGCCGATGCTTCTCTCAACATTAGCCTTAGACGGAAAATTTAAAATTTTCTCAATCCGGAACTTTTAAGTTGTTCGCCGGCCCAGAATTTTGAATTCCGACTAAATCCTTGCTTGCTTTTGCGGAGCACGCGGAAGGCTGCACGAAGATCTGCGCGTTCATGTCTTGGAGCAAATGACGGAAATAGAAGGGCTGCGACAGAATGCTTGAAAGTAGCCGTCAAGGCTGTGCTCGCACTGGAAGCCCGGCTGAAGGGTAAAATCTACGAGTTGCATGAACTTATCTTGCGTTGAGTAAATCATAGTGTATAACTTGTGTGTTGTTCCATGCTTTAGAAGAAACTGACAAGCGCCCCACCATCGATGCCTTATCCGCCAAGATCCAAGTTTTGGAGGCGGAGAATGAATCTCTGAAGAACTTCTTGAAAGAAACCTCCGAGAAGGAAACGAAAAAAAAGAAGGATCTCTCCGAGAAACATGCCCGCGAGATGGCGGAAGCTGGGCGACAAACTCAAGAAGAGCCATCAAAGGGTGACCACCCTAGCGGCCAAGAACAAGAGCCGGGAGGCGAGGCGGAGGCTATTGACAAGGCGATCTTCCGTAAGGATCTTGTTTGTTATTTGTCTTGATTCCGGCTTCCTCAAAATTTTCTCTGTGCGGGGAGAAGCCGATCCTTTTGCTTTGCGGCAAGCCTAGGCTTTGAATGGACCAAAGAGTCAACCCTCCCCGGAAGCGAGGCATATGATGAAGCGCGGACCTCCATCGTTAATCTCGTCGAAGCATGCCGCGGAATCGCCAAGTCCCTTAGCCTGAAGAAAGCCAAGACAACGGTGATTGACCGTATGACGAAGCTCATGCAGAACATGCCGGAACTCATCAAAGATTGGCAAGAATCTTCTTCTCGCGGAGTCGCTGCCCTCGTGCTAGCCAACTGCAAGGCGCACTTTCCGACCATGAAGTTTGCAGATGTTGCACGCGGAGTCCACAAGGATACCGTCATGAGACAACACCTCTCGGAGGCCATGGGATTTGATCGCCTTTTTGCTGGTCGAGTTAACCACTCGTTCTGGTACAACAAGAATGATCTTCCCAAAGGCTTTTCCGATCCGGAGGAAGAGGAAGAGGCTGCCGAGGAGGGCGATGAGGAAGGCTCCGGGTCAAGCGCTGACCATGACGAGGAAGATTCCGATCTCGATGACGGCGGCTCAGATGGGGGTTCGGACGATGGCTCCGCGTACGTGGCTTCTGACGAAGAACAATCCTCCGAGAACCTGTGAAACAATGAGAAATAATGCATCACTTTTGACCCCGGAGTGGGTTTGTAATAACTTAAATTCTTAAGTTAGATAGGGACGAAAACATGTTATGTGCGGGCGGAAAAAACTTATCCTGCTATCCGTTTTAATATTATTTGCATGTTTCGTTTTGTCGGAAAGCAAGTGCTGGTTTTATAATTTCCGGCTTGCCCACTTGACCTTCCACGAGCCGAAAAACCCGTGCCGGAAACGCTCGCCAGCGGCGACGAAGCCCAATGGCGATCCGTCAATAACCGCGGAAACAAGCCCCCAGCCCAAGTGCCGGAAGTCGCTACCAGGAATCCATGGGTTTGCAACGAGAAAAAATTTCCGCCGAGAAAACTTAAGCTTACGTCCTAAGGGACGATTTTGAAAATCACAACTTTCATACACGCCTAGGCGGAAAGATCCAGCTCTGCGGTTTTAGTCGGAAAAAACATACATGATCCAGAAATGAAAAATTAAAGGAGGTAAAAGACTCTAAGAGTGAACCAAAAGCTTTATTTCATTGATCATGTATCATAGATATTACAAGGTATGTAATGCGTAAAGCGCTAAGTGTGGAAAGGACGTAGCTGTGCTATGTTCCAGGGACGATCTGTTTCATCATATATGTCACCCGGATCTTCTCGTTTTCGTTTCCGGTGCCAGTTGGCAGGTCTATCCTTCAATTCCCGGAAATCAACTAGATAGTAGGATCCGTTATGTAGTACTTTGCTGATGACGAAAGGTCCTTCCCATGGAGATTGCAACTTGTGATCTTTCACCTGGCGAAGGCGGAGGACTAAGTCTCCGACCATGAACGAGCGGTTCCGAACTCGACGGCTGTGATAGCGTCGGAGCTTCTGTCGGTAAATGGTGGAGCGTTGGTCGGCTAAATTCCGAGCTTCTTCGATCGGGTTCACGGATAGGCGTCGAGCCTCGTCGGCAGTTTCTTCTTTGTAGGCGGAAACTCGCGGTGAATCGTGGATGATGTCGGTGGGGAGCACGGCTTCGGATCCGTATACCGGGAAGAAAGGAGTAAATCCTGTTGACTGTTAGGGGTAGTTCGTAAACTCCACAAAACGAGTCTAGCTCATCAGCCCAAGCTCCGGCTGCGCGGCGCAGCGGTTCTTCAAGGCGAGGCTTGATTCGGCTAGTATAAGGCCATTGGCTCGTTCGACCTGACCGTTAGATTGTGGATGGGCCACAGATGCAAGGTCAAGCCGGATCCCAACTTCATCGCAGTAATCCTTGAGTTCTCCCTGCGCAAAGTTTGTGCCGTTGTCTGTGATTATGCTGTGTGGGATGCCGAATCTCGTCACGAGGCTGCAAACAAATTTTAGTGCCGTAGCACCGTCGGCTTTTCTCACTGGCTTTGCCTCGATCCACTTACTCGAACTTGTCAATAGCGACCGGGAGGTATTCATGACCACCGGGAGATGATTTCTTTAACTTACCAACCATATCGAGCCCCCGGACCGCGAACGGCCGGGTGATAGGGATGGTCCTCAGCTCTTGGGCTGGAGCGTTTGGTTGAGTAGCGTAGTATCTTGACAACCTCGGCAAGTTTTTACCGGCTTCTCGGCATCTTCTTTAGGCTGTTAGCCGGTAAAATCCTAACCGAAAAGCTTTTGCAACGAGGGACACTGGGGCGGCATGATGCCCGCAATCCCCTGCATGGATCTCTCTGAGGATTTCAATGCCATCTTGACTAGAGACGCATTTGAGAAATACCCCGTTTGCACTTCGTTTGTAGAGCTGTCCATCAACAATCGTGTAGGATCTTGCTCGTCTGATGATCTGTCGTGCGTGGACCTCGACCTCCGGCAACTTTTGATCAATGAGATAGTCCAGAAACGGCTGAGTCCAGGCCGGAATGACTGCCATCACTTCCTTAGCCGGAGAAACTGCCAGATCAGGATTTTCCGGGTTTGCACCCTTCACTGAGGGTACTCGTAGATGCTCAAGGAAGATTCCAGGCGGAATTGGTTTCCTGCCGGATCCGAGTTTGGACAGCATGTCTGCTGCTGTGTTATCGTCTCTCCTGACGTACTTGACTTCGTATCCGAGGAAACACTTGGCGATCTCGTCTACTTCGTCTCTGTAAGCCGCCATGACGGAGTTTCTGGCGTTCCAGGTTCCGGCTACTTGTTGTGCCACCAAGTCGGAATCTCCGCAGCATATGATGTGTTTGATCCCAATTTCCTTAGCAATGCGCAGACCATGTAGTAGAGCCTCGTATTCTGCCATATTGTTGGTAGCTTCGAAGTGAATCTGCAGAACGTACTGCAGTTCTTCTCCGGTAGGTGACTTCAGGGTAACTCCAGCCCCGAGCCTTGATGTTGCTTGGATCCGTCAAAGTGCATGACCCGGGCTTCGGGTTCCGAGCACGAGTGTGCCCTCCGGTGCTTCGGTCCAATCCGCGATGAAATCCGCTAGAACTTGAGACTTGATTGCGGTTCGGGCTTCGTAGTTGATGTCAAAGGCAGATAATTCGATGCCCCATTTTGCTACGCGTCTGTTGCGTCGGAGTTGTTGATGATCGTTGCCGGGGAGCCTTGCTCACCACTTGTCATTGGGTGCTCCTGGAAGTAGTGTCTCAGCTTCCGGCTGCCTAGGAAAACTCCGTATGCTAGCTTCTGAAAGTGAGGGTATCGCTGCTTGGATTCCGTCGGGACTTCGCTAATGTAATAGACGAGGCCTTTGGACTCCGTGCTCAAATCCTTCTTCCTTTCGCACCACCACGATTACGAGGCTGATAACTTTGTTGGTAGCCGCCATGTAGAGGAGCATAGGCTCGACTCAGTCGGAGCTGCCGATGCTGGTGGGGAGGAGAGTATGTTCTTCAACCCTCGAAGTGCTTCGTCCGGCTGCCTCATCCCAAACAAATTTGTCTCGTTTTCTTTAGCAGCTTGTATAGAGGTAGGGCTTTCTCGCCAAGACGGCTAACAAATCTCACGATTGCCGCAACGCAACCAGTTAATCGTTGCACATCTTTGAGACAAGTTGGCCTTTTGATGTTCAGGATAGCCTTGATTTTTTCCGGGTTAACTTCGATGCCCCTGTGAGAGACAATGAAGCCAAGGAGTTTTCCTGCTGGTACGCCAAAGACGCACTTCAGCGGATTTAACATCATCTTGTACCGTCGGAGATTATCAAAGGTTTCCTTAAGGTCGCTCAGCAGGTCGGATCCCTTTCGGGTCATGACCGCGATGTCGTCGACGTAGGCGTGCACGTTCCGGCCAATTTGGTCCTTCGAGCACCGCTTGCATCGTTCGTTGGTAAGTGGCACTGCGTTTTCAAGCCAAAAGGCATGGTAACATAGCGAGTATGTGCCAAAGGGTGTGATGAAAGAGGTCGCCTTTTGGTCGAACTCCTTCATCGGGATCCGATGATACCGGAATATGTGTCAAGAAAACACGGAAGTTCCGCCCCTGCCGTCGAATCAATGACTTGGTCAATGCGCGGCAAAGGGAACGGATCTTTCGGACAATGCTTATTCACGCCGGAGTAATCGATGCACATTCTTAGTATTTCGGAATTCTTTTTGGGTACAAGGACGGGGTTTGCGACCCAATCAGTATAGATAACTTCTACTACAAAACCTGCCTCTAGTAACTTTGCTAATTCCATTCCTATGGCGCGGCGCTTCTTATCTCCAAAGCGTCGCATAGCTTGCTTCACCGGTTTTGCACCCGGATTTATGTTGAGGTAGTGCTCGGCGAGTTCCCTTGGTACTCCGGACATGTTAGAAGGTTGCCATGCGAAGATATCCATGTTAGCTCTGAGGAACTCGACGAGCGCGCTTTCCTATTTGGGGTCCATGTTGGCTCCGACTGAAACCTGCTTGGAGTTGTCACCTTCAACGAGGTCATGCTTCTTGGTTTCTATCGCGGCCTTGAACGAGGTCTTACGTTCGGAGATCTGCTTCTTGGTGGTCTGCATCTCGGTCGGATCCACCGCGGCTCCGTAGCCTTGCGGCTCCTCTCCGGATATGACGGATTACGCAAAGGCGGCCTCGCCTTCCTCGCGATCCCTAGCTTTCTTGTAGTCTCCGGACACGGTGATCCAACCGTTAGGACCCGGAATCTTGAGCTTGTTGTAGATGTAGCATGCCCTGGCGTGAAACTTGTGGTAGGTGGGCCTGCCGAAGATCACGTGGTAGGAGCTTTTGAAGGGAACCACTTCAAACGTGATCATCTCTTCGCGGTAGTTGTTCACATTGCCGAAGGCCACGGGAAGTTTGATGCTGCCCAGAGAGTTTGCCTTCTTACCGGAACCACACCATGAAATTCGGTGGTGCTTGTGTTTGAGCTGTTCCTTGGTGAGGTTCATCTTCTCCGGGGTCTCCGAGGTACATGATGTTCGGGCTAGCTCCTCCGTCCATAAGACACTTGGAGAAGTCATACCCGTCTATGCGGGGACTTACAACCAGAGCGTAGCACTCTTTGGGGATGACGGCCGGGTGATCCGACTGTCAAAGGTACGGGCTTTCTCCGACCACTTGACATATCGCGGCACGGCCGGAACGCGTGGCGTTCAAGATCCGGAGCGCTGATTTTTTCGCGCGGACAGTTGGGGTTCCGAGGAAGGTGTGGTAAGTTCCGACACTCTTCTTGCCAAAGGGGTTGGACTTGTTGGCTGCGGTACCCTCCTTGGGTTCCGGCGAAGCGTCGTCCTCGTCCATGGCCTCGGAACTGTCCTCCTCTTTGTCCTTGTTCTTGCCCTTGCCTCCTTTGCCGCGTGGGCGGTGCTTCCGGGCTCGCTTGTATCCTGCCTCCGGGTCGTTCTTCAGATCGTTGACCCACTTGCAGTTGCGATTGGTATGGGTGGATTTGCCCGTAGCCGGATCCAGATGGGCCAGGCACGGCATATCCCTGTATTCCTCGTACGTTTAGGGGGCGCGGGATCCGGCTGCGGTGACCTCGTCAGCGCGCTGCTGGCCCCTTCCTGCTCCGCCTCCACGTCCGCGGCCTCTTCCGCCTCCTGAACCTCCGCGTTGGAACGTCATGGCTACCATGTCGGATCCTCCGCCCTTCCGGTCTTCGGGGGGTTCTTCCGCTTGTTGCTTCGTTGCGACGCCGTTATCACGGTTTTTCTTCGTTGGTGCGGGGGTATGGCTGTAGCTGCGAGATCTCCGCTGCGTCGTCATCGGCGGCGAGTATGATCGGCGGCGATGTTTATCATCTCATCAAGAGTGAGCTTGTTCGCGTTCACCGAGCGAGGTAAGCTTGTGGCGCAGCAGCCCCCACGCTGCAAACCACCGATGAAGGCGTGCATTGCTGTGCGGTTATCTACGTTCTCGCACTCGTTTACGGTTGCCAACCATCGGGTGAGGAAACTCCTAGATGTCTCACCCTTCTTCGGATGCAAGCTTGAAGATCGGCTGGTGGTGGCCGGTCTCTTGTAGGTACCCTCGAAGTGGTTCTCGAAAGCCTTCTTCGGGTCCAACCAGCAAAAGATAGTGTTTTCCTCAAGATCACCGAGCCAAACACGAGCTGGACCAATAAGGTACAAGCTGGAGCATGCGGCGAGGCTATATTCGGGGTTCCTCCGGCGAAGGTTACTTGCATTGTAGTAATCCTCAATCCGAGTATCCGGCCTCTCGCTGCCATCATAATGCTTCGAGGTTTCTGGTAGCTTAAGGTTCAAGCTTCTTGGCTTTGGTTCCTCTCGGATCATCTGGCCAAAGCACCTTGGACCAATGTAGTCGGATCTGTACTCGTTGAGGCGATCCCGGGCATCGCGGGGGGCACCGCCGGGTGATTTCGAGCGGGAACGGGATCTCCGGCCTCTGCCTCGGCCTCCACCTCCGCCTCCACTGGGTGGTGGCGAGGGAGATCTGCGAGGGGGCCTGTAAGATGTTCTTCCGCCTTCAGATTCTCGGCGTGGCTCCCGCGGCTGGCTCCGGCTTCGGTGGCTCCTTTCCTCTTGGTGGTGGTCGCCTCCGTCGTTCCGGCTCCTGTGTGGCTCAGGTGCGCGCTCTTCGTTCCGGCTCCTCCTTGGTTCCGGATCGCGTCCTTGGCTTCTGCGAGGCTCAGGGTCGCGTTCTTGATTGCGGTCTTGTTTCCGGCTTCTGCGTGGTTCCGGCGTACGTTCCCTGCTCCTGTCTCTAGGAGGTGGCATGTTGTCGCGGATGTTGATTCCACCTGGCCCATGGGGCCTGGTGTTTCCGGCGGGACTGCGACGTCGAGGAGGTAGCGGAGGACGCGAAGCTCGGGGTGGTGGTGATGGAACACGGTACTTATCTCTGCCAGTATACATCGGATCCTTTCCCTTTAACGGATTTTTCGGGGTTGAATCCGAAGACACCGAGATTGGATTCGGATGGTCTCTGACTTTCCTCCTGCGCTCCGTGGATCCGGTGCGCGATTCGCAATCACGGTGTTGACCTGCTGTGGCGTCCTTCTGCGCGGTAGATATGCAGTGCTCTGGATTGGATGCTAACCTGCGCGAAGTGTCTGCCTTGCTCTGTTGCTGCATTGCTGAGGCAACGAGCTTCCGGACGTAGTTGATGTCAATCTCCTCGTCCTTCTTTTTCAGGATCTCCGCAGCCTTCTTCATGTTATCCTTTGGGGTTGCGAGCGGCTGTTGTTCTGTGGGTGTTGCAAAGGTAATCCTGCGGGGAGGGATGGCTTCACGAGCGATCCTATCAGCCTCCGCCTGCTGAGCGGCTAACCTTTTCTCCCACTCCTTTCGGAGTCCCTTGGCTGTCGCCATCATTTCGTCGACTTCGCGATCCTTTTTTAGGGAGTAGTCCACAAAATTTGCAGCTAGAGTTCTTTCTTCCAGCATTGCGGCAGCGGTCTTGGCAAACTTCTGAGCTGTCGCTAGCATCTCCTGTCTTTTGGCTTCTAAGGCCTCCGGATCTGCAGCTTCCTCGGGAGTTATTGGTTTGTTGAGGATATCAGACTTTGCGACTAAATCCATGCGCGCTTGCTCGACCATCTCTTCTGGTGACAGGACATCATTTCGTGGCCGTGGTCCTAAGGGAGGCCTCACGTTGGATGGTCCTGGGCTGGAGTTGGAGGCTTCGTCTTCCGTTTCCGGCTGATCCAGCGGTGCTACGGTTGCTAGAACCTGCATCGGCTGGGCGAATTCTACTTCAGCTTGCTCACCGCCTCCGAGTTCCTCGAGCTTGCGGTTGAATTCCTCTGTATTCATGGATGAAGCGCCGTCATCTTCTTCCCCAATTGCGAGCTCCTTCGTCAAGCGATTGTATTCTTCTGTGCCTATTGAGGAGGCATCGTCGGAATTTGCGCTCAGGTTACCGAGGATTGAGTCCTCAGGGTTTCCGGCTTCCTCTTGTCCCGGAACGTCGCTGTCTCCGGCCCGCTCGGCGGATCCGGAGCTACGTTGTTTCCGGGTGCCTCAACCTGCAAAGGATCGGCCTCGTCCCGGTGGAGGGCGTCTCCTGCGGTATGGGCCAAGAAGTGCACGAAGTGACACCTTTGCTTCTCTAACACCGGGAGACCCGGGCGGATCCGCATTGGTCTTCCACCGTTTTCTCCTGCTCAGGGGCGGATTGGGTGGGTTTTGATTTTTCCTGATCTAAGGCGGAACCTTCCTTAAGAAGCTCCTGCGACTCAGATCGGATCTTCGCGACGGCGTCCAGCTCAGCGGCGGACGCGTCAGCGTTACTTACCAGTGCGTTTCCGTCGGGATCGACGGTCTCGCCGATGAAGATGTGGATGCCGCCGATTGGGACGATGGAGAGCTTGACGGGGTTTGACCTAGCCGGAATCCGAGTCCGTCCGGGCGGACGATCGGAAAATTCCCGGCGTAAAGTATGCGCCCCACGGCGATCGAGTCGTCGTAGCTTCCCATGGCAGAGCCCTCCCGGTTCCGGCCTCCGGACGCCTCGAGCCCCACGGTGGGCGCCAGCCGTCGTTGCCTAATCGACGATACCTCGGAGGAGGGATCCTCACGAGGGGAGAAGAAGTAGGGGCCATAGGGCGGAGTGCACACGGGACGGTGGTACGCGAGTTACCCGGCTTCGGAACACCTGCACGATGACGGGGCCTACTGCTGCTTGTCTGGAATTATCTGGGCGCTTGCGCGTTGTTACAATGGTTGTGGTTGTGCCTCTAGGGCTCCCAGGATCCGGCTTATAAAGGCGCACGGATCTAGGGTTTACACGGAGAGTCCTAGCCGGATCACAGATTGCCTAGTCTATGTTACATTATCTTGCCGTGTACGTTAAGGATCCGCCCTCCCGATACGTCGTACTGGATCCGGGTTCCTCATGGGCCTCCATGGATCCGGGTTCCTCCAAAGGTCGGTGCGGATCCGGCTATCTGATCCTGGGCCGGATTTCATCCTTCATGATCAACAGCAACTGGGCCGCCCGATGGGCCACATGCCACCATCACCGTCTATGGGCCACCCGGGCTTGCCGGATCTAGGCACTGTCGATGGTACACCCATGAAGTATACCCACAACAGGCTCCATCTGCAACCCAGCATCTGGCGAACCACACTCCATCCGAATTTCGCCAAAGAGCAAGTGAAGAAGAGGTGGCTGGCAAATTCAGTGTCGCCACACAGCTCTCAACGCCCATCCGAAGGCCCCCGACGATGGGCCAGCGCCTCACGGGTAGGAAGACAGTTGAGTGCCAATTGCCAAGTGAAGATGCGATCTTTAGAGGGAGCTTGGCAGCCCACATATCCCTGAAATGGACCACCGACGCCCCCCTAGACAGCGCAAGATACATGGAGCTGACCGAGTACTCCCCCGAGGGCTCGAGAGACCAGGAGATCTTATCAGCTCATGTAGAAATCTGGATGGACTCAATCAGGTCGATACGCTGGTCCCATTCCGCTCGCCCGTTTGCGTCAAGGGTTCGCCTAAGGCGAAAAGGATCTTGCCCCATGCAAGCCTGTGCCACCGAAACCCTTGTGTTCTCACAAATACTGAAGATGAGAGGGAAGCGGTCTCTCAGCACTCCCTCTGCATGCCAGTTGTCATACCAAAACTGAGTCCGACGCCCGTCTTTAACCTCGTGTTTAGCCCCAATCTTGAAGAGATCTTTGATTTGATGGAGGCTTTTCCAGAAAGGTGATCCCCCTTGTCCCGCACAAGAGAAGATATCCGCCGTGTCCGTGTATTTGGCGCGGATGAGGCGCGCCCAAATAGAGCCATCATCCTGGTAAAGTTTCCAAACCCATTTCAACATAAGTGCGATATTCATCTTCTTGGTGTTGAGAATCCCCAGGCCTCCCGCCTCACGTGGGAGACAGACTTCCGGCCAATTGATCATGTGATACTTTCGTTTGGGGCCCGTCCCTTCCCAAAAGAAACGGGCGCGGATGGAGTCAAACTTAGCGTGGATCCCATCCTGAAGGAGGAACATCCCCATAGCGAACATGGGTAAGCTGGCCAGACACGAGTTCGACAAGATTAGCCTTCCCCCCGAGGAGAGTAATCTTCCGAGCCATGTTTCGATTTTGACTCCCAACTTTCTCACCAGGAACATCCATTGGTCCATGGTCAATCTTCTGTCTCCAATAGGGAGACCGAGGTAGGTAAACGGGAAAGTTCCCAATCTGCAGTTAAGCATATCCGCCACCCGGTGTTGAGTATCCTCCGGCTGTCCCATGACCATCACTTCGCTCTTGTGGTAGTTGATTTTGAGACCCGACATGTCCTCGAAGCACATCAATAAGAACTTGATATTCGCGATCTGCTGCTCGTTGTACTGAATCAGAATAAGGGTGTCGTCGGCGTACTGGAGATGCGTGATTCCTCCAGGAATAAGGTGCGGCACCACCCCCTGAATGTGTCCCGCCCCCGCTGCCTTAGACAGAATGAGAGAAAGCGCCTCTGCCATGAGTTTTGGTCAGTTTGTGTGGCGGATCAGATTTTGTATTCGTGGCCCGGCCCGTAAACATTTCATGGGGCCCATGAAATCGTCGGAGTGGCCGGTATATATAGAGGCCGAAGCGGCATGTACGGGTCGAAACCCTACTTCTCCTCTGCCGTAGCCGCGCCCACACTAAGGCGAGGAAGTTCGCTGCAATCTCCGCACCCACCCTGGCCCCTAGATGCCCCGCGGCAGGGTTTCGGCAGGGACACGGCCAGATTGGGGGCGGAAGCGCCCGACCGCGTCGCGAGCTTCCAGTCTTTAGCTGCGCGCGAAATGGGTGCGCTCCGTTGAGGTATCCCGAGGGCGATTTTTGGTTAAACTAGGTTAGCGGCCACGTAGATTTAGGTTGTAAGGTGCTACTTTTGTAAGATCAATGATGTATATAGTTCAATTGCATCGAAGAACTTGAACTGCCAATGAATTCCTAGTTAAATTCTCCCGCAAAATTTGATTTCAAATTTACTGGTTCGTATTTACGGGATTTGATCTGCGCGAGCCTCCAACGCGAACAAAACTGAGTTTTCGGTGCCCTGACTCGCGATTTTACGGCCAGGATTTAAGGGATCTGCTAGAGTTGCTCTTAGTATACTGGCCACTTGCTAGCAATAGTTCTAGTATGTAACCAAGTCTCAGAAAAACGCTCATGTGGCTGCTAATTAAGCTTAGTTTTATTCATATGAAGCCTAAGCTCCAGGTTCCTGTCAACCGATAATTTATCGGAACAATATTTGTTACAAACCAAACAACAAGATGATAGTGTCGTGGGTATGGCCACGACAGGTACTACAGGGTGTAGCACTTAATCGATGCGGGGCAAGTGAATCGTATCCATCTATGGATCGAGGTGTACAGGGACATGGGTTTTACCCAGGCTCAGCCCCTCCGAAGGAGTAAAAGGCCTACGTCCTGCTAGATTGTATTGCTTGACATTGATTACGATAGGGGGGCTCAGCCAGTCGGCGTGATGACTAGGAGCAGTGGATATCGGATCGGGTCGAATTAAATTCGTTCTAGGGTTTAGCCCGGGGGTTTATATAGACACCCCCGACCTAGGGTTACGTGGAGATAAGATCGAGTATAACCGACCGCTATAAGGCCGGGATCCTTTGTCCCGCGCCCAAGTCTTCAACCACCTTTTGTGGGCTAACCGCCTCGCTCCTCGGGGTTTAGGCCCCGTCGGCTAGGGTTTAAGCTCATTTGGACAGAGCGACCGGGGCCTCCTGGTCCTTCTCTCTCTTGTACGGCGTGTGGATCTAATGGTGAATCCCCTTGGGGACATCCCCATCATACAGGAAAACAAAGAGAAATAAGAGAGCACATATTTGAAACTGCTAAACTTCAGTCTAAACCATCATCCTATTAATGTATAGCAGCGATCGCATGCATGGGCGCTTAAATTTATTTGGACGAGTCAGTTACCGCATGGGCAAGCGTCCACCACCAGGGACCCTTTATTTACACGCAAAGTTGAAGAGCCCGGCGTCTACTTATTCATCGATGCTAGAAAACTGACTGGGAATCGTGATGGAAACTGACAAAACGTCTGGGAACGAAAGTCCAGAAAACCTACTGGTTCCCAAATACATCTCGACAATCCCAAACAGTGTGACGGAGCCGGGAACGAAATATAAGGGGGGCAACCTTAGTATGAGGGAGGCAGAACTAGCTAAAATCACAGAGATAGGAAGCTGCCATGGCTTGTGTTCAAAGGAAAATCATGAGGGGGGGGGGGGGGGGGGGGGGCCCTCGTCCCCCCTTGTCTCCGTCCCTGATTGTATTTTGTTTAAGACCAAACAGATGATTACAAGTTTTTAACATGCATAAACTGGCAGCAAGCCACCCTAATCTTCAATCAACATTTCAGATCTCATCATGCACCTGAGGCGGCTAATTAAGCTAATTAAGAAAGAGAGAACTAGAGTAACCCGCTTGCGTTTTTCATAGTACTAAGAAGCACATATAGTCTGCATCCAATTTCAAGAAAAATAAAACCATTCAGACCAATGGCATTGTGTTTTTATACGAAATAACTGCCTCGCAATCGACCGCGCACGCGATCTATTTTCTTTCGCGAAGCGCTCATGCGGATGCGTGATTCAATTCCCTTTCTCTTCTGTCTTTTTTTGTCCTTTTCTGCATGTAGCCCCACATTAATGGTACATGCACATGCAAACTCCACTAATACAACATACGGCCATCGGTGTGGATTTTCTAGCTGAGCCGGTAACTACCGGTGCTGAAACCGCCGTTCTATTCTGCGAGAAGATGCGGGCAAACTTTAAATGTATATGCAGTTCTTTATTAGTATTGACTGAAGGAAGCATCTAAGTTTGGTCCTCTACATACACAGTACAACCTACACAGCCCACCTGTCCGTGACGCTCTCTCTCATTTATCCTCTCCCTGCATCTCGATCCAGAAAAAGCGGCGACTGTGCAGCAGCTTGACGGAGTGCTCGAGTTTGGGCAGCGAGAGCGAGCCGGCATTCCGGCCGTGAGGCACCTCCGGGTGGCGGGAGGGCGCCGGCGTTCCGGCTGTGAGGCAGCTGCAGCGCTGCAGCGGAGGAGCAACGAGCTTGTGTCACGACTGGCGACGGCGGCGAGGGCAGGCTGTGGTCCGGTGGACTTTCAAGGCGAGAACGGAGGCGGTGGCGCGGATCCAGGCTAGGCGGGCGACATGGAGTTCGCGTGTAATCTATTTTGTCTCCCTCTCAGCCGGGATCTGCTCGTCTTCCTTGTTTGTTGTTGAATTCATCTCTTCCTTTCATTTTCCCTGGTGTTGTTTGCCTGTAATGTTTTCCTCGCACATGGATTTCTGGTTTATTGCCAGCCTCTAGCTAATCTAATTGGCTACCTAAAAATGTTAAACAAATGCGTTAGTGATCACATTATCGTATGACCCAAATCTTCAGAAATGAATGAAATATGTGTCTAGTTCTTTGATACCAAGATGTTACCTGACCATACTTAGAAACATATCTTGAAACATATCTTGTTACTGGTGTCATACTTGAAACATATCTTGTTACTGATGTCATACTTGAAACATATCTTGTTCGTTTTATTAGAAATAACACATACCACTGTTATCTGTAATCCAAATGTTTGATTTCTGAAACATATTTAGATCGGCACAAATTCAGTAAATATACGTAATATTTTCCATATTTCTTTGATACCAATATGTTGCTGAATATTGAGCCCATACTTTGACCAAAAATAACCATGGTAGGTTGGTTTGAGTTGCTCACAAAATTTTGAAGGTATTTTATGAATAAATCTGAAACAAACAGTAACTATTTTGAAAAAATAAATATACCTAGAATATGTGTGAATCATATTTGTGTGACAAAAAACAAAAATTGGAATATGTCTGACAAAAATGAACTGAATTTCTATATGTTATTTTCAAAAGATTGTACGAAAGATGATTTCAGAATTTATATATAATTTATTTCTGAACAGATTTCAGTAAATATATATAATATGGACCATATTACTTTGATACCAAGATGTTACCTGACCATACTTAGAAAAATATATTGATCGTTTATTTTGTGTTGCTCACAAAAATTTGGAGGTACTTTAAACGGACTGAAACTATGTTGAAAAGAAATCACTAGAATATGTATGAATCATATATGGGTGAAAAAAGAAAAATAACTGAATGTGTGTGAAAAAACTAGCTGAACTTCTACGAATTTTCTTGAAATTTGTACTGTACAAAGCATGATTTCCATTTTGTATAGAAAAATCTGAGCAATTCACTCACAACTGGGATTAGCTAGCTGTGGTGGTGGAGTCAATAACCGAAGGGAGAGTTTACCAGCAGCCAACACACGCACGTGGGTGGGATCCACAGAATAGCAGTAAAATAAGATACAGAGAGTTTACAGAAGAAATACTGGCCTGTGTATGGCAGCTTGCACTCATCTCAAAGGAAACGAACGGAATATGGAGCACCGGTAGTTACCGGCTCCGTTAGATATGACTATCCTATGCTTTCATGCATATTTTGGTCGTTTTCTGCAATCCCTTTCACATGCATCCATGCACATCCACCTGCCACCTCCTTTCTCACTAATCACATGCCATTTCTTTTCTCACTAATCATCTTGCACATGCACATGCACACTCACATGCGTAGATGGATGAATGATTGGACTGGACCATATGCATGGAGTATTTTGCAATTCCCTTTTAATTGGTTATTTGGTACGCTAATTAATATTTCCCTTTGAATAATTCCCTTTTACAATTTCCTTTTGACAATTCTTTTTTTTTGTAATTCCACTTTTTTGTTATTTTCATACGGTAATTCCATTTTTCGGGCTCGTGGTTTTTAGGGGGGAAATAACGGGTGGGAGATCCACTTGCAACTCAAATGAACTACCACTTGCTACTCAAATTAAGTAGTGTTTTAAGTTGTAAGCTAAAAAATAAAATTTGAGTTACAAATAAAATTTACTTTTTAGGGTTGCTAGGTATTTAAATTTGCCGTTGATAAATACCGGGGCACGGGGTTGATAACTTGTAAAAAAAATCGCTAATTTTTTTAAATAAAATTTATTTTTTAGGGTTGCTAGGTATTTTAACTTACCGTTGATAAATACCGGGCCACCGGGTTGATAACTTGTAAACAAAAAAAAGAGTCGCTATATATTTTAAATTAAACTAAATTTTGAGGGTTGATATTTATTTATATTTAGCATTGATAAATAGCGGGTCACCGGGATGATAGCTTGTAAACTAAAAGAGGGTCGCTAAAATATTCTAAATGAAATACGTTTTAGGGTTATTATTGATTTATTTTTACCGTTGATAAATAACGAGGCGCCAGGTTGATAACTTGTAAAATAAAAAAATGTTCGCTAAAATATTCTAAATGAACTACTTTTTAGGGTTGGTAGTTATTTATAATTACCATTGTAAATAACGGGGCACCGGGTTGATAACTTGTAAACTAAAAAGAGTCGCCAAAATATTTAAAATAAAATTAGATTTTTAGGGTTGTTAGTTATTTATATTTATTGTTGATAAATAACAGGACACCGGGTTGATAGCTTCTAAACTAAAAAAGATTCGATAAAATGTTTAAAATAAAATTAACTTTGGGGTTGATAATTTTATCATTTTACCGTTGATCACTCAACTACGGAGGGTTGATTATTCAAACCGAGAGGGTTGATAACTTTTAGCCCGAAAAAAAATTCTCGAAACATATTAACATTGGTGCTAGTTTTGAAGATCTCGTCGAGACGGATTTATTGGTGAAAGGGAATCTTAATTTGGAGCTGTCGTTTGAAAGTTAAAACGTTTTGAATTTTCAAATTTGGAAAAAGATTTCACTAACACCAGCAAATTCGTCTATTTGTGCATGCAAGTAGAACTTTTCCTCAATAGCATGCACGAGGTTCATAATTTGATACATTTACCGTTGATCACTCAAGTACGCAGGGTTGATTATTCAAATAAAAAGGGTTGATAACTTTTAGCCAAAAAAAAGTCATCGAATCATATTAACATGGGTGCTAGTTTGAAGATCTCGACGAGACCGACTCATAGGTGAAAACAGATCATAAATCGGAGTTGTCGTTTGTGAGATAAAACATTTTAAATTTTCAAATTTAGAAAGATTCTCGCTTACATCATCAGATTGGTTTCCTTCTACATGCATGCAGAACTTTCCTAAAATAGGATGTACTACGGTTCAAAACAAGCCTAAAATGGAAAAAAAATGTCCTAAACTGACCGCTCAATTTGCTTTGAGCAATTGATCGCTAGCTAGGGTAGCCCGTTTTTATACCACAATTGTCGCAGACACCTAATATATGTAGAAAGTTCTTTCTTTTCACATGCTGCACCAAAAAAGTTATACTCCCTCCGTTCCTTTCTATAGTGCCTATAGATTTTTGGCATTTGTTTCAGAATATAAAGTTGTAGCTTGGCTTTTTCAATTACCCCCTCCCCCGTTCAGCTCCAACACAATATGCGTGAGAAAAAATACATACAAAATTGGAAACAAATAATTGAGATTCCTAATGCATGGCCCAACGATTTCTTAAAATTAGGCAGCAATGTTTTACTTTCTTTAATTGAACTTGGTTCCACATATATGGAGAATCAATAAGAGAGATTTGTGGGATTTGTTATGATAAGTTAGGAAGATATGGATTTCCCAAATTTTACGTTGATCTCAAATCGTTCAGCTAGGGGGTCTTGTGTAAAAAATACTATTGCGCTAATTTTCGTGCCAAAAAACTATAGCCACTATAGAAAGGAACGGAGGAAGTATTACATTTTCTGCTTCTTACACTTATGTTTTATCCAAATTATCAGGACATCCAGATCAACGGCTACATACACTTAGAGCATCTCCACCGGCACCCCCGATAGCGGTCCCGATAGCATTTTCGGGGCGGCATCGAAAATGCGTCGGCGCAATTTCGGGCCCAATAGAAGTGTCGGCAACCCCATGTCGACCCATTCGGGAAGGGCCCGAATCGGGCGCGCCGGCACCTCGCGGCACGAATTTTTTTGGGCGTGGCCGGGAGCCGCCTATCAGTGACGCCAGGGCGCCGCGTGGGATTTTCCCACCACGACGGCGAGTGGGAAACTCTCCCGCCACAACGCCGCGCGGGAGGTTTCCCGCCTCGCCGCCGGTCTATATTAACCCCTCCTTCCCCGCCTCTCACTTCAGTAGTGCAAAAATCTAAAACCACAATGTTCGATGCGTGGGAGGAGGCGTCCGTAGAAGTCATGGAGGCAGGAGGTGGAGCACCGTCGACGGCGGGAGGAGCTGGAGCAGCAACTGCGTCAGGAGGCGGCGGCCGCGGATAGAGCAACCTACTTAACGTTCGTGGCGGAGAGAGCAGTGGGGGATCGACGACGGAGGAGCAGCGGAGAGAGCAGGCGGCGCGGCAGCAGGCGATCGTCCACCTCCATAGAGCCGGGTGGCCAGTAGGTAGTAGGCTAAAGATGAAGGAAGGAGGCTTCACATGTCATTCGGGATCGAGGAGTGAATAATATTTTACTCGGATTTGCCCCGCTAAAACATTATTTATTCCTCAGTCCTGAATGATATGAAAATGAAACTACAAGAAAATATTTAGTTTGTCTTAAAAAAATCCTATCAGGACCGCCGGTTTGGGGGCGTTAGTGTGGGAACAGCATTCCTAAATAGAGGATGCAGTGTCCGCGCCCCCCATAAGGCCGTGCGCCCCTGCCGGCGCCTATTTGGGGGGCACCGGTGGAGATGCTCTTAGGTAGACTCTTGCGTTGATGAACTTTATGAATATGAATATCCAGCATAATATTCCACCAACCATGCTACAACAAAGTGCCTGCATAACTACCTGACGAGTACAACTGCAAGTACCAAAGCGGGAGGCAAGCGCCTCAGAATAAATTAAATGAAGATATGGCAACAAAAGAAAAGGGAATATGTTGTGGGTATACTTCATGGGTGTACCATCGACAGTGCCTAGATCCGGCAAGCCCGGGTGGCCCACAGATGGTGATGGGGCATGTGGCCCATCGGGCGGCCCAGTTGTTGTTGATCATGAAGGAAGAAGTCCAGCCCAGGATCAGCAGGCCGGATCCGTACCGACCTTAGGAGTAACCCGGATCCATGGAGGCCCATGAGGAATCCGGATCTAGTACGACATGTACGGAAGGCGGATCCGTGACGTGCACGACAAGATGTTATACCGTAGTTAGGCTATCTGTAATCCGGCTAGGACTCTCCATGTAAACCCTAGATTCGTGCGCCTTTATAAGCCGGATCCCGGGAGCCCTAGAGGCACAACCACAACTCATTGTAACAACGCGAAAGCGCCCAGATAATTCCGGACAAGCAACGGTAGGCCTCGTCATCGTGCGGGTGTTCCGAAGCCGGGTAACTCGCGTACCACCGTCCCGTGTGCACTCCGCCCTATGGCCCCTACTTCTTCTCCCCCTCGTGAGGATCCCTCCTCCGAGGTACCGTCGAATAGGCAACGGCGGTTGGCGCCCACCGTGGGGCCTGAGGCGTACGGAGGCCGGAGCCGGGAGGGCTCCGCCATGGGAAGCTACGACGACTCGATCGGCTGTGGGGCGTGTACTCTACGCCGGGAATTTTCCGATCGTCCCCCGGACGAATTTTGGATTCCGGCTAGGTCAAACCCCGTCAAGCTCTCCATCGTCCCGGTCGGCGGCATCCACATCTTCATCGGGGAAACCGTCGATTCCGACGGAAACCCATCAGTAAGTAACGGCCGACGCGACCGCTGGCCGAGCGAGGACACGGTCGCGAAGTTCCGATCCGAGACGCAGGAGCCTCCTAAGGAAGATTCCGCCTTAGATGCTGAAAATTTTCAAACCCACCCAATCCGCCCCGAGCGAGGAAATAACGGTGGAAGACCAATGCGGATCCGCACGGGTCTCCCGGGTGTTAGAGAAGCAAAGGTGTCACTTCGTACACTTCATAGCCCATACCGCGGGAGCCGCCCCTCAAGAGGACGGAGCTGGTCCCGTGCGGAGTTGAGGCGCCGGAAAACGCTGCTCCGGATCGGCAAGAGGCTGTCGGAGAAAGCGGATCTCCGGTAGAAGAGTCGATTACGGGAAACTTAAGCCCAATTTCCGGAGATACCCAATCCATGGACAACGAAGAGTTCGATCGTAAGGTGAAGGAATATGGATACGGTGCCCGGCCTGAAGTTGATTCCGCCCGGCCAAAGCGAGGTCCTGGCGACCATTGCGGCGGCGGGAGAACACGGATCGAAGCGACGGACACCCAATCGACCCCCGGCCATCTCGTAGGGGATCCCCGATGTCGCGGGAGCGACCCCGCGAGGACCCTACCCGGAGGACCACTTGTCAGCGAAGACATGATCGCACAAGCAGCCATGGATGCGGCTTATCCCTTGGATGTTCTTAACACACCCATCACTCCCGATGACGTTGAAGCTTTAGAAGCTAAAAGGCTGGAGCCTACGGCCACAGCCAAAAAGATCAAGAACACTTGCAGCCGCCATGCTGGAGGAACGGAAAGACGCAGAAATTTTTGTGTCGGAGTTACATCCGGCGTGAGAAGGAAGTGGACGAAGGGTTGGTAAAGGTCAAGGAACTCCGAAAGCATTGGGAGGACAAGATCGTCGAAGCTCATCGGGAGGTCGAAAAGCTCCGGCGTGACATGATAACTCCCGCGGGATCACCTTCGCAACTCCAACGGGGCAGCAACCGCTTGCCACCCCGAAGGACAATATGACGAAAGCTGCGGAACTCCTGAAAAAGAAGGATGAGGAGATTGACATCGACTTCGTCCGAAAGCTCGTTGCTTCAGCAGTGCAGCAACAAAGCAAGGCAGATACTTCGCGCAGGTTGGCATCCAACCCGGATATTTGCGTATCCACCGCGCGAAGGACGCCCCGAGGAGATCAACACCGTGATGATGAATCGCGCACCGGTTCCACGGAACGCGGGAGAGAAGCAAGGGAGCACCCAAACCCGATCCCGGTTCCTTCGGATTCAACTCCGAGAGACCCGGCGAGGGTAAGGGCCCAATGTACACTGCGGCAGAGACAAATACCGTGTTCCATCACCACCACCCCGAGCTTCGCGTCCTCCGCTACCCCCTCGACGTCGCGAGTCCTGCCGGAATTCCCGGGCCCCATGGGCCGGGCGGAATCGGCATTCGCGACGCGATGCCGGCTCCTAGAGACGAGGAACGGGGAGCGTACGGCTGGAGCAACTCGGAGGCCGGAACCAAAACCGCGAGCGAGAACCTCGTCGGAGTCAAGAACGCGACCACGAGGCCTCGCGAGAAGCCAAGGACGCGACCCGGAGCCCGGGAGGAGCCGGAATGAGGAGCGCGACCCGGAACCTCGCCGGAGCGAGAACGACCCGGGGCAGCCGGCGCCACGACGAAGGCAGCCACGGGAGCCGGAGCCGGCACCGGGAGGACCGGGGAGAGTGCGAAGGCGGAAGCGAGGAGGTCGGATCGGCCCCCTCGCGAGATCTCCCTCACCACCACCTAGCGGTGGCGGCGGAGGTGGAGGCGGAGGTGGCGGCCGGAGATCTCGCTCTCGCTCAAAATCCCCCGACACGGCTCGCGCGACGCACGGGAACGCCTCAGCGAATACGAGGACCGACTACATCGGACCAAAGTGCTTTGGCGGGATGATTCGAGAGGAACCAAAGCCAAGGAGCTCCCTCAAGCTACCGGAAACTTGAAGCATTATGATGGCACCGAAAGGCCGGATACCTGGATTGAGGACTACTACAATGCGGTAACCTTTGCCGGAGGAACCCCTAATATCGCTGCCGCATGCTCCGAGTTGTATCTTGTAGGGCCAGCCCGGATCCGGCTCGGCGACCTCGAGAAGAACACCATCTTTTGTTGGTTTGACCTGAAAACAGCTTTCGAGAAACATTTTAGGGGCACCTACAAAAGACACCGCTACGACAAGCGACTTGCAAGCCTGTATCCGGAAGAAGGGAGAATCCTCAAGAAACTTCCTCACACGGTGGTTGGCGTGCGGGAACGAGTGCGAAAACGTCGATCACACCACTTGCCATGTACGCCTTCATCGGCGGACTGCAAAGAGGAGGACTCGCTGCGGCACAAGCTCACTTGTTTAGCTAATGCAAATAAGTTAACTTTGGATGAGATGATCTCCATTGCCAGCGACCACACTGCCGCCGATGACGACGCAGGCGGTGATATCGCGGCCACAGCAATCCCCTTACACCAACAAAAGAAGAATCGTGATAACGGCAATAACGGCGGCCACAAACGCAAAAATCCCGATGACCGGAAGAGCGGCGGATCCGACTTGGTCGCCGTGGCGTTTCAACGCGGAGGTTCGGGAGGCGGAAGAGGACGCGGCCGTGGTGGCGGAGCCGGCGGGGGTCGGCCGCGGGGCTACGAGGTCACGGTGGCGGATCCCGCGCCCCGCAAACCTACGAAGAGTATAGGGACATGCCTGCCTGGCCCACTTGGATCCGGTTACGAGGAAGTCCACACACACCAATCGCAAGCGCAAGTGGGTCAACGATCTAAAGAACGACCGGAGGCGGGATACAAGCGAGCCCGGAAGCACCGCCCTCGCGGCAAAGGAGGCAAGGGCAAGAACAAGGACAAGGATGAGGATAGTTCAGAGGCAATGGACGAGGATGATAACTCGCCGGACCCCAAGTCAGGGACCGCAGGTAAATCCAACCCATTTGACAAAAAGAGCGTGGGGGCTTACCACACTTTCCTCGGAACCCCAACAGTACGTGCCACCAAGTCTGCTGCCCGGATCCTGAACGCCATAGTTCCGGCCGTGCCGCAGTACGTCAGGTGGTCGGAGATCCCGTGCACATTTGACAGAGAGGATCATCCTGTCATTGTGCCAAAAGAGTGCTACGCCTTGGTTGTAAGTCCCCGCATAGACGGGTATGATTTCTCCAAGTGCCTCATGGATGGTGGAGCCAGCTTGAACATCATGTACACGGAGACTACGGAGCGGATGAACCTCACCAAGGAACAGCTCAAACACAGCACGACTGAGTTTCATGGCGTGGTTCCGGGCAAGAAGGCAAATTCCCTCGGCAGCATCACACTTCCCGTGGCCTTCGGCGATGTTCATAATTTCCGCCAAGAGAGGATCACATTTGAAGTTGTGCCCTTCAAGAGCTCCTATCACGTCATCTTCGGCAGGCCCACCTACCACAAGTTTCACGCAAGGGCGTGCTACATCTACAACAAGCTCAAGATTCCGGGTCCTAAAGGTATGATTACCATATCCGGAGACTACAAAAGGCTCATGAGTGCGAGTTGGGCGAAGCCGCCTTCGCGAGTCCGTCATATCCGGAGAGGAGGCTGAAAGGCTACGGAGCGCGGTGGATCCGACTGAGATGCAGACCACCAAGAAGCAAATCTCCGAAGAGAAAGCATCCTTCAAGGCCGCGATAGAGACCAAAAAAGTCAGCTTCAAGGAAGGCGACGATACCAAGCAAGTCTCAATCGGAGCCAACATGGACCCCAAATAGGAAAGCGCGCTCGTCGAGTTCCTCCGCGCTAATATGGATATCTTCGCATGGCAACCTTCTGACATGTCCGGAGTACCTAGGGAACTCGCCGAGCACTACCTCAATATAAATCCGGGGGCTAAACCGGTGAAGCAAGCTATGCGACGCTTTGGAGATAAGAAGCGCCGCGCCATAGGAATGGAACTAGCTAAGTTACTAGAGGCAGGTTTTGTAGTAGAAGTTATCCACACTGATTGGGTCGCAAATCCCGTCCTTGTACCCAAAAAGAACACCGTAATACTAAGAATGTGCATCGATTACTCTGGCTTGAACAAGCATTGCCCGAAAGATCCGTTTCCCCTGCCGCGCATTGACCAAGTCATTGATTCGACGGCAGGGGCGGAACTTCTGTGTTTTCTTGATGCGTATTCCGGTTATCACCAGATCCGGATGAAGGAGTCCGACCAAAGGCGACCTCGTTCATCACCCCATTTGGCACTTACTTGCTATGTTACTATGCCCTTTGGCTTGAAAAACGCAGGTGCCACCTACCAACGTACGATGCGGCGGTGCTTGAAGGACCGGATCGGCCGGAACGTACACGCTTACGTCGACGACATCGCGGTCATGACTCGGAAAGGATCCGACTTGATTAGCGACCTCACAGAAACCTTTGAGAACCTCCGTCGGTACAAGATGATGTTGAATCCGCTGAAGTGCGTCTTTGGCGTACCGGTCGGAAAACTCCTTGGCTTCATTGTCTCTAACAGGGGCATTGAAGTGAACCCGGAGAAAATCAAGGCAATTTTGTGCATAAAGAGGCCAACTTGTCTCAAAGATGTGCAACGGCTTACTGGTTGCGTCGCAGCAATCAGCAGGTTTGTTAGCCGTCTTGGCGAGAAGGCACTTCCCCTGTACAAGCTGTTGAAGAAAACAGACAAGTTTGTGCAGGGACGAGGCGACGGATGCGGCACTACAAGGGTTGAAGGAGATACTTACCTCCCCACCTATCCTAGCGGCTCCGGGAGAGTCGAGCCTATGCTCCTTTGCACGGCAGCCACCAACGAGGTCATCAGCCTCGTCATCGTGGTGGAAAGACAGGAAGAAGGTCACGAATATGGAGTCCAAAGGCCAGTCTACTATATTAGCGAGGTCCTCACGGAATCCAAACAGCGCTACCCTCACTTTCAGAAGTTAGCCTATGGAGTATTCCTGGGCAGCAGGAAGCTGAGACACTACTTCCAAGAACATCCGATAACGATCGTGAGCAAAGCTCCGCTGTCAACAATTCTCAACAATGCGACGCAACAGGACGCACAGCAAAATGGGGCATTGAATTATCCGCCTTCGACATCAGCTATAAAGCCAGGACCGCGGTCAAATCCCAGGTTTTGGCAGATTTCGTCGCAGATTGGACAGAGGCTCCGGATGCGAGTCTGGAGCCGGAACCAGAGACATGGGTTATGCACTTCGACGGATCCAAGCAGCATCAAGGCTCAGGAGCCGGAGTCACCCTGAAGTCCCCTACCGGAGAAGAACTGCAGTATGTTACGCGGATTCACTTCGAAGCTACAAACAACATGGCGAGTACGAGGCTCTACTACACGGACTGCGCATCGCTAAGGAAATAGGGATCAAGCATATCATACGTTGCGGAGATTCCGACCTGGTGGCACGGCAAGTAGCCGGAACACTGGAACGCCGGAAATTCCGTCATGGCGGCTTACGGAGACGAAGTTGACGAGATCGCCAAGTGCTTTCTAGGATACGAAGTCAAGTATGTCCGGAGAGACGACAACACGGCGGCGGACATGCTATCCAAGCTCGGATCCGGGAGGAAGCCAATTCCGCCTGGAATTTTCTGGAGCATCTCAGGATACCCTCGGTGAAGGGCGCTAACCCGGAAAACCCAGAGGTGGCAGTATCTCCGGCCAAAGAGGTGATGGCTATCATTCCGGCTTGGACACAGCCTTTCCTGGACTACCTCATCGATCAGAAGTTGCCGGAGGACGAGGTCCTCGCACGACAGATCATCAGACGAGCAAGATCCTACACAATAGTTGATGGACAGCTCTACAAACGAAGCGCGACAGGGGTATTTCTCAAGTGCGTCTCTAATCAAGATGGCATTGAAATCCTCAGAGAGATCCACGCAGGGGATTGCGGGCATCATGCCGCCCCCAGGTCACTCGTTGCAAAAGCTTTTCGGTTAGGTTTTTACTGGCTCACAGCTAAAGAAGACGCTGACAAAATAGTCAGGACCTGCCGAGGTTGCCAGTACTACGCTACTCAACCAAACGCTCCAGCTCAAGAGCTGAGGACCATACCTATCACCTGGCCATTTGCGGTCTGGGGGCTTGATATGGTTGGTAAGTTAAAAAGATCATCTCCTGGTGGTTGCGAATACCTCTTGGTCGCTGTTGACAAATTCAGCAAGTGGATAGAGGCAAAGCCAGTGAGAAAAGCCGACGGTGCTACGGCACTAAAATTTGTCTGCAGACCTCGTAATGAGATTCGGCATCCCACACGGCATCATAACGAGATAATGGCACAAACTTCGCTCGGGGAGAATTAAAGGATTATTGTGAGACCATGGGGATTCGATTGGACCTTGCATACGTGGCTCATCCACAATCCAATGGTCAAGTTGAAAGGGCTAACGGTCTAATATTATCGAGGAATCAAGCCACGCCTTGAAGAACCGCTGCGACGAGCAGCCGGAGCTTGGGCTGACGAGCCGGACGCTTGTCTTGTGGAGTTTGCGAACTACCCCTAACGAGGTCAACGGGGTTTACACCATTTTTCCTGGTATACGGATCCGAAGCCGTGATTCCCTCCGACATCATCCACGATTCACCGCGAGTTTCCGCCTACAATGAAGAAACGGTGACGAGGCCGGACAGCTATCCGTGGACCTGATCGAAGAAGCTCGGAACTTAGGCTGACCGGCGCTCCGCCATCTACCGGCGAAACTCCGACGTTATCACAGTCGTCGAGTACGGAATCGCTCCTTCATGGCAGGAGACCTGGTCCTCCGCCTTCGACAGGTGAAAGACCATAAGCTGCAATCTCCATGGGAAGGACCCTTCGTCGTTAGCAAAGTGCTTCACAACGGGTCATACTACCTTGTTGATTTCCGCGAGCTAAGAGACAGACCTGCCAATTGGCGCCGGAAACGCAAGCGTGAGGATCCGGACGACATCTACGACGAGACAGATCGTCCCTGGAACATTGCACAGCTACGTCCTTTCCACACTTAGCGTATTTTTCCCGAGTTGCAAAATCTGTAATAGTTATATATGATCAATGAAATAAAGCTTATGGTTCACTCTTTGAGTCATTTACCTCCTTTACTTGTTCATTTTTCGATCATGTATATTTTCCGACTAAAACCGCAGAGCTGGATATTTCCGCCTAGGCGTGTATGAAAGTTGTGATTTTCGAAAATCGTCCGTCAGGACGTAAGTTTAAGTTTTCTGATTAAATTGTTATCTGTTGCGAACTCGTGGATTCCTAGTAGCGATTTCCGGCACCTATGCTTGGGGGCTTGTTTCCGCGGTTATTGACGGATTACCATTGGGTTTCGTCGCCGCTGGCGAGCGTTTCCGGCTAAGGTCTTCCGGCTCGCGGAAGGTCAAGCGAGCAAGCCGGAAAACAACGATATCAGCACTTGCTTTCCGACATAAAACGAAACATGCAGAAATAATATTAACGGATAGCAGGATAAGTTGTTTCCGCCCATGCATAGTTGTTTCGTCCCTAGCTACTTAAAAATTTAAGTCTTATTACAAACCCACTCTGGGGCCAAAATGATGCAACTTGTTTCATTGTTTTAAACAGGAGCTCTACTCGGAGTCCTCCTCCTCAGATTGCTGGTAGTTGGAGCCATCATCACTGTCACCAGATCCGGCTGCGGAGCCGTCACCAGAGCCCTCTCCGGAATGCTCGCCGCTTGACCCGGATCCTTCCCCGTAATACTCCGGCTCACCTGCTTCTTCCTCAGCATCGGAAAATCCTTCGGGCAGATCGTGCTTGTTATACCAGAACGAGTGATCCACTCGCTGACGAACAGTTGTTCATAGCCTTCGGTTTCCGCGAGGAGGCACTCATGTCGGAACCCTTGGGGGCTCCGCGCGCAACAGTTGCCAGGTTGAGCGAGGGGAAGTGAGCCTTGCAGGTGGCTAAGACAAGGGAGGCGACTCCGCGTGCTGAAGAACTCTGCCAGTCCTTGATGAACTCCGGTACCAGTCCCATAAGTTTGGTCATCGTATCGATGACTGTGGTTTTGGCCTTCTTCAGAGACAGAGCCATGGCGATTCCGCGACGAGGCTTCAAATAACTTGTCAATTGATATACGCGCTTCATCGTATGCCTCCGTCCTCGTAAGGTTTGACTCTTTTGTCCATTCGAAGCCAAGGCTCGCTGTGGAAGAAGAAGCAGTTCCGTTAGAGATAAAGTTTGCGAGATGGCCGGAGCAGAAACACGGAAAACGCTTACGGAAGATAAGTTTGTCAATGGCCTCCGCCTCCGCTTCCAGAGCTTTGTTCTTGGATATCACGGAAATCACGCGGCCCTGGCTTTTCTCCGGTTGTCATTCAGCTCCGCCAAGTCGCGGGCATGTTTTTCGCGCGAGCTCCTTCCTCGCTTGATGTTCCTGAGAGGCGGAGGTCTTCACAAAGTCTTTGAGGGATTCATTTTCCGCCTCCAGCACCTGGACCCTAGCGGACAGCTCGTCCCATTTGGAGTGCTTGGCAGTTTCTTCTGTACGAAGACAGAATGGCACATATTATGCATCCGGAAAAGCTATATCAAAAACAACAGTAAAACTCGGATCTAGTACCTTGAAGGCGGGTCTCAAGCAGCTGGATAGCCTTCTGGCCATTTTCCGCGTTCTGGCGCAGCCCTTCGATCTCCGTGATCTGCTCCAGCACATGTACGCGCAGGTCCTCGTGCAGTTTCCGCGTGGTCTGTGCAGAGGAGTTAGTCGGATATTTAAAATCTTGGGGGCTGGCGAGGAATTCAAAGTCTTGGTACAAAAATTTTAAATTTCCGCCTCAGGTACATTTTTCGGAAAGCATCGGCTAATACATGTTACACGGAAATATATCACCCAATGCTTGGGGGCTAGTAGTATTACCTGCCGCACTTCCCTGTGCTTGGCGAAAAAATCCTTCAGGCTGACCTCCAGGTCGGCGAGTTCACGCACCTCCTCGTCCGGTTTACCCCACACTTTATTCAACATGGCGGAAACTTCCGCGTGACGTTGTGAAAGGGTGAGCTTCTGGAAGGACGGAGTTGGTTGGAGGTGGACTCGGGTCGCGTTGGTCACTTGGAGGAGCTTAACCTTTTGCTCCTGTTCCTCTTCAGTGGGCTCCGCGAACGCGGAGCTTGGTTGATCTGGCGGAGGAATCGGTGAGGAGGTCCCCTTGGCGGAGTCGCCATGATGAGCGGGGTCTTCAGGAAGATCATCAACGTTTATGATGTCCTTCGGATCCGGCTTAGAGGTGGATGAAGCTTTAGGCGGAACTCCAGCATCAGGAGTAATAGGAACGGGAGCCGGAGATGGTTTGGTTTTCCTAAGGGTCTTCGGGGCCTTGGGAGGCTGGCTTTCGGAGCTTCAGTAAGAAACATACAAGTATAAGAGCGAGCGTTGAATCAAAACTTGGGTCTCGGAAGTGAACGTTTACCCGGAGGGTTTGAAGAAGTGCTGGGAAGCAGGTTGTCCTCTGTTGCTGGTGTTAATTAGCGAGAGGCGTTTCTTTTCCGCCTCCAATTTCCGGGTAGCCGCGGTGCTGGGCACTTCGCGGGCACGCTTTGCACGAGGGCTGGAAGGTGCCGGCTTCTTCCTCTTAGCGGGGCGGGAAGCCTCGGGAGCTTCCGCCTCCGATGCGGCTTCGGGTCCATGTTGCTGCTTGGATGGGACTCGGAGGAGAGTTCGAGTTCATTTTCCTCAAGCGCCTCGAGCTAGTACAAAGTTAAACACTTAGATGAAGAAAGTGAGAAAAACGGTAGACCAAAGTCAAGGCGACGTACCGCGAGTTCCGGATCCATTTGTATGGATGTCTTTGTTACACACGTGAACATGGAGTTCACGTGAGATCTTGATGAGGACCGGATCCTTTTGTCGAGGGCGTCGGCCGAAAGGTTGTCTTTGGTGGCGCGCATTGGATCGTCGCGCCACTGTGTACTCAAACATCGGGCGGTCCCTGTGTTGCGGCGGGCTGGATCCGCTTGGTGAACCGGGAAAGGGTTAAGTCCTTCCCCGTTAGCCCCTCCTCGGTGAGCTTGCGGATCCGCCCTAACGGCGCGGGTCAGGCGAGGCGAGTCGGAGAAGTGAGAGCGGTGCGTCCATGACGGAAGCTCGACGGCGGGGCGGTTCTTAAAGGCGGGAAGTTTCTTTTCGCTCGCGGGGTCGGAGACGTCCTTCGGATAGAAGAAGCCCGCGGACCGGTACCTCGCGGATTCGTGACGGTCGGTTGGAGGGTAGACGCGGCCCGGGCGGAGCATAAAAGTGATGGATCCGCATGTGGCGGGTTCGCCGGCCTGCCGGATCTTCTTGACGAGAGAAAAATATTGGAACGAGAGAAATCTCGGGGGTTACCGGAGATGGCCTTCGCGAAGGGCGACGTGGTTGCTGATGGCGAGCACGGAGTTTGGAGATATATTGTGAGGTTGGAGTCCATACGTCTTCGAGAATCTCCAAGAAAAATTCGAAGGCGGAAACGAAAATCCGCGCTCCACCGGTGCTTTCGTCGGCACCATCTCATCGTCCCTCGGAGCCGGAGCGAGGTTCATCCGGAGCCGACCTCCAGCTTCCGGGCTGCAGAAAGCCTTCCGATTCGAGGTTCTTTAACTCCATCTCGGTGGTGGTGCATGGCCACCATTTTCCTTTGGCTTCGGAGTCTCGCTTCCGAGCTTTCGTTTTCTTTGTGGCCTCGTCCGCTTGGTGCTCCGTCTGACCCGCCCCGGAGGTTTTCTCCGGGTGAGCAGAGGTCCCCGCCACCTCCTTGCCGGAATCCTTTGAAGGATCCAGGTTGATTGGAATGAAGGGAGGAGGGGCGGAGGAGAGTGGGGTCGCCATAATGGGTTCCGAGGTCGGAGGCGGAGTTGCTGACGACATCTGAAGCAAAAAGGTTTGGCGGAAACTTTCTTTAGTCGGATCCCACATCGTCCTCTCCAAGTTCATCCCTACAAACTACGGCGCAAAAGTGGAGCTCGAAGGTTACCGTAATGGCGTGCGGTGGTCGGAGTTGCGGTGGCTCGCCGGAGTTATGAACACGAAGAACACCACGGTGGCGGGTTCTCTCCGGTGATGCTCCGGTGACTTTCCGACGGGATTCCGGCACGGCGGAGGAGGAGCTCTCGGGCGGCGCTCGGCAGAGAGGTGAGAAGGGGGTGAATGAGGGGTAAAGGGGTCGACGGCCGATATTTATAGGCTGAAGGGATAAGATTCGTGTTCCGCATCCTGTGGTCGGAACGCAAGCGTCGCGCCGTTGGATGCGTGACACGTGTCTTGAACCTTAACGGTAAAAATGGCTAGAGATAAGTTACCGCGGAAATCGCGCGAAAATGGCGCCAGATTTGGCGGAACCGTTTGAGTCTTTTAAGATTCCGGGTAATCGCGTGAAAGTAAGTTAGCTTCCATTCGCGAGCGAGGGAGTAACCCGGAAATGTTCTTCGGAATGTCGATGGATGAAGTCCCGCGAGGATGGGAGCATTTTCCGGCCGAAAGTTGAGAAAAGAAGAAAATGCAAAGTTGGAGCTCTTCAAGTTTCTCCGCGTTACCAACGATGCCGGAAATTTACGGTAGAAGCATGGCGGAAGCTGCGGGCGAAACTCGGAGAACTGCGGGGGCTCTTGTTGTGGGTATACTTCATGGGTGTACCATCGACGGTGCCTAGATCCGGCAAGCCCGGGTGGCCCACGAGATGGTGATGAGGCATGTGGCCCATCGGGCGGCCCGATTGTTGTTGATCATGAAGGAAGAAGTCCGGCCCGGGATCGAGCGGGCCGGATCCGTACCGACCTTAGGAGTAACCCGGATCCATGGAGGCCCATGAGGAATCCGGATCCAGTACGACATGTACGGAAGGCGGATCCGTGACGTGCACGACAAGATGTTGTACCGTAGTTAGGCTATACTGCTAATCCGGCTAGGACTCTCCATGTAAACCCTAGATCCGTGCGCCTTTATAAGCCGGATCCCGGGAGCCCTAGAGGCACAACCACAACTCATTGTAACAACGCGAAAGCGCCCAGGATAATTCCGGACAAGCAGCGGTAGGCCACGTCATCGTGCAGGTGTTCGAAGCTGGGTAGCTCGCGTACCACCGTCCGTGTGCACTCCGCCCTATGGCCCCTACTTCTTCTCCCCCTCGTGAGGATCCCTCCTCCGAGGTACCGCTCGAATAGACAGCGACGAATAGGACGTAGATATACAAAGAACATGATCAGGGACAGGGACATGGACATGATCAACGGAACGAAATTAATAAAATATGAAAAAGAAAAAAAAACTGGCACCAATACATAAATATAACACACTGAAACTTATCTCTTGGCTTTAACTCTACACTGAACCCTGAAGACAAGCAACCGCGCTGTTTCCTACCGCTTTATCATGTCCGGCATTCCTTCACATGGTCTCATGTTTGCTGCCGGCAAGAAAAGGATTGCACGATTTATCATGTTTTGTTAGAAAACACCACAACGTGCAGAGATCAAAAGTGTGCTTAGGTACGATATTTCTGGTGTTTCTTCAGTGCGGATTGGCAAAAGAGGCAACACCTAGAGGATAGAAACAATACCTACAAGATAGAAACTGCTGCTTGTTTTTTGCACTGAACAGCGTACTCACATTGGGTCACGATACATTTAGTTATGTAGGCCCTCAAGATGATGAATCTGTAGTACATCACGCGGTAAAACTGCAGGTAACAGAGCATGCCCACTGAATCAAAGATACATATACAAAGAACATCATCAGAGGACAGGGACATGATCAACATAACGAAACTAACAAAATTTGGCACCAATACATAGACATTTCACACTGGAACTCATCTTGTGCCCTGCCTTCTGATCTGCACTAGAAGGCCTGAAGACCAACCATTTTCATCCAAAACTATGAAGGCATCCAGTCATTCCCTTCGTTTTCTGCATATCTAAGCAGATAACATAAGAACCAATACCTTGTTGCTGGGCCACCAACTGCCTCTAATTAATCAATTCACCGAGTATATTCACATCTGATCTGATGCTAATCAGAATGAACAGAATGAGAGAGACAAATGTTAATGAGCCAAGCCAGCTGGTGAGCGACACTTTCTAAATTCTAATCAAGTCATCGCTTGTTTTTACATAATGATAATTTTATACTTGTTTGAATGTGCCGGGATGCTTTGGATATTCTTCTTCTTGTTATCATTAGATCGTGGAACCTAGCTGAAAAGGTATCACTTTGTTTTGATAGTAATCATGCCATAACTAGTTCACCAAAACTGAAAATCTGTCATGAAAAACGGCGACGCCCCTGTTTCGTACCTGTTTATCATGTCCAGAATTTCTTCATACGGTCTCAATGTTTGTAGCTGGCAAGAAAAAGATTGCTTGATATGTAATGTTTGGTTATTAAACGCCACACGGTACACAGAGGTGAAAAGTGTGCTTGGGTACAATCTTTCCAGTGTTTCTTTGGTGCCGATTAGCAAGAGACAACACCTACAGGACACCGAAAAGATGGAAGTTGCTGCTTATTTTCTGCACTGAACCAGAGGAGAAGATCATGACACATCTAGTTATGTAGGCCCTTAAGATGATGAATCAGTACTAATATCCAACATAATATCCCAGCAAGCACCCTACAACGACATGGCAGTAAAACTGCCCGACGAATACAATTGCAGGAAACAGAGCATG
>NC_061511.1:246703613-246726828 GCF_022539505.1 Lolium rigidum
TCATTTGTATTTTTCTGAGTTATAATGAATTTTACAATTTAATTCAAAGTTACAGATCTTTTCTGGATTTAAATTTAAAAACTAAAAACTAAAGCTACACGGTCAGCCTACCACACAGTCCCTGACTGGTGGGGCTAGGTCCACGTCACCTGCCACGCAGCACCGACGTGGCAAGGCTCACGGTGGCCGGCGGGCAGTGACGATGGTCGCCGGCGTTGCCGGTTTCCCGCGGCGACGTGCGTAGGTACGTTGGAAAGAGGGCGACGAGGCGATCCTAGTGGTGGTGGCGCTGCCACCAAATGGTCACCGGAGCTTGGCCGGCGGCGAGGCCAAGCGGCAGAGCTCACGGGCCAATGGTTCGGGGCATGCTACGGGAGGTTATCGAGCAAGCTGCGCATGCGAGGAGGATCAGTGGCTCACCAGGAGCACGCCGGGCTTCACGGCATAGCAAGGGGAGGTGTGGTTCGCCGGAATTGCCTGCTCCCGTCGTCGGAGAAGACGATCCCGACGGCGAGGCTACAGGTCGCCCCGGCTCAATTCCTTTTGCACCAAGAGCTTGTCGAGGACGGCGGTCTCGGCGGTGGTAACGGCGAGGCTCAGGAATGCTCCGAACGACGGCGATGGTCGGCGTCCGAGCGGCTAGGGTTTCGGTTTGGGGAATTTTTTTACAGAGAGGGAAGAACTCGGGCCAGTGCTTGTCATGGAGCTTTTATAGGGCGCGGGAGCAAGCCTCGTCACGACGTCGAGCCAGGGGAGGTCGCCAGCGAGAGACCAGGACGAGCACGTCGTCGTGCTGTCCACCATGCGGGACGAAGAGATGAGGACGACCCCCTCTCCTCTGTTTTTTAGACGAATGGTTACGGTGGGCTGGTCTGGGCCGTGTTGGGCTGGGATTTGTTGGGCTGCTGGTGGGCTGCCACGGCCAGGTGAGCCTGGTAGGTTTTTCTCTCTTTTTTTCTTTTCGGTTTTTATTTTCTGTTTTCAATTTTGTTTTTGAATTCAGTTTTGAATTCAAAACTGTTTGCAGGTATTTGATAATTTGAATTTCATTAGGACTAAATAAAGGATCATGGTAACACTGAATTGTTTTTGAATGAGCATTTAATATATGTGAATCTTTATTGCAAATTTTAATTAAGCATGATTTATGCTTCTTATTTTAATTTCCATTTATCTGGTGAATCAAATCTGTTTGGAAATATTGGAGTTGCTACTTTCAACTTAAAGTATTTCAGAGGTTGTATTAGGACTTGACTTCCATTTGGGGAATTGGTCACTTGCACATGTTCTTATTGTGAATACTGCTTTGTTAAGATCTTGTAGGTTTAATTATAGCCCTATCTCAAGGTTGGCATTTGATGGCGTGTATTTCACACGTTCGTTGGGCAACCCCAAGAGGAAGGTATGATGAGCACAGCAGCAAGTTTTCCCTCAGAAAGAAACCAAGGTTTATCGAACCAGGAGGAGCCAAGAAGCACGTTGAAGGTTGATGGCGGCGGGATGTAGTGCGGCGCAACACCGGAGATTCCGGCGCCAACGTGGAACCTGCACAACACAACCAAAGTACTTTGCCCCAACGAAACGGTGAGGTTGTCAATCTCACCGGCTTGCTCGTAACAAAGGATTAACCGTATTGTGTGGAAGATGATTGTTTGCGAGAGAAAACGATAAAAACAAGTATTGCGATAGATTGTATTTCGAGTAAAGAGAATTGGACCGGGGTCCACGGTTCACTAGAGGTGTCTCTCCCATAAGACGAACAGACATGTTGGGTGAACAAATTACAGTTGGGCAATTGACAAATAAAGAGAGCATGACAATGCACATACATATCATGATGAGTATAGTGAGATTTAATTGGGCATTACGACAAAGTACATAGACCGCCATCCAAGCTGCATCTATGCCTAAAAAGTCCACCTTCGGGTTATCATCCGAACCCCTCCGGTATTAAGTTGCTAACAACGAGACAATTGCATTAAGTATGGTGCGTAATGTAACTAGTGACTACATCCTTGAACATAGCACTAATGTTTTATCCCTAGTGGCAACGACACAACACAACCTTAGAACTTTACATCATCTGTCCCAGTGTCAATGCGGGCATGAACCCACTATCGAGCATAAGTACTCCCTCTTGGAGTTAAAAGCATCTACTTGGCCAGAGCATCTACTAGTAACGGAGAGCATGCAAGATCATAAACAACACATAAGCATAACTTTGATAATCAACATAACAAGTATTCTCTATTCATCGGATCCCAACAAACGCAACATATAGAATTACAGATAGATGATCTTGATCATGATAGGCAGCTCACAAGATCCGACAATGATAGCACAATGGGGAGAAGACAACCATCTAGCTACTGCTATGGACCCATAGTCCAGGGGTAGACTACTCACTCATCACTCCGGAGGCGACCATGGCGGTGTAGAGTCCTCCGGGAGATGATTCCCCTCTCCGGCGAGGGTGCCGGAGGCGATCTCCGAGGATCCCCGAGATGGGATCGGCGGCGACGGCGTCTCGGTAAGGTTTTCCGTATCGTGGCTCTCGGTGCTGGAAGTTTCGTCACGGAGGCTTTAAGTAGGCGGAAGGGCAAGTCGAGAGGGGGCACGGGGGCCCCGGATGACGAGGCGGCGCGGCCAAGGGGGCCGCGCCGCCCTAGGGTTTGGCTCCCCTGTGGCCCCACTTCGTTTTGTCTTCGGACTTCGGAAGCTTCGTGAGAAAATAGGCCTCCGGGCTTTTATTTCGTCCAATTCCGAGAATATTTCTTTACTAGGATTTACGAAACCAAAAACAGCGAGAAAACGACAGCGGCACTTCGGCATCTTGTTAATAGGTTAGTTCCGGAAAATGCACGAATATGACATAAAGTGTGCATAAAACATGTAGATAACATCAATAATGTGGCATGGAACACAAGAAATTATCGATACGTTGGAGACGTATCGGCATCCCCAAGCTTAGTTACGCTCGTCCCGAGCGGGTAAAACGATAACAAAGATAATTTACGGAGTGACATGCCATCATAAACTTGATCATACTATTTGTAAAGCATATGTAGTGAATGCAGCGATCAAAACAATGTGTATGACATGAGTAAACAAGTGTATCATAAAGCAAAGACTTTTCATGAATAGCACTTCAAGACAAGCATCAATAAGTCTTGCATAAGAGTTAACTCATAAAGCAATAATTCAAAGTAAAGGTATTGAAACAACACAAAAGAAGATTAAGTTTCAGCGGTTGCTTTCAACTTGTAACATGTATATCTCATGGATAATTGTCAATGCAAAGCAATATAACAAATGCAATATGCAAATATGTAAGAATCAATGCACAGTTCACACAAGTGTTTGCTTCTTGAGATGGAGAGAAATAGGTGAACTGACTCAACAATGAAAGTAAAAGAATGGTCCTTCAAAGAGGAAAAGCATCGATTGCTATATTTGTGCTAGAGCTTTGATTTTGAAAACATGAAACAATTTTGTCAACGGTAGTAATAAAGCATATGCATCATGTAAATTATATCTTATAAGTTGCAAGCCTCATGCATAGTGTACTAATAGTGCCAGCACCTTGTCCTAATTAGCTTGGACTACCTGGATTATCACCGCAATACATATGCTTTAACCAAGTTTCACAAAGGGGTACCTCTATGCCGCCTGTACAAAGGTCTAAGGAGAAAGCTCGCATTTGGATTTCTCGCTTTTGATTATTCTCAACTTAGACATCCATACTGGGACAACATAGACAACAGATAATGGACTCCTCTTTTAATGCTTTAAGCATTTGACAACAATTAATTCTTTTCTCATTAGAGATTTGAGGATATTTGTCCAAAACTGAAACTTCCACCATGAATCATGGCTTTAGTTAGCGGCCCAATGTTCTTCTCTCACAATATGCATGCTCAAACCATTCAACTCGGTGTAGATCGCCCTTACTTCGGACAAGACGAACATGCATAGCAACTCACATGAAATTCAACAATGAGTTGATGGCGTTCCCCGATAAACATGGTTATCGCACAACAAGCAACTTAATAAGAGATAAAGTGCATAATTACATATTCAATACCACAATAGTTTTTAAGCTATTTGTCCCATGAGCTATATATTGCAAAGGTGAATGATGGAATTTTAAAGGTAGCACTCAAGCAATTTACTTTGGAATGGCGGGAAAATACCATGTAGTATAGGTAGGTATGGTGGACACAAATGGCATAGTGGTTGGCTCAAGTATTTTGGATGCATGAGAAGTATTCCCTCTCGATACAAGGTTTAGGCTAGCAAGGTTATTTGAAACAAACACAAGGATGAACCGGTGCAGCAAAACTCACATAAAAGACATATTGTAAACATTATAAGACTCTACACCGTCTTCCTTGTTGTTCAAACTCAATACTAGAAATTATCTAGACCTTAGAGAAACCAAATATGCAAACCAAATTTTAGCATGCTCTATGTATTTCTTCATTAATGGGTGCAAAGCATATGATGCAAGAGCTTAAACATGAGCACAACAATTGCCAAGTATCACATTACCCAAGACATTTATAGCAATTACTACATGTATCATTTTCCAATTCCAACCATATAACAATTTAACGAAGGAGAAACTTCGCCATGAATACTATGAGTAGAAACCAAGGACATATTTGTCCATATGCTACAGCGGAGTGTGTATCTCTCCCATAAAGTGAATGCTAGGATCCATTTTATTCAAACAAAACAAAAAACAAAAACAAACCGACGCTCCAAGAAAAAGCACATAAGATGTGGCCGAATAAAAATATAGTTTCAGGGGAGGAACTCGATAATTTGTTGATGAAGAAGGGGATGCCTTGGGCATCCCCAAGCTTAGACGCTTGAGTCTTCTTGATATATGCAGGGGTGAACCACCGGGTGCATCCCCAAGCTTAGAGCTTTCACTCTCCTTGATCATGTTGCATCATACTCCTCTCTTGATCCTTGAAAACTTCCTCCACACCAAACTCGAAACAACTCATTGGAGGGTTAGTGCACAATATAAATTGACATATTCAGAGGTGACACAATCATTCTTAACACTTCTGGACATTGCACAATGCTACTGGACATTAGTGGATCAAAGAAATTCATCCAACATAGCGAAAGAGGCAATGCGAAATAAAAGGCAGAATCTGTCAAAACAGAACAGTTCGTATTGACGAATTTTAAAATGGCACCAGACTTGCTCAAACAAAAATGCTCAAATTGAATGAAAGTTGCGTACATATCTGAGGATCATGCTCGTAAATTGGCGTAATTTTCTGAGCTACCTACAGGGAGGTGGACCCAGATTCGTGACAGCAAAGAAATCTGGAACTGCGCAGTAATCCAAATCTAGTACTTACTTTTCTATCAACGGCTTAACTTGGCACAACAAAACTCAAAACTAAGATAAGGAGAGGTTGCTACAGTAGTAAACAACTTCCAAGACACAAAATAAAAACAAAGTACTGTAGGTAAAAACATGGGTTGTCTCCCATAAGCGCTTTTCTTTAACGCCTTTCAGCTAGGCGCGAAAGTGTGTATCAAGTATTATCAAGGGGTGAAGCATCAACATTACCTTGGGCTTTACCCTTACCTTTCTTATTGTTTTTCTTTCCCTTTGGTTTAGGAAATATACGAGTTTCTCCCGGTATAGAGGTGAATTTCAAAGTGCCTTCTCCAACATCAATGACTTGCTCCCAATAGTTTCAGCGAGGGATCTTCCGAGTGTGAGTTTTCCTGTTTCAACAACAAGATAATCAATAGATATTGTTCTTCCACAAATAGTTGTATGCACACCTGCGGCTATTCCTTTAGGGATTATAGTAGAGTTATCAATGAGAGTTATCTCTTCTCCTCCTTCCTCAACTCCCCAAAGTTTCAAAGATTTATAAATACTTTCGGGCATAAGGCAAAATTCATACATAATATCACAGTAGGCATGGAGGGTTCGATCACCGATAACAATTTTAACGACGAGGATCCCACAATGAGAGTTTAGAGTTCACTAAAACTTGTTCAAGACGATTACGAACGTGGCAATAGTTATCATTCAAGCGAGATGTACTTATCTCCGAGTATTTAATCTACTATATATGCTAGTGAGGATCTGAATCAAAGTTATTAGGCTGAATCATATGATGCAACCAACTTCTTTATGGCATTAAAAGCTTGATCCCCATTGCAATGAAGGAAATCTCCTCCCACTAAAGTATCCAAAGCATATCTATAGCGAACCATAAGACCAAAATAAAAATTGCTAAGGAGCAAACTTAGAGTCATTTGAGGTTCCAGTTTTACGATAAGAAGTAAAAATTCTAGACCAGGCATCCTTAAAACTCTCCTCATCCCCTTGTTTAAAAGTGAAGACTAATTCTTCAGGCGAAGAAGTAACAGGTTCAGAGCTAGACATGGTAACAAAAGTAAAAAATTTTTTTTGTATTTCTAATATAGAGTGCAAGACAATAAAGTAAACTAGATAAAGTAAATGCAAGTAAACTAATTTTTTTTGTGTTTTCGATATAGCAAACAAGATAGCAAATAAAGTAAAACTAGCAACTAATTTTTTTGTGTTTTGATATAGTGCAGCAAACAAAGTAGTAAATAAAACTAAGCAAGACAAAAACAAAGTAAAGAGATTGAGAAGTGGAGACTCCCCTTGCAGCGTGTCTTGATCTCCCCAGCAACGGCGCCGGAAAATATGCTCTGGCGCGTAGTTGACGTGGGAGTTAGAAATCTTTGTGGTGTAGCTTTTCTTCGGTTCCCGGCAACGGCGCCGTGAAAATATGCTTGATGGCGTGTATTTCACACGTTCGTTGGGCAACCCCAAGAGGAAGGTATGATGAGCACAGCAGCAAGTTTTCCCTCGAGAAAGAAACCAAGGTTTATCGAACCGGGAGGAGCCAAGAAGCACGTTGAAGGTTGATGGCGGCGGGATGTAGTGCGGCGCAACACCGGAGATTCCGGCGCCAACGTGGAACCTGCACAACACAACCAAAGTACTTTGCCCCAACGAAACGGTGAGGTTGTCAATCTCACCGGCTTGCTTGTAACAAAGGATTAACCGTATTGTGTGGAAGATGATTGTTTGCGAGAGAAAACGAGTAAAAACAAGTATTGCGATAGATTGTATTTCGGTAAAGAGAATTGGACCGGGGTCCACGAGTTCACTAGAGGTGTCTCTCCCATAAGACGAACAGCATGTTGGGTGAACAAATTACGGTTGGGCAATTGACAAATAAAGAGAGCATGACAATGCACATACATATCATGATGAGTATAGTGAGATTTAATTGGGCATTACGACAAAGTACATAGACCGCCATCCAACTGCATCTATGCCTAAAAAGTCCACCTTCAGGTTATCATCCGAACCCCCTCCAGTATTAAGTTGCTAACAATAGACAATTGCATTAAGTATGGTGCGTAATGTAACTAGTGACTACATCCTTGAACATAGCACTAATGTTTTATCCCTAGTGGCAACAACACAACACAACCTTAGAACTTTACGTCCATTGTCCCGGTGTCAATGCGGGCATGAACCCACTATCGAGCATAAGTACTCCCTCTTGGAGTTAAAAGCATCTACTTGGCCGGAGCATCTACTAGTAACGGAGAGCATGCAAGATCATAAACAACACATAAGCATAACTTTGATAATCAACATAACAAGTATTCTCTATTCATCGGATCCCAACAAACGCAACATATAGAATTACAGATAGATGATCTTGATCATGATAGGCAGCTCACAAGATCCGACAATGATAGCACAATGGGGAGAATACAACCATCTAGCTACTGCTATGGACCCATAGTCCAGGGGTAGACTACTCACTCATCACTCCGGAGGCGACCATGGCGGTGTAGAGTCCTCCGGGAGATGATTCCCCTCTCCGGCGGGGTGCCGGAGGCGATCTCCAGGATCCCCCGAGATGGGATCGGCGGCGACGGCGTCTCGGTAAGGTTTTCCGTATCGTGGCTCTCGGTGCTTGGAAGTTTCGTCACGGAGGCTTTAAGTAGGCGGAAGGGCAAGTCGAGAGGGGGCACGGGGGCCCCGGATGACAGGGCGGCGCGGCCAAGGGGGGCCGCGCCGCCCTAGGGTTTGGCTCCCCGTGGCCCCACTTCGTTTTGTCTTCGGACTTCGGAAGCTTCGTGAGAAAATAGGCCTCCGGGCTTTTATTTCGTCCAATTCCGAGAATATTTCTTTACTAGGATTTACTGAAACCAAAAGAGCGAGAAAACGACAGCGGCACTTCGGCATCTTGTTAATAGGTTAGTTCCAGAAAATGCACGAATATGACATAAAGTGTGCATAAAACATGTAGATAACATCAATAATGTGGCATGGAACACAAGAAATTATCGATACGTTGGAGACGTATCAGCATTATTATTGTATTTTACTAGTACCTTGAAATACTTAGAGTAATTCTACTCTCATCATGGTTTGATCTTGGTTAATAGGTTAAGTGGTTGATCACCATACATATGGTTCCAATTATAAAGTGTAGCACAAGATTTTGATTATGTTCAAGAATTGAAACATAAGGTTTATTTGATGTGCAAATCTAAGGTTCCAATGCTATTTACCTAATGACACATGGGTTGAACCTTAATTGAGGTTTAGGTTTTATTTGTGATCACCCAAGTGATACACAAACTAGGTTTGAGATTTAATTCTGGTTTGTAGAGTTGAGATAATACCATATTGCATGTGCTAGGGTTTAATCTCCCTTAACCATGATATGGTGGTTGTTTATTTAACATTTTATGTTCTCCTCTAGTTACTATGATATTGAGGATTGGTTTTATCTTCTACCAATTGGCTTCTATTATTAACCTCAATTTAACATTTAAGTAACTACATTGGTTATAGTTCTTTTTATAGTTAACTTTGATCATATGGATATATGGTTTCTCACTATATAAAACATAGAGTTTAACTCTAAGGTTTTCTTAGGTTGTTTAATTTCTGAAGTATGGATATGGTAGGATTCTACTTATGATCACTAAGTGGTTCACAAGTAGAGGTTGGGATATAAGTCTAGGGTTGCTTACTAGTTACCCCCCTATGATTTCATGTGGTGGATGATATCCTTTTATCCTATTAGGTTTTAACTTATCCTCACATACCTCAAGAGCATTATCATGGATTAGGCATGATCCACTTGTTCTTAATATCCTTACCTCAAGTTCTTAGGGTTTATGATCATCACTCAATTTATAATGATCAAGGTTTGGCTTCCTAATGTATCTCTCATTAAATAGGTTTCTCACTTCCATGATCAAGTATTGTCTTGATCAACTAGGGTACAATATCTCACTTATAGTTTCTTGGGTGGACATGGCTAGGGTTGTCTCAATAGATTATATCCCAGGAGAATGCTTGAGATATTCTATTAGGGTTCTACTTAACATTGTTGGTATTATCATTTGGGTATATGGATAGTTCTTTCCCTCAAATTCAAGTGTTGCCTCAACTAACTTGAGTGTAACACCATAGCTTGTGCTCTCTTGTGTAAGGATGGATTATTCTAGGTTATGGTGTACTCCTAATACTATAGTTCAATGGTTGTCCTTTATTCTTAAATAGTTAAAGCTGGGTTTAGTATGAATGCTCACTCTCATTTGGGAATGACTTGAATAGTACTCTAGGGTTCCTCTTGAAGATGATGATTTGAATACTTGGATGCATATCCAAGGTTTAGCTCCAGGTTTGTTATTGCTTCTCTAATAAATAATATAGAACTCTCACCTCTTTAGGTTTGATGTAAAACTATTTGGAATAGAGAAGAATTATATTCCTTAGTTGGATCTCCTTGTCTTGTTTCCAAGAGTGAAGTCAATTGAATACCATGAGGTTCATGGTAGGATCAAGAATTAGTTTAAGTCATGGAAAAGGGAAGTGAAGAATGGTTTCTCCATTTATTGTTACTTGATTTATAATTGAATAGGTGTTCATATGTTATGACAAGGATTACCATATTGTAATCTTTTATCAGATCAAGCAATTGATCAATGAGTAAAGTGTTGTTGAGTTGATTATTAGTTCCATTTGATCTAACCCCTTAGATCAAATCGTCTCTGCCCAAAACAAGGTTTTAGCAAAGTCACATTGAGGTTTATAGCGCTTGACTTGATGAGCTACTTCCATTCCACCAAGGTCAAGTGAAACTTCGATTCTTGTGACTGTTTTACTTTAAAGCGCGAAAATTCCCCAGATTTTCTATGCATGAATGCAATGCACACATCTGTTTCCTCTATTTTTGTAACCCCAATACCTGGGATATTACAATCTGGCCTTTGAAGAAGTTGTGCGCCGCTCGCGTCCGGGGAGACATTCCCTCTGTCGACGTTCTCAGCAGGGACATGTCGTCCCTGCGTTTCTTGAGCTCCAGCTTCTCCTCTTGCCTCTTGAGCAGCTCGGCCCACCTTTGGTCGGCCTTCTTGTCGCGGGAGATAAAGGTCGAGGAGACGTCGGCGAGGCATTTCGTGATCGACGCCTGCGTCTTCTCAGACGACGCAGCGTCGGCCAAGGCGGCCTTGGCAGCCTTGTTGCCAGTAGGACGCCCTGTCGAAGTTGCCAGCGGCGCGTCCAGATCAATGGCGTCCTTCCCCTTGGACAGCGACAAGCGCGTCAACCGCCATTTCTCATTCATTTTGAGCTTGCCATAGCAATGCATGAGCACGAAAGACTTGTGACCTTCCGAGTTCCTCGAGTACAAATCCATGGCCCTATCAAACTAACCAAAGGAAGCGAGCCATTTCATCGAACACAATGTAGGCGCTACGGATTATGGAAGAAAGAGTCGTACCGGTTAGGCGACGTCGGCGCCGCTGCCGCCTCTGGTCTCTAAGTCCTGATGGTACCCATGGAAGGAGTTCACCGACGCCCTGGATGATGGCCCATCGCGTCGACATTGCCTTCTCGGCTCCTCTTCATTGGCACTTTCTGGTAGTCGATGTTGATCAGCTTGCGCTCATCGAACTCGGCCTTGATCCTCGCCCAATACTTCCCGCTTTTTTGGTTGGCGCCGATGATGGAGTCATGGCTCACCGTCGCCCACGACTCGCACAAACAAAGATCTTCCAGAGGCGTCCACTTCGGGCCTCGTGTGCCCGACGCCTTCTTCTTCTTCTTCGTCCTCACGCCGTCCGCGTCTACCTCCACGGGATCATCGTCACCGGCACCCTCATCGTCCTCTTCCTCGCCTCCCTCTTCGTCCTCATCGTCGTCCTCCTCGTCGTCCTCCACCCCGTCCTCTTCCTCGTCGTCCTCCTCCTCAACCCCGTCGTCCTCCTCAGCACCGGCGCCGTCGTATTCGAGCGGACCCCTGCGGCCGGTGAAAGGGCCGCCATCCGGACCGGGTCCTGGCTCGCGCTTCTCGTATGCCGGGGAGTAGAGGTTGTTGGGGTTGAAGCCGCCGTGCGGCAGCGCATCCTGGTAGTGCGGCGACAAGTTAGGCGTCACGCACCCGGGAGTGCCGGAGGGGCCGTCGTTGTAGAAGGCGGATGACGACGGAGAGAAGATTCCCGAAACGTACACCGGCACGTTCGTACTATATGGGCTCGCGTTGGTGGCGGCGATACACCCGGCCATTATGTGCTGGTGCTGGCGCGCCGCCAGAGCCTTCTTCTCCAGCTCCGACTCGGCCGACGCGACGCTCGGGCGCTCCATGGAGTATGACGCCGTGTGAGCCGTACGTGCACAACATGCTTACCATTTCTCCTGGTTCGTTGATTTTCTTGTTGAGGCTTCATCCCGAACATCCACCATCCATGTGACACGGCTCCACATTCAGTTGTTTGATGTATTTAGAGAATTCATGATTGAATGATCGGTGCTTGGTGGAGCGAGTTTGGAAATTTCTCCTCGATCAATGGTTTTTAGGATTTAACCTACTTTGGGGAGACATCTACTCCACGGTCTAAAGGATTCTATTTTTAACGCAATAGTGTGAACTTATTTTGTAACAGTTTCTAAGTGTGATACATGCAGCTGTCTAGGTTTTGTTTTGGTGCTTCAGAATCTACACTAAGCACTACCATGAAGACTACTAGTGGGCATTGGTGAGTTTGAAGAATCTTCACGCATAGGTATAATTTTTCAACTGTACATGTTTTCCATTTTGTGATGTCGTTTGTTATTCTATGTTTCTAAGAAATATTTATGTACTCTTATCTATATACCTTTGCATGATTTACCTCGTCGTTGCTAAGTCCAGTCTTCTGAATTTAGGGACAAATAATACGAAAGCTGATTTTTATGCCACTTTGATTTTTTATTTAGAGTCTCAATTCTCCAACAAGTTCTTATCCACCTGGTGCCATTGCTCACTATGATATGCTCATTTCCTTATTTATATCAGGTTAAGCATGGTACAAGTGTTCCACACCATTCAAGTCCATACAAGAAAGATATAATGAAAGAATTTGCACCTCAACAAGATGATGGAAATGTAGAATAATGAAAGGAAGTTGCAGCTATGCGTATGACCACCTTACATGTACTGCGGTGGCCATGTTCTTTGGAGTTAAAAATGTTTACTATATAACTGATCAAGAAACTATCTTTGGGCAGTCTATGATAGATTGCAAGTTCTTATGCCGTTGTGTTTAGCTATGTAAATGTTATGTCATATTGGATGATGTGAATGTTACTATTGGTACAACATCTTATCGTGATACAGGAAATATTCCTGGAAAATGCATTTTATTTGTGTAATATCTTATTATGCTATCTGGAATATAGGAGGAAAACGTATTGATTTTATTAAAATTCAAACCAGTGACGGCCACGATAGCTGCAGGGTTTGATCGAAGCCAGTGACATGCATCTTTTTTGCTTGTCACTAGCATGCACATACTAGTGACAGGCACTTTGCCTGTCACTAGTAACCTCATACCAGTGACTAGTCATTAGTGACAGGCGCTTTGCCCGTCACTAATGGGCCTTTTAAGGCTGTCACTGATAGCCTATTCTGCAGTAGTGGCCCTCCGTCCTTTCCGCTCCGCCGTCGATAGCTTCCGGCAGGCAATCTTGCTGCCATTGATCGTCGGTCCATCCTTCAGGCTTCTTCTTCAAAGCCGGCGCCTTCCGCGGCCTCGCGAACGGCGCTGTCGCCCCTTTCGTCCCATTGTCCGGCGGCTTCTTGGCCGCTTTCTTCGCCATCTTTTTGGGGGCTGTCGGCGGCGCCATGTGGAGAGGGTAGCGCCGGCGGGTGGACGGCGGGTGGACGGCGGGTGGACGGCGGGAGGGAGAAACAAATCGGCGGGATAGGAGAAATGAATCGGCGGCGGGATATGTTTTGGGAGGCCTGAAATGCGCGGCGGTATAGGCACGATTTGGCGGGAGCGGCGGGATTTGGCGGGAGTGTGAGACGAATTTTTCCTGTGCCGCTGACAGGTCGGGCCCGCGTCGGTTCGCCTCGCTTTTCGGTGTGTCCGGCGTCCCCGGTGCGTCCCCTGTGGGACGGGGACGGGCTCGGGGCGCCGGACACCATGTTGGACGCGCCGGACAAAAATGGGCTTTGGAGGACGCGGCTGGAACGCATTTTCTGTCCGGCGCGCCCCAAATCCCTTTGGGAGACGGTTTGGAAGACGCGACTAGAGATGCTCTTATCCAGGGGGGAAAAGAGAGAAGCACGCTTTTGGAAAAGCCAGTATATACTATGAAATGTCTGTAGCACGGCACGAAAGCGCCAAGTTTATTCAAGATTTTCGCAGCGTTGCCTGGCACAATGGTTGCTTGCCTGATATGCATGTACATAACATATGTAAGTAAGTGGGGTTCCATCTAAATCGCGCTTACGTATAAGCCTGATGGCCGGTGAGTGTACCAAATAAATGCTCCAGCAGATGCCGCAAAAAAGGACGCATCCACAAAGAAAAGTTTGATCTACGTCTCGCAACAATGTCGGACATGCCATTTTCGGAACGACTGCCCACGACACTCTCCTAAATAAATGCTCTACTCCCTCAAATCCAGAATAATTGTCACGGTTTTAGTTCATTCTGTTTCACCCAACACTCATTATGTACCGGGGGAGTATATACTACTATCACATAACCTTCATATTTGGAAACAATAATTCAACAAAATAGATAATATCATTCAACATAATCAAACATGAAAGTCAAATAATTAATAAAATAAATTAAAATGCCATAACTTTAAATATGTACACACTCATGCGACGTTTGCTCTTCTCGCTGACAGATGCTCCACTAAATCATCTTTGCAGTTGGGGATGAACCTGTTCGCCGTGGATTTCTTGATGCATGGACGGAAAGCTGCAAACTCTGTTGGCACCCCGCGCTCAACATCGGCGAGAGGACCCGACCAATCATATGTATGGTCGTTATTCACGGGAGCTGAGTGCCCACTCTCAATTATTATGTTATGCTGATCACACGAGCATTCGCGACCTCCCACAACTTTTTCATTTGACGCTCTCAAATAGTGGTTCAAACACTACGGCGATTGCCCGACAAAACCTATACACATTGTCCTTACATGCCAATTCAGTCATGCGTAGATAGTCATCTTATGCATCCGGGGAGCTCCACATACAAGACACCTCAATGCGGTCGTGCATGTAATCTGGTCTAGTGTTTCTTGCACCTAGAGTCGTCCTCATACTCCCTCACACCTTACCCAATCTTCACGAACAACTCTTTGTTCATCCTAAAATGCCGCCAAAAGCCCTTGGGTGTATGTTTGGATTGTCGGCAAGATAGTCATCCTCAAACATCACAACACCTTGCATCTCTGGTTCCGGTCTTTTTTCCTTTTCCCCTTCCTAGAACCTCCCCGTCGAGGTTCAACATTTATATTCACTCGTAAACGATGAAGACAAGAAAGGACCATCAATTTCCCTTCATCACCGGCGACAGGATTGGCTTCATCTTGCCTCAGTTGATGAATCTCATCCTAGCTATCCATAGTCTATTTATTGAACAACCACTCAATAAAATACATAACACTATCAAAATTACCAAGAAAATAAAATTTAGAAAAGATATATACCTAGGCAAACAACTGAATAAGTTGGCGACAAGGTGGGTACGAGCCAGTGTTAGTCGAAGAACCGCCCTGGGGCGGTACAAGCGAGCAGGAGCGTAGGTCAGGACCAATGATGATGCTTGCGGCGATGGCTCGACCGGGTAAAGGAGATGTTTAAAAAACACGTGAGAAGCAGCGTCTTCCAACCAATGGCGAGCGCGCCAACTTTGCGACGGTGTCACAGTGGCTATGCGTTTGTGCTGGGCAGCGGTGACCTGTTGATTTGAGGCCAGCGATGTGAGGGGTGGAGGCGCAAGAGACGATAGGTTGGGCGGGGAGAAGGTTTGGATCCCTGCCGTGTGGCGCTCCCATGTTGGTTTCTATGGACCGGGTCCGGCGAGGAAGTGGCGGACATTGTTATGGGCCACGCCAAGTGCCGACAGAGATTTGGGGGAGCCAGTGTGCTCTTACAGTTTACTTCATAATTTGTAGCGCAAATTTTTATCTATATACTTTCACTAAAAATAACAAAATAAACTATAGGGAAATTTAAACGGAATTCTGTTGGACACCCACGTGCAGAAAGGTGCGCTGCAGATGGACGCGTCAAAGCAAAACATATCAGCTATCAGGAGGTACACTTCGACGAGAAAAGAAAACGAGATGCAGTGCACAGATGTCTGAAAATGAGGAGTACGTAATACATAAAGGGAAAAGTGGAATTTATGTGTCGAATGTTTGAAACGCAAAGAAAGCAACGGCTCGCGGTCGCGGCCGGATTGCATGGTCGAAGGCGTGAAGCTATCGGCAATAGCGGTTTCAGGGGAGATGAGATGACAAGAACAGACCGCAAGTCTCAACGTCCGTCCCGTCCCTTGCCATGCCCAACAACCCTGTATCTCTTCGGCTTGTGACAGACATGCGAGATCGTCTGCGGAACTCGTCTCTGCTCCTGCGACTGAAGCTCCTGAACTCGTGAACAAGCAATTTCGGTGTCACTCTACCAGATACCCTATATATCGGATATCCTGTTTTCCCCCTCTTTTAGTAACTAGGGAGAGGCCCAGAAGAGCCTCGATGGTGCATTATATGGCGGGCTTTACATAGATGAACACAATTAAAAGGAAAAGTACAACTTACTCCTTTAAATGTGACAAGAATGCCCTAATACTAAAAGAGAAAATACAATCAAGTCATGGTCTTATTTCACCACCACGGTGAAGAAACGGAACCTGCCACCAGACTTCTTGTGCATCGTCGGGGAACAAGCCACTTGGGTTGGACTAGAAGAGAAGCTCCAGCACTGATCCATTTAAGAAGGGCCTCCGTAGGAGGTAAAACATGTGCCTTTTTTATGGCACCGAGGAGAGGCTGTTTGAACGAAGATAGATCATGGCACGAAACAAGGCCACCGTGTGGGTATCTCCAAGCTACATCAGATTTCCCCGCTCCCCTCTAGATCTGCAAGTCTTCTCGCCACCATGGTCGTAGAGAGCAGCAACACATCGAACCATCGGATACAGAAATAGGGCAACATAGGCAACATCTTATCTGGATCACTAGGGTCGACTCTCAACCTACTCTAGCTTTTTATTTGAGAATCCAACAACCTTTATTGATCAATAATCAAAGGAATACAAAACTCGGCAGGTGGCTCAAGAAGCCAAACTTGCCGGCCTGAACTAACTGAAACAAAACTACAAGCCACTTTATGCGCTTATGAATTCGAAGCCCTATTTTCATTTCTAAAAACTACACTAGGGAAACCCTTCGGCCAAGTTCTAATATCATATGTGATCATGCTATAGCAGCCTACATATTCCTCCTTCAGATTGCTGATATTTTGAAGACAATCTGAGGCAACAACTATGTGCGGCAACTGAAGCTTTGTTGCCAGCGCCATAGCCTCTCTGCAAGCCATTGCTTCCAAAGTCGTAGAGTCGGAGATACCACTCACCGCCATTACCGCCATTCCCGAAGCTACAAGGAAGGCTCCATCAGCGCCCCTACAGACTACAGCGAGGGCCGTGATCCGTCGCACCTCTAAATCTCCAATGCCACCGAAGATGGTACGGGGAATGAAACCACGTAGGGTTTTACTTTGCCGCCTGCGGATGTCCTTTTATGAGCTTCAATTACTCAAACTCTGACTGAGGATCATAGAATGCTCATCATAAGCAAACGGCCCACGTGCTCGTCCTTGGGTTCGTAGGAACCATAAATCGTGGGACGAAAGGTGGTTTATCTACTACGAGTTGTGAATCATGTTTGGGGTCCATCTGAGCGAGTGACTGTGCAAGATGGGGAGCACGTACGTGAATGGCCATAGCGAGACGAAAGTGAAGGAAACAGCACGCTCGTGTCGCGGGGCCGCATAGTGGTAGTGGTAGTGGGAGCGCACCGCGAAATTCCCGACGGATCGCAGAGGATCCCACGCATCCGTCCGCCCGTCGAGCTGTCCACCACATCGCCGCCTGCAGCGAACCGTGGCGCACGTCCCTACCCCAACACGATACGTCACACACCGTGCGAGGCATCTCTAACGTCACTGACACCGTGGCCACGGGTCGCGCTGACCTACTTGTCGGCGACGTATGTCTTTTCTCACGGTATACTTTTGGGAGCATATGGATATACGATAGCCGCTTGATGCGGATCTGACGGTTGGATTCCGTCGCGGCGCTGCTACAGATCCCCTCTGCCGTACGCTGCCTACACACTCCACGCTGCCCTCCACTCCACTCCCACGGCGCTGCGCTGATACAGCAACTGCTCGACGGAATGCCACCACACTAGCCCCACTACCACTTTCCCCACGCCGCCACACCACCAGAGACGCCGCCGAGAGAGATGAAGGGCGGAGCAATGCAGCCGCGGCCGTTCATGATGCACGGCCCGGGGGGCCCGATGCCGCCGCCGCAGCAGTTCGGCCTCACGGAGACGCGCCCGCCGCTGGCCGCCATGCAGCGGCCGCGCTTCAACATCCCGGGCCTCAACCCCTCCGCCCCCGCCAACGCCGCCGGCAAGATCTCCTCCACCTACGACCTCGTCGAGTCCATGCGCTTCCTCTACGTGCACGTCGTCAAGGCGCGGGACCTGCCCGCCGCCTCCGCCGCCGGCTCCATCGACCCCTTCGTCGAGGTCAAGCTCGGCAACTACAAGGGCTCAACCCCCATCCACGCCGCCAACCACAGCCCCGCCTGGCACCAGGTCTTCGCCTTCTCCGCCACGCACCTCCAGTCCCACCTCCTCGAGGTCGCCGTCAGGGCCAAGGACCTCGCCGGCGCCGGCGACGACCTCGTCGGCCGCGTCGCCTTCGACCTCTCCGAGGTCCCCGTCCGCGTCCCCCCGGACTCCCCGCTCGCGCCGCAGTGGTACCGCCTCGAGGGCCGCCGCGGCGAGAAGCTGCACCGCGGGGAGCTCATGCTCTCCGTCTGGCTCGGCACGCAGGCCGACGAGGCCTTCCCGGACGCCTGGCACTCCGACGCGCACGGCGCCGCCAGCCCGCAGGCCGTCGCCTCCACCCGCGCCAAGGTCTACTTCTCCCCCAAGCTCGTCTACCTCCGCGTCGCCGCCATCGCCGCGCAGGACCTCATCCCCCACGACGCCTCCTCCCGCGCCATGAACGCCTCGGTGAAACTCCAGCTCGCCAACCAAATCCGCCGCACGCGCCCGGGGGGCCCGCCCGGGTCGCCCAACCCGATGTGGAACGAGGAGTTCATGTTCGTCGCCTCCGAGCCCTTCGACGACCCGCTCTTCATCACCGTCGAGGACCGCGTCGGCCCCGGCCGCGACGAGCCGCTCGGCCGCATCATTCTCCCGCTCAACCAAGCAATGCCCCGCCACGACCACTACGGCAAGCCCGTCGAGCCGCGCTGGTTCAGCCTGCTCCGCCCCGGCGACGACTCCCCCGACCGCAAACATCCCGACCACAAGTTCGCCAGCAAGATACAGATCCGGATGTCGCTCGACTTCGGCTACCACGTCCTCGACGAGTCCACCTACTACAGCAGCGACCTGCAGCCCTCCTCCAAGCACGCGCGCAAGCCCAGCATCGGCATCCTCGAGGTCGGCGTCCTCGGCGCCCGCAACCTCATCCCCATCAAGGCCAAGGACGGCCGCGCCACCGACGCCTACTGCGTCGCCAAGTACGGGCCCAAGTGGGTGCGCACCAGGACCATCCTCAACACGCTCAACCCGCAGTGGAACGAGCAGTACACCTGGGAGGTCTTCGACCCCTGCACCGTCATCACCGTCGTCGTCTTCGACAACAGCCAGATTGGGGCCAAGAACGGCGGCGATGCCAGGGACGAGCACATCGGCAAGGTCAGGATAAGGCTCTCCACGCTCGAGACTGACCGGGTGTACACACACTTCTACCCGTTGCTGGCTCTGAAGCCCAGCGGGCTCAAGAAGACCGGCGAGCTGCATCTGGCCGTGCGCTTCACCTGCACTGCCTGGGTCAACATGATCGCCATGTATGGCCGCCCGCTGCTGCCCAAGATGCACTACTCCCAACCAATATCAGTGATGCAGCTGGACTACCTGAGGCACCAGGCCACCCAGATTGTTTCGGCCAGGCTTAGCCGAGCAGAGCCTCCGCTGCGCAGGGAGGTGGTGGAGTACACGCTTGATGTCGGCTCGCACATGTTCAGCCTCAGGCGCAGCAAGGCCAACTTCTACCGGATCACCTCGCTCTTCTATGGTTTCGCCGCGATGGCCAAGTGGTACGATGGCATCCGGAGCTGGCGGAACCCGATCACGACGATGCTGGTGCACATGCTGTTCCTCATCCTGATCTGCTACCCGGAGCTCATCCTGCCCACCATCTTCCTCTACATGTTCATGATCGGGCTGTGGAACTACAGATACAGGTCAAGGCACCCACCACACATGGACACTAAGCTATCGCAGGCCGAGTTTACGCACCCTGATGAGCTCGACGAGGAGTTCGATACGTTCCCAACCAACAGGCCGGCTGACATTGTGAGATTGCGCTACGACAGGCTGAGGAGTGTCGGAGGTCGTGTGCAGACGGTGGTCGGAGACCTGGCGACGCAAGGTGAGAGAGCTCATGCTTTACTGAGCTGGAGAGACCCTCGGGCAACCGCCATCTTCATATTCTTGTCCCTGGTCGTCGCCATTGTGCTCTACGTGACGCCGTTCCAGGTTTTGATGGTGATCGCCATGCTTTACTTGCTGCGCCATCCCCGGTTCCGCAGCAGGATGCCCTCTGTCCCGTTCAACTTCTACCGAAGGTTGCCTGCCAAGTCTGATTTGCTCCTTTGAGGAGGCCAAGAACATTCAACAGAAGATCAATGGGGGAGCCTTGTAACATTGCCTGTCTCCCTCATTCTGTTCCTTCTGATTAACATCAGATCAGATGTGAATATACTCGGTGAGTTCATTAGTTAGAGGCAGCTGGTGGCCCAGTAATAAGGTATTGGTTCTGCTTAGTTAGGCAGAAAACGAAGGGAATGACTGGATCCCTTCATAGTTTTGGATGAAAATGGTTGGTCTTCAGGCTTCTAGCATTGTAGAGCAAAAGGCAGGGCACGAGATGAGTTCTCAGTGTATTATGTTTATGGATTGGTGCCAATTTTGTTCATGTTTAATTAATTTCGTTCCTTTAATCATGTGCCTGATCATGTTCTTTGTATATGTACCTTTGATGCAGTGTTCATGCTCTGTTACCTGCAATTGTATTCGTCGGGCAGTTTTACTGCCATGTCGTTGTAGCGTGCTTGCTGGGATATTATGTTGGATATTAGTACAGATTCATCATCCTTAGGGCCTATATAACTAAATGTGTCGTGATCTTTTTTTTTTGCGAAATAAAATGTGTCCCTCGTCGTCGCCATTGTGCTCTACGTGACGCCTTTCCAGGTTTTGATGGTGATCACTATGCTTTACTTGCTGCGCCATCCTAAGGTCCGCAGCAGGATGCCCTCTGTCCCATTGAACTTCTACAGAAGGTTGCCTGCCAAGTCTGATCTGCTTCTTTGAGGTCAGTGCATTCAACAGAAGATAAATGGGGGAGCCTTGTAACATTGTCTGTCTCCCTCATTCTGTTCCTTCTGATTAACATCAGATCAGATGTGAATATACTCGGTGAGTTCATTAATTAGAGGCAGTTAGTGGCCCAGTAATAAGGTATTGGTTCCGCTTAGTTAAAAAACGAAGGGAATGACCGGATCCCTTCATAGTTTTGGATGAAAATGGTTGGTCTTAAGGCTTCTAGTATTGTAGAGCAAAAGGCAGGGGACAATATGAGTTCCCAGTGTATTATGTTTATAAATTGGTGCCAATTTTGTTCATGTTTAATTAATTTCGTTCTGCTAATCATGTGCCTGATCATGTTCTTTGTATATGTACCTTTGATTCGGTGTTCATGCTCTGTTTCCTGCAATTGTATTCGTCGGGCAGTTTTACTGCCATGTCGTTGTAGGGTGCTTGCTGGGATATTATGTTGGATATTAGTACTGATTCATCATCTTAAGGGCCTACATAACTAGATGTGTCATGATCTTCTCCTCTGGTTCAGTGCAGAAAATAAGCAGCAACTTCCATCTTTTCGGTGTCCTGTAGGTGTTGTCTCTTGCTAATCGGCACCAAAGAAACACTGGAAAGATTGTACCCAAGCACACTTTTCACCTCTGTGTACCGTGTGGCGTTTAATAACCAAACATTACATATCAAGCAATCTTTTTCTTGCCAGCTACAAACATTGAGACCGTATGAAGAAATTCTGGACATGATAAACAGGTACGAAACAGGGGCGTCGCCGTTTTTCATGACAGATTTTCAGTTTTGGTGAACTAGTTATGGCATGATTACTATCAAAACAAAGTGATACCTTTTCAGCTAGGTTCCACGATCTAATGATAACAAGAAGAAGAATATCCAAAGCATCCCGGCACATTCAAACAAGTATAAAATTATCATTATGTAAAAACAAGCGATGACTTGATTAGAATTTAGAAAGTGTCGCTCACCAGCTGGCTTGGCTCATTAACATTTGTCTCTCTCATTCTGTTCATTCTGATTAGCATCAGATCAGATGTGAATATACTCGGTGAATTGATTAATTAGAGGCAGTTGGTGGCCCAGCAACAAGGTATTGGTTCTTATGTTATCTGCTTAGATATGCAGAAAACGAAGGGAATGACTGGATGCCTTCATAGTTTTGGATGAAAATGGTTGGTCTTCAGGCCTTCTAGTGCAGATCAGAAGGCAGGGCACAAGATGAGTTCCAGTGTGAAATGTCTATGTATTGGTGCCAAATTTTGTTAGTTTCGTTATGTTGATCATGTCCCTGTCCTCTGATGATGTTCTTTGTATATGTATCTTTGATTCAGTGGGCATGCTCTGTTACCTGCAGTTTTACCGCGTGATGTACTACAGATTCATCATCTTGAGGGCCTACATAACTAAATGTATCGTGACCCAATGTGAGTACGCTGTTCAGTGCAAAAAACAAGCAGCAGTTTCTATCTTGTAGGTATTGTTTCTATCCTCTAGGTGTTGCCTCTTTTGCCAATCCGCACTGAAGAAACACCAGAAATATCGTACCTAAGCACACTTTTGATCTCTGCACGTTGTGGTGTTTTCTAACAAAACATGATAAATCGTGCAATCCTTTTCTTGCCGGCAGCAAACATGAGACCATGTGAAGGAATGCCGGACATGATAAAGCGGTAGGAAACAGCGCGGTTGCTTGTCTTCAGGGTTCAGTGTAGAGTTAAAGCCAAGAGATAAGTTTCAGTGTGTTATATTTATGTATTGGTGCCAGTTTTTTTTTCTTTTTCATATTTTATTAATTTCGTTCCGTTGATCATGTCCATGTCCCTGTCCCTGATCATGTTCTTTGTATATCTACGTCCTATTCTGTCGTTGCCTATTCGACGGTACCTCGGAGGAGGGATCCTCACGAGGGGGAGAAGAAGTAGGGGCCATAGGGCGGAGTGCACACGGGACGGTGGTACGCGAGTTACCCAGCTTCGGAACACCTGCACGATGACAGGGCCTACTGCTGCTTGTCTGGAATTATCTGGGCGCTTTCGCGTTGTTACAATGAGTTGTGGTTGTGCCTCTAGGGCTCCCGGGATCCGGCTTATAAAGGCGCACGAATCTAGGGTTTACATGGAGAGTCCTAGCCGGATTACGAGATAGCCTAACTACGGTATA
>NC_061511.1:246726928-246781779 GCF_022539505.1 Lolium rigidum
ATTTTGGACAAATCCAGAGGTGGGCGCGGGCTTGGAAGATTACACGTGGAAGATTTACGACGGCCCGGCATTGAAGGGTTTGGGCTGAATTGCCCGTGTATCTTTAATTAGTAGTTTTTTTGTCTTGGATAAGTTAGAGTTTATATCGTGCACGATGGGATATTCCCATGTTAGAAAGTCCCCCTGGACTATAAATATGTACCTAGGGTTTATGGAATAAGCAACAACTCACGTTCAACCCAAAACGAGCCAATCTCGGCGCATCGCCAACTCCTTCGTCTCGAGGGTTTCTATGCGTAAGTGGCGACATGCCTTGCCTAGATCGCATCTTGCGATCTAGGCTGGCCCTAGCTCACGTTGTTCATGCGTTGCTCGTCGCGGCGCTTTTGATGGCGAGCAACGTAGTTATCATAGATGTGTTAGGGTTAGCATTGTTCTTACGTTTAAGCATGCTTACGTGGTGCAACCCTTGCATATCTAGCCGCCCTCACACCTATCTCAGGTGTGGGGCAGCCCCGCTGATCATTATTTAGTAGATCGATCCGTTACGATTGCTCCTTGTTCTACAGGGATTAGTTTAATACTCTCGCAATAGTTAGGCCTTACAAAGGGGAGGATCCGGATGGCACGTAGGGTGGCGTTCGCAAGTCCTAAACAGGATGTTCCGAGGATCAACTTCATTGTTGGTTTTAGGCCTTGTTTAGGATCGAGCTTACGAGCACCGTGCGTGGCCGCGAGCCCAACCTGGAGTAGGATGATCCGATTATGCGGTGAAAACCCTAAATCGTCGTAGATCTACGTTAGCTTTATCTTGATCAACGGGACCTGCCAAGTATTCGTGCACCCCGTGCAGAATCATGGGTGGATCGGCTCTTTGAGCCGATTCACGAGATAACACGAGCCGATCGAGGCTCGTATTCAATGTTTACGTGTATGCCCTGCAGAAACTAAGCGAGGCATCCCCATCGCGCTTCGACCAGGTATAGGTCAGGTGGCACGCCCTTGCACTTGCATCGCCGCGCGTGACCCGAGAAGAGCATTGCGGGCCGTCGCTCGGAGGGTCTCGGCCAGGCCGCAGCTCTAGAGCTCTTCCCGGCTCTACGGTGTTGACAAGGCCGCTGTCCCGGTGGGTTTTGGCGGATCCAACACATTGCTGGCACGCCCCGGTGGGACAAGCGTCTACACCAACCACATCGCCATCTACATCCGAGATGGCGGGCCTGCACCTCGATCACCTACGAGGAGGCTGCACTGACGAGCTCAGAAGCAATACAACGAGATCGAAGGCCACCTCGAAGCCGACCTCATCGGCTCCCCTTCGAAGAACCCGTTCCCATGGCATCGGATGGAAGGGATTCTCACCTCAAGGTGCACTCGATGGGATAGATCTCTCCGCCCCGTCGGAGGAACGCACCCGGGGACCTGCGGCGGGAGATCAACTACTTGGTGGCTCACTCGCTACATCGCCACTCCCGAAAACTTGGTCAACGTGTTGGAGCGTGTCGCTCTGCGCGTAATCCAGGAGATCATGAGCCACCAGTACTCGCCGTCAGGACCAGCTCTCGGGACTCATCAAGGAGAGTTGCCATTCCAGTCCCGACCACCGCTGCCATATGCGTTGGCAGCACCTGGCTGACGTCCGACTACACAGGCATTCCTCGTCTACAAGATTGGTGGTGACCCTAGTGACTACCAGTTCTTGATGCGAGGCGCCCTAAGGAGATCCCTCAAGGATACGCGTGCACGTATGTGCCAGATTGTGGTGACCGGGCACTCACAAACCGAGGCCACAACATCGGGGACTCCGGCGAAGACGGGAGAAACGTCGACGAGCTCGAGAAGCGGGGACGTGGCTAACTAAGTACGCCACACCGGCCGAAGCCCCGAGCCCGGCTCCCGCGGTTGGCTCGAAGCTGGAAAAGCAAACATGGCTGGCTAAGTACGCCACCCGGCGAACCTTCGAGTGCAACTCCTACAGCCGAGCACGGTGGATCAGATCGGTACCATACTGAGAGACCAGTTCGGCATGGTGCCGAAAAGAAGGGCGTCGGCTATTCCAAGCCGTGACTCCGACGATTACGAGATCGATCCCGCTACCACCTAAATATCGGCTCCTCGACTTCTCCAAGTTCGGTGGATCGAGATGGCTCGGCTCCATCGAGCACATCGGACGATATTTGGCTCAACTAGGACCGACTTCGGTTGTCGGATCGGCTACGCGTGAGGCTCTTTTCACAGTCCCTCACGGGATCGGCTTTGGATGGTACACCTCTCTTGCCAGCAAACTCCATCCGAGCCTTGGAAGCAATTGGAAGAACAGGCTCCATATGCAATACCATTCGGAAAGCTTACGAGTCTAGCATTGCCGATCTAGCACAACTACGCTCATAAGCGCGGGAAACGGTGACGAGTACATCCAGCGCTTCAGAATCTTAGGAACCGATGTTATCTCGGTTCGTATAACCGAAAAGGGAAGCGGTCCGAGTTGGCAGTAGCAGAGCCTTGCAACACAGCTCAAGGACATGGCCTCCCAAGCAGATTATCCCTCGTTAGCGCACATGGTTCAGAAACTATCGGCATATGAACAGCGCCATCCGGACCGTACCAAGACAAGTTCAAGCGTGCGAGTAGTCATGGTCGATACGGAGGAAGATGAAGTGCACACGGAGACCAAGAAGTGGCGATGGGCGAGTGGACTCGGGAGGAACCCCGTGTCCCGCAAATGGGTAAAGCCACCGGGGCCGCCCGTGGGATTTGATTTTGACGTGACCAAGACTCGAACAAATCTTCGACCTCCTGCTCAAGGAGAAACAGGTTGACGATTCCTGAAGGTCTCAAGTTCCCCACGGCGAAAGAGCTAAACGGAAAGCCGTCATCTGCCAAATTCCACAACTCGCTTTCCCATGCCACCAACGACTGCCGTGGTGTGGCGTCAGCACATCCAAGCGGCGATAGAGAAGGGCGTCTAATTTTCAACCGGTACGCCATGAAGGTCGACACCCAACCCTTCCCCGCCGTTAACATGGTGGAAGTCACCTACCCGAGGGTTGCTGACCAGGTCCCTCGTTCAGCATCAACATGGTAGGACACGGGAACCACTGCGGCAAAGATGGAGATGAGGGCTGACTGCTCTCATAGCAAGGATACTAGAGGAGGCCGCTCCACCGCGATCGGCTCCGTCATGATGGCAAGCGCTACGTCACGAGAGGAGAGGTGAAGAATATACGATGATCAGCGACCCTCTCTCGATCACCTCCTCAACAAATATGTGAGTCGGTATGACCAACGCCGTCGAACCAACTATGATGATGAAGGAGATCGTCTGGCTAGAGAAGCCAGAAGACATCGTCGGCATGATCACGATGAGGAGGAGCACGAGCGCCGTGCCACGGAAAAATCAAGGGAGCAAGACGACAACGCCAGGCACTGGGACTGTCCCTTCTGCGGACAACTGCTGGGATTCGAGGAATGAGCCGATTGCCCACAATCGGCAATTGCCCGAATGCAACAAGAAGAAGAAGGAGGCAGCCAACGTGTCCGTGTTCGACGCCTAGGGCCTCTCCCGCCACAAAGCAAGCGTCGCTGAGTCACCTCGTTGGGCAGATCTTGAGAGATTCGAGAAGACGAGGGAGAAGTAGAAGAAGATAGGTGCCACCGGCATAGGTGGTGCTTCGACCTGATTCAGCCGTTCCCAAAAGCGCGAGGGTTCGGCGATTGCGCGGCCTGGAGGAAGCCGAAAGGTTATACCGCATACGCTAAGGAAGGCACGACCTGATCGCGGCGCAAAGGTTCGGCCGAGCCCTCGGATGAAGAGGTTCGTCCACGGAAAATGGAGTGGCGCCCTAAACGGAGGAAAGCCGATGATGAGACATCGGGCTGGCACAAACATGGTACTCGTCTTGCCGACGGAGCTTAGTGCTCCACGACTCTACGGTGCACTCAAGGTGGACGACGGCAAGCGCATCAAGTCGGAGGTTGGGTTGGTGTTATCCGGCTGACCGAGTAGCAAGATCGAACCAGTGAGCAAATCGAGCGAGGCTGATCCTTGTGATCGGCCCCAAAAAATTCATGAAGGGACATCACAAAACCTTCGCTGAGCAAACAATGTGGAGGCCGATTCCAGCAATCGGCCAAAATTATCCTCACCCACCATTCTGCCTGGGTTCAACATGTTACCCAACAGAGCCGATACCATCAATTCTCTTGACAGAATCGGCTCGGGGGGCACCCAGGTAGATAAAATACGAGGATATGCAACGGAAGCATCTCATCTTCTGGTGATGGGTATTGGAATATGGGGGCCGATGCACAGGTCGGCCGTAAAAAAATATATATGAAAATTCGAAAATTTACAGCCGATGCAGCAGGCATCGACTTCAGAATCAAGAAACAGCCGATGCGTAGCCATCGACTCTAGTTATGCGATGTTTATCAAGCCAGGATTTCCGATCTGTGGGGCTAGTTCAGCTGAAACGGAAGATTATCGGCTGTCAGAAGAAGAAGAAGGATCGGCTGTGGTGCATTTTCTCTGACATTCTCGCCTCGAGTAAGGCTCGGGGGCGACGAGGCCTAGTGGATACTCTGCTTTTAAGAGCCGATTGGAGTTACCTCGACCGCAGCCGCATCATGATCGTCCTAGGGAGGAAATGGGAAGGAAAAGCCGTCGTCTGGTACAAGGCTTGGACCGTGCTGGTGCTGCAAGAGAAGGAAAGGGACTGGATTCTCAAAAATAGCCGATGAGTTGTCGTCGGTCGAGGAAGTGCGAAGAATTTTAGTCGGATATCGAATCGCGGCCTAAAGATGGAGAAGTTCTTGGCCTTCGAGCTAGTTAGAATCCGGCTTCATCGGCGTCCAAAGAAAGGGGGTCCGAGGCGTTGCTATCGGTCTTAGCATGACAGGCGGAAGGAATGAAATTGGAGTAATTAAAGGATGAATGGGAAGAACAATTTCATTAATTCCAAGGAGCGGCTTTACAAGAAAGAGCCGATGGCTCTCAAAGAGGGATCCGGTGCCTAGTGCACTGCTACTACTAGTCCTATACTACTAGTCGTCGCTGTCCTCGTCATCGCCGCCGTCGACGTCGTCGGCGCTACTCCCGAGGAGCTCCTCGCCGGCTGCTGCCCCGGCCCTTGGCCGGAGCCTCTTCCTCCCTCGTCATCATCATCATCCTCGCTGTCCGCCCGGGAGCGGAAGCGCTTGGTCGACGGATACCCGATGGAGGAAGAGGATTCATCCTCCTCCTCTTCTTCTTCGTCGTCATCATCCTCGTCCTCGCTGTCCGCCCACATGCGGGGCGCTTCTTCGGCAGGGAGCTTGGCGGAGGGGAGGCCGTGGCCTTCGGCTGCTTCTCCTTCTTTCTCCTCCTTGTCGGAGGAGAGGGGGTTCACTGCGGGGTGAAGGCTGTCCTCATTCTTCTTCTTCGGCAAAGATTGGGGGAAGAGGCTTGAGAAGGAGGAGGAAGAGGAAGACATTGCTACAGGAGGAGAGGGTTTTTTGGTGCCGATGGACGGGACAGAACAGAGGATAAAGAGAGCTAATCAGTCGGCACGGTTAAATAATGAGAAATCTGGTGAAGGTGTGATGCCCTTGCAGTTTCCAAGGAGTCAATGCCAAAGCTATCAGAATTTGCAGAGAAGCTGAGAAGAGCGGGGCATAATGATGACGGGATCTTGCAACGGCCACTGCTACGCTACGACATGACCCTTCGAAGGAAAGCATAATGGTTTTGGAAATGTTATTTCCAAAACCAGAGGGGCATGTGTTATCACCGGATTTTGGACAAATCCGGAGGTGGGCCGGGCTTGGAAGATTACACGTGGAAGATTTACGCAGCGGCCTGGCACGAAGGGTTTGGGCTGAATTGCCGTGTATCTTTAATTAGTAGTTTTTGTCTTGGATAAAAGTTAGAGTTTGTATCGTGCACGATGGGATATTCCCACGTTAGAAAGTCCTCTGGACTATAAATATGTACCTAGGGTTTATGGAATAAACAACAACTCACGTTCAACCCCAAAACAAACCAATCTCGGCGCATCGCCAACTCCTTCGTCTCGAGGGTTTCTATCGGTAGCGACATGCTGCCTAGATCGCATCTTGCGATCTAGGCGGCACAAGCTCACGTTGTTCATGCGTTGCTCGTATCGAAGCGCTTTTGATGGCGAGCAACGTAGTTATCATAGATGTGTTAGGGTTAGCATTGTTCTTCGTTTAAGCATGCTTACGTAGTGCAACCCTTGCATATCTAGCCGCCCTCACACCTATCTCGGGTGTGGGCGGCACCGCTTGATCATTATTTAGTAGATCTGATCCGTTACGATTGCTCCTTGTTCTACAAGGATTAGTTTAATATCCGCAATAGTTAGGCCTTACAAAGGGGGAGGATCCAGGTGGCACGTAGGGTGGCGTTCGCAAGTCCTAAACAGATGTTCGAGGATCAACTTCATTGTTGGTTTTTAGGCCTTGTTTAGGATCGGCTTACGAGCACCGTGCGTGGCCGCGAGGCCCAACCTGGAGTAGGATGATCCGATTATGCGGTGAAAACCCTAAATCGTCGTAGATCTCATTAGCTTTATCTTGATCAAGCAGGACCACCAAGTATTCGTGCACCCCGTACGAATCATGGGTGGATCGGCTCTTTGAGCCGATTCACAGGATAACCCGAGAGCCGATCGAGGCTCGTATTTAATGTTTACGTGTATGCCCTGCGCAGAAACTAAGCGAGGCATCCCCATCACCTTCCCGACCGGTATAGGTCGGTGGCACGCCCTGCACTGCATCGCCGCGTGTGACCGAGAAGAGCATTGCGGGCCGTCGCTCGGAGGGGTCTCGAGCCTGACCGCAGCTCTAGGCTCTTCCCAGCTCTACGGTGTTGACAAGGCCGCCGCCCGCGGTGGGTTTTGGCAGATCAACAACCACTGCGAGCGATATAATACCCGTGGAACTGTGTTTCATTGGTGTTATATCGTGACTTGCATACTACACCATGCGGTGGTATGCCGGTCACCACACAGTATCTCGACGACATCGAGCCAAAATGGCGGCGGCGGACGCGGCGGCTCTGGCAGCGCGCACGGCTAGCACGGCACAGCAGAAGAGCAGGCGGACGCGTCTTCTACTCGCCACACTGCGTCGGCCTCTGGCGTCGGCGGACGAGGCGACGCACCATGCACAGCAGCAAAGCGGATTGCGACGAGGTCATCGTGCTCGATGGGCCCGCGTCGACTCAGGATACGACGCCGTCGCCCAACCCCTTCCCCTTCTTCTAATTTGCATGCACCACCGGGCACGTAATATGATCGCGCGTCCAGTACTTTGATCGATCGCCGCAACTCTGATCGCGACGAATCGGCGGGAACGATCTCTTTTGAATGCATCTATTTGAATTTCTGATTGGGGGCGGCGTCTGGGGGACGCGGCTGAGGAGCGACGTCCTCCAAACGCGGCACGAACAAAACACGTCCCCCAAACGCTCGATCCGGTGCTCTAAATAAAGCGACCGCCGACCGGCCTTCCCGTTGCATTTCTGCGAGAAATCTGCAGCCGTGTGGCGCGCGCCGCCTATTTTTGGATCGACGGCAGGTGGCGTCACTTTCAGTCTTTCAGAGGCGTCGCTTTGGTTCGGAGCTACTGAGCTGCCGTTTTGGATAGATAGATGAGACACGACAGGCAATTGACAAGTTAGGATCATGTCTTGGACCATGAATGTGGTGATCTTTTTTTAACGGGTGGGTGAGTTGATGAAACGACCTCATCCACCGATCCTCTTCGAGGGGCTTGCAGCACGGCGGAATGTTGTGCATGCGTGTACTGACAGGTTGGCGTTGCCGAACGGAAAAGTACACGGAGCGGGTGACTCGTGTTCCTCTTCCTCAGGCCCATCGCCATGACCCACCAAAAGGCCGAGTCAGCAGTGCTCATCGCTCACCGCGGCGCAAATATCCCAAGCAATTGAATTCGGCCAGGTGCGTGCGCACATGCTGCTACGGTGTCGCGCGCTGTGGTGTCCAGCCCGGTGTTCGCGTGGGTGGGAGCCGTGGGCGCTTCCCGCCAAGGAATTGTTTGAAGCGCGCCGGGTCAAGACCGGGTTTGAACCATGCTTTGCGCTGATTCCAGTCGGGATCCCACCCTGACACTCTACCAAACTCCTCGTCATGCCACATTGTGGTGCCCTAAGAACAAGTATAATAAGTCCTACTCAGCTAGCTATAAAGGTTAAAATAATATATTCATGCTTAGTTGGAGGAGAGAGAGGAGGAGAGAAAGAGAGTGCGGCTCTCACGCAGTAGCCAACTCTAGGCGTGTTCCTACAAGACTTTGCAGAAGTGAAATGTGGGTCATCCATTGATAAAGTAGTACATGATTATAGCTTATTATTATACATGTTGGCTCTATGTTAGCTACAAATAACATGGCACATGGCTTATAGTCAGCAACGGGCTATACTATTAAACTTGCTCTAAGTAGGAGGCGTCGCCTCAGGGTATCTCAGCGGCACCACGCAAACTCGCGCTGATAAAATATGGGTCTGCGCCCTAGCTCAACGGCCAGTGCAAACAAAATATGCGGTTTGTCGTAAACGCGGCACAAATTTGCTACGTGAATACGCTACCTGGCTGGTATCAGAGCCCACCAATCAATAACTCAGTTAAGCAAATAATTTTTCATTAATATTGGTTCGCCAAAACGACCATCTTTACATATCGTTAGACGAGTTAACCTAAACTATGGCAACCATAACTACTCGCAGTCGCATGGCCAATTGGTCGTCGGTGTGCCCTGATGCACCTGGCCTAATTGCTGGGATATTTGTGCTGCAGTAAGTAATACTCACTGCCGAACGGACAAAACAAACACATTCTATGTACACAATGGGTTGGGCCTCTTGAGATGCCCTTGGAGCAACCTAAGCACATACCTTGAAACCGGGTAACCATTTTTTGCATATTGAGATTCTTCCGTTGTTGTGGTATACACGACAAACATGGCCTGCATAATTTAGACAAGCGCTTGGCGCCATCGAGTTCATAATTACAAAATGATTTATTTAAATATTCATCTGGACGTAAAAGATAGGAATTAGATACTTAGCTAGGTCACCGTCTAGAAACCTAGCCCTAGCCCTAACTTGCTCCCAAAATAATCTCGCCGGGACATCTACATGAGGCAGCAATGATGACGAAGCCCTTGTGCCAGGGCTTCGTGTCCGCATAGTAGTGGGACTAGGCCTCGGCAAGGTATGCCTAATCATGCCGGCTTCGATCGCACGGGAGGTAGGGTGGCGTGAGACCTCGCCAGGGCGGGTGAGGATAAATGTTTTCGGGGAGGGCGTCGCGGCAGCGCGCAATTTCTAACGCGCGAGCTAGTTGCGGAACAGCCCTCGGCTACACGGTTAGGCGGAGCCAAAGGTGGGCAGCGGAAACGGTTGGGCAGGGGGTGCAATGTTACCGCATCGAACCCTGCGAAAACCATAAATGTAGAGGCCCTAGGGGAATTAGTGTTTATCCAAAAATAAAAATAAAAACTTGTGTGACAGGCCTCGATACGCTGTCTGTTCGAGTGTCTTTTAGACAGAAACCGCAAATCGGTTCAAAACTTACAGTTCAAATTGATATACAACCCTCGTGTTCCTTCCTCTTCGAGTGATACCGAAATTGCTTCTTGACCAGTTCAAGAACTCTAGTTCATAGCAGCAGAGACGAGCGGCGCAGACGATCTCGGCTGCCTCTGCCTGTCGCGAGCCTAGAGATACGGGGTTGTTGGCATGGACGTGAACTCCTTGTCATTTCCCTGAAACCGCTGTTCACGATAGCTTCACGCCTCCATCCATCCGTGCAATCCGGACGTGACGAGCCGTTGCTTTCTTCGCGTGTTCAAATAAATTCCACTTTCTACTTTAAATATCGTAGCATTACGTACGTACTCCTCGTTTTCCAGACATCCGTGCACCCCTCATCTCGTTTTCTTTTCTTTCGCGAGTGTACATCATATGTTTTTCTTTGACGCTTCCATGTGCAGGCACACTGCTCCTTCACGTCCGTCAAACAAGCAACAACTGTGCCAGACAACCAGGGTCACAAATTTTGAATTAATTTCGCGCTTTTGTGCCGTGCCGTGCCGTGCGTCGGGCTGGTGGTACTACTATAGACATTTCATAGTACTGGCTTTTCCAAAAGCGCGCTTCTCTCTTTTTCCATGGATAAATAAAAGGCGGGAGGCCCTCCGGTTAGGTTTCTGCGGAAGTTGGAGAACTCATATCCTCTCCTCTAAGCTGTGTATAGCTGCGAAAGTTTATAATAACGATATATGTTTCAATAGATTAGTTTAGAGTTCATGTAGCCGCCTTTTTCTTTTGCCTCCTTGTCAATAAAGATGTTATATCTTCGATGCATCATTCGACAATGAGACCTTTTTCTCGATGTCAGGGTGGTGTGTGGGAATGAGTCAAGGTGCCAACGGCCAAATTTTGTGCCGACGGCAATTTATCGGGGTCGTCAGCACATGTCCCGAATAGGACATGCCACGAAGAAGGTTGTCGGCACAAGATATTAGTCTAGGACGTCTCTCCCTCTCCCATCACTGTAGCGAGAGGGGCGTTTTTTAGATCCAGCCAGCCGATCCACCTCACCTTCGTCGATTCGCGGATCCCTCGCCCTCCGTCGGCCGCTCCGGCGGCGGGAGGGCGGGGGATCCCCGTCTCACGGGTGTACATAGCGTAGGGTTTGTTGGTTTGCCTGCCGGCGGCGCCATGGAGGAGCTGGGGTCGCCAGTGAGGCTTTTGCTGCAGGTGTGCGTCTTCTCCGACGGCAGCGCTCGGTGGAGCGACGCGGTGGCGTGCCTGCTTGTTCCACTCGCGCGGATCTGTGGATTCGTGTGCTGTGGTGTTCCCCGACCAGATCCTGAGTGGTGGAGGATCTGGATGTTGATGAATCTGAAGACGGCGGTGGTGTGCTTCGCGATGGCGTCGAAGGGCCAGTGCGTTACCCCTCCGGGGGCGGTGAGTTGGGCCTTCCCGGTTGCCTTGGGGAGTTCGTCGATCCTTGGCGTGTGGACGAACATCGGCAGCGGCGCGTCTCTCTCTCGTGCTGGCCGCCGGCGACGTCGGAGCTCAGAAGGTCCTTCTTGCTTTTTCTTGTGTTTTCTGAGTTCATCTGTAAGATCGATGTTGCAATGAAATCGCCTCTTCTCGCAAAAAAAAAGGGTTGTCGGCACAAGAAAGCTATCGGCACGGAAAATCTTGTGTCGACGGCCACCGTCGGCACAGAAAAAGGCCGTCAGCACAGGTCCTCCGCAGTGACACGCGGAAAAACGGTGTTACGGAGTAGGCTCGGCACAAGGTTTTTTTCCCTCCCGGTGGATCGAAATCGCCTTTTTAGTTTTGGAAAAATAAAAGAAAATGATAAAAAGTTCAACAAAAAATCCTTTGAGATGTCCATGTGTTATGTCATCTAGTTGCAAGAAATTTTACAAAAATAAATTTCAACCTTTTTTTGAAAAATTATGTCATTTATCGGTAAAACGGTTTTTCTGCTTGCATACGACATCGTAAAAATGTATAATATATCAAAATGATCATAGCAAAATGTTACGTCGAATTCATCAGGGTTTACCCGATTAGTTAATTTTTAGATTTAATAAATTCCAAAATGAAAGCAGGAATATATTAAAAATTCATGATTTTATGTTAAAGAAATTTAAATTAATAACTGCATCCTGCATAAAGAATATTATTACTTAACCATTGATGTTTATTTATATAATTGTTTAAAGTTTAAATTATAAAGAGTTGTGATATCACGGGTCTAATAATATGAAAGCACGAAGATTTTAGTTTTTTGCTAGAAGGATTTTATATTTTTTAAATTTAAATAAATAACTGAATTTTACATAAATATTATTATTACTTAATCATTGATGTTAATTTAAATAATTGTTTAAAATTCAGAATTATAAAGAGTTGTGACATCACAGTGTAAGGGTTAATAGCATTTGGTACGGTAGTATTATCTACAAGGTTTTAATTCTATCTTGGAAGCTCAACCCGAAGGAATGCAGAAGTCGTGCTAGGTTGAAGTAGTGTGAGGATGAATGACCAATTGGGAAGTTAGACCGTTAGTGTAATTTGATTTAAGATTATGTGTTAAGAAAATTAAGTGTTAAGAAAAATTATCCATGTGAGAGATTAAGAATTTTTTTAAAAAAACTTGAAAATAATTTTGATTTTTTTTAACAAAATTCGAGCCAGAGTTTCCAAATGGCTGTTAGTTCTATGCCGATAGCTTGTTGTGGATGGCCAGCCAATGCCGATGGTAAATGTGTATGTGTGGAGGTTTTATTGTGCCGACAGCGAGGTGCCAACGGTGGCCTTCGGTATAGCCTATGCCGACAACCAAATTACCCATGCCAACGGTTTCTAGCTGTCAGCATATTGACTGGTTCCAGTAGTGGGAAGGTTAAGTTTCCATTGGTACGATTCTTTAGATCTTGCTTTATCGGATTGATTTAGGACATTTTCTTATGATTGCCATGAGAAGGTTTGTCCTTGTAATATTTATTGCGGCGGCTAAGTCCTTGATAATGGAGATTCGTATTCTTCCCAGTGCAATCAACCAAGATGTTTGATATATTTTTTTTTTTACTTTTGTCGATTATTCCAGTGGCTGCACGTCTACATGTAGCCTTTTAATTGCGGATCAAATTAAAAGCATGGAAGATCCATCGTTGGTAATTATATGCATTTGGTTTGACATATGTGCCATTTTTATACGGTTAGCTTCATAAAAGTACAATATTATGTTTTGAAAGAAAAAAGAGTTTGAAGATCCTGATTTTTTTATTTCTTCTAGACTTTATTTGAAACATTTTAAATTATATTTAGAAGTTTTAAAAATCTGAAGAAAAAAACCCGTAGAGAAAACCAATATACTAAAAATTCTCAAAACGAACTAACTTTATATTCTGGGCTACACAAAAGACAAAATATGACAAATTTGTAGTGATGAAATGTGTATAAAATTGATCAGATCTTGTCATTTTTTTGTAGCCTAGAATAGAAAGTAATTCGAATGATTGGCTACCACTAGGATTTTGTTTCAATTTTTTTAAAACTTTATGTACGAATTCTTAGTGTTTAAAAATGAGCTGCTATTTCTTTTTTACTCGGCCTCTGTTTGAAGTTTGGATGGTATGATTTGTGGAGGAAAAGAAAAGCCGTGTAGCTCCAAATGGCGTTGAGTCAGCCGTGTCGGGCGCGCCGCGCATTTTGGGAGGGAGGATTGAACGCCGCGGATCGACCACAGGTCGCGTCACTTTCAGTCTTTCAGAGGCGTCGCTTTGGTTTGGAGCTACTATTGCCGTTTTGGATAGATGAGACACGACAGGCAATTGACAAGTTAGGGTCATGTCTTGGACCATGAATGAGGTGGTTTTTAGTTTTTGTTTTTGAACGGATGAATGAGATGATGAGAGGCGCTCACCTGAACCATGCTGAATCCGTTCTGGATCCACGGCGACGACGACAGTCTTCCGCCCAGACGCCCAGGACACTCGCGTCGCGGCCGACGTCGTATTAGTAAACTGATTATCTATGAGCATGAAGGAACCCAGTATAAAAATGCGAGGTGGAGGCTTTCCCATGTGCGATCTGCGTGCACCTTGACTGCCTGAGACCAATCACATGGCGTCCGCGTAGGATCAGGGCCAGGTTAAACAAGTCGAGTAGCGATTTTCGAGCGAGATTACTACAATAAACATCTCGTTAGCTAGCTTGCCCATACACATAAATAAATCTGAATTTGAAGCCTACGGACTACGATAGCAGCAAAGACGAGTGCCGCAGACGATCCCGCATGCCTGTCGCGAGCCTACAGATATGGGGTTGTTGCCATGGCACGGGACGGGACGTTGCCCCGAGCACCTAGCTCGGTCCTTGTCATTTCCCTAAAATCGCTGTTGCCGATAGCTCCACGCCTTGGTCCTTGCAATCCGGACGTGAGCCGTTGCTTTCTTCGCGTCTTCAAACATTCGACATATAAATTCCACTTTTTCCCTTTAAATATTGATGACGTACTCTTCGTTTTCCAGACATCCGTGCACTGCGTCTCATTTTCTTTCCTTCTGTGAGTGTACCTCATATGTTTCCCGTTGACGCTTCCATGTGCAGTGCAGTGCAGTGCAGCAACCGTGGCAGACAACGCTGCGAAAATCTTGAATAAGTTTCGCGCTTTCGTGCCGTGCTTCGGCCTGGCCTAGCAGTACCGCTATAGACATTTCATGGTAGTACTCGCTTTCTCCAAAAGCGTGGCTGCTCTTTTTCCCCTGGATAAATAAAGCGGCCGGCCCCTCCTGTTCCGTCTCTTCCGGCGATTTACACAAAAATAACCCAAAAGTGAAAGAAAAGCACAGACTGACCCTCCGGCGAAACTATTTCACCAATCTAACCCTTTTGTGTGGCGCCCCTCCCACGGGCGCCACACATGCCCATGTGGCTCCCCTCCTGCCGCGCGCCACCGACCCGGCCGACGTGGCCCCCTCGCCGCCGAGGCCGGTGCGCCCATCCGACGTGGCGACATGTGTGGCGCCCCTCCCAACGGCGCCACACATGCACTTGTAATCCCCCAAAACATACCGTAAGACAAATCCTCCGGGACTTAGCCGTTTTGCGAGGCTCGATGTGTGGCGCCGATGCCACGGGCGCCACACTAGCATGTGTGGCGCGATGCCACGGCGCCACACATCCACTTAAGTGTGGCGCCCGCGCCCGCCCCCGACCCGACCATCTTCTTCTCTCGTTTCTTCTCCTCCCTCCCTCTCTCCCCAAGGCGGCCGGCGGTTCCTCCTCCTCCCTCTCTCTCTCCCCCAACAAATCGGCCACAAATTCATCGGATCCGACCGGCCAATCTCTTCCCCATCCATTCCTCAAGGTAATCCCCTTCGAATCCCTCACATTCATCCACTAATTTCATAGATCTTGCTAGATTTGCACATGAACCCTAGACATGGAAACTAGATTGGAAATGGCTATGTATGTGTTGAATGTGTATGTGTAGGAACCCTAGATATGTAGGAACCCTAGATATGTAGGAACCCTAGATATGTAGGAACCCTAGATGTGTTGAATGAAATTTTACATGTATGTGTTGAAATCCTTATGTATGTATGTGGTGAAAGACAAAATTGGAGCTTAGCAAATGCATTCTATTGTCTTACATATGTCTATTATGTGCCTAGGAATGGTATGTCTTACGAAATTCATATGTGTGATGTATTTGGATATGAACTCTCATGTATGTGTGATGTATATGTGATTCGAAAGTTAGATATATTCTCATGTATTCTTGATGGAATAACTCATATTTGTTAGGAATGTATGTGTGATGGCTTATTTGGATATATTCTCATGTATGTGTTTCTCATATTTGGTATGAATGGCTCATAATATGTTGTATGTGTTGCTCATACATGTAGGATGGTGTGGCTTCGGATGAAGAGTACTGACAGTGGAGCACCGGGTCGTTCATATGACGGAGAGGGGAACGGATCTTCACCCTTTGAAGATTCGTTACCATGGCACACCGGATATACCTTATGACGAGAGGTACACGGAGTTCATCCGGCCTACCGGTCTTATGCCGTTCATATCCCTTGTAAGCCGTGGGGGCCACACATGAACCCTCGGCACTCACCGCCCTTGTCGACCGGTGGAGGCCGGAGACTCACACCTTCCACTTGAGGGCCGGCGAGATGGCCCCTACTCGCAGGATGTTTCCATGATCCTTGCACTACCTATTCGAGGCGAGCCACCGTGTATGAACACAGCTTCGATGGGTGGCGCCGGCAGATGGTGGGGCTTATTGGCGGGGGCTCCTCCGCCGCCGTAAAATCCAAAGGAGAGAGTTCCCGCCGGCGCGTCTTTCACTTGGATCGGAACTAACTTTGCGGAATGCCCCATAGAGGCCGACGAGGACACTCGGAGGACGTACGCCCGCGTGTACTTATGGTACATGATTTCCAGGACTCTCTTTCCTGACAGTGGGGGTAAGCTGGCCCATTGGTGTTGGCTGAAGGCGCTTACGGTGTTGGACGCCCGGTGGAGTTGGGGAACAGCGGCACTTGCCTACCTCTACCGGCGAGTGATGATTTGTTCTATGTACTATTTTCCTATAGTAGTGCGCTACACAAAGTAGTAACCAAATATCTTATGTACGCGAGTTGGACGAAGCTTGTCGCGGGACCGGGAGCAAGACGGGTAGCGGCGGTATTGGTGGATGCATGCTCCTACTTTCCGTATGGAGCCGGGACCGCCTATCGGTTGGGCATCCCGGGGTACTCAACGAGACGCCATGGCCTCATTTCCCTCACTTTCCTGATCGGGAGCCCACTTGGGCATACCTTTGGGACAATGTCTCGGAGATGACGAGCGATCCAATGATCATGTACGGGCAAGTACACTCGCGGAGTTGGACACTCTTACCGCCGAGCAGTAACCGATCACTGCGGAGTTGCAATCCTAGTTTTGATTGATTCTACCTGGCATCTACTAAATAATAGTATGCTTGCAGGTGGAATGGGAGCCATATGGTAGCTACTACCGTATTGGCGCGGCGATGACCGACCTAAACCCCAAGTGCACGGAGGAGGCGCGGTTCGGCGTATGCGCTGCCCACTCATATGCATGTGGCTTGTTGAACACCACCAGCCGCAAAGAGTGATGAGACAGGTTTGGGCTGTATCGGGAGTGCCCACCAATGTGGCAAGACACGGACAAGGCGCTTCACGGGTAAACTTCCGGAATCATGCGATGGAAGATTCTTGATAGAAGAGGTACAAACTAACTTGTTGATTCTTGCAGGCTTGATAGGCAGCGGCAGAGGAAGATCACAAATTGGCCGGTCCATCATAGCGGCCACATCACAGCGTTCCAACACTCGCTTGGAAGCGGCACGGAATGCTCGACCCTGAGCGGATTGTGCCTCACGACTTCACCGCTTTCAACAACTACCTCGAGTGGTTCCATCGGAACACGCGTATCGAGTTAGTGAAGCGCGCGTATCGTCGGAGATCTTGGACGACCCCATCCGGTTCGATGAGGTTGGGCAAAGCCAGCGAGGAGATCGACTTCTATTGCTTCCGAGCTGAACTTCGTGGTAATGGATTCTCTCACTAACTAGTACATCATCTAGATTGCCATGTGCTCGCTTAAATTGTGTATGCTATGTTTGTCACGGCGGGAGGAGATCCGGAAAACCGCCGAGGAGTGCGAGACTATGTGGGACCAGAGCCACGTAGATGAAAAGCCTGTTTCACCGTTGCGGAATTTCATTAAGGTATGATCACCAACTTTGAATGTACACTATTATGTTCGGTGGCTTTGTAACCGTGAGTTCCATGACGCATGAACACTGCACGAAAGATGCGGCGGTTAGCGAACTTGCTAGGTTGCCGCGAAGGTGAAATCCCTACATCCTCCTCTTCGAAGAACATGTATGGACTATTTTGTTGCTTTGTGAAACATGTTCTTACTAATTTCAACTTTTGTAATCTCATGTGTTCATGTTTGTGCGATTCCTCCCGAGGACGACCTAATTCTGAGTCAAGCCGTACTTCCGAAGCGTACCTCCAAGCAACGGTCAGCTTACCAGTTGAAGCCAAGGGGCAAGGCTCCAAACCGGTACACTCCGGAAGATTATGTCAACCGAGGAAAGAAGGTTGTCACTGAGGAGGATGACGGGCCGCCGCGGAGATCAGCTATGTCGAGGATGAGGAACGACGAGCCGTTCTCTTCGGAGGAGGAGGAGGAGGAGCAGGAGCAGCAGACAGGAGCAGCAGCAGCAGAGAGCAGCAGCAGGAGCAGCCAAGGCAGCGGACGAAGAGGATGGCCGTCCTGGAAGCGGCCCGTGAGGACGACACGTCGAGGACGACACTAGGATGTGCTCCGTGTTGTTGTGAACTATATCTTCACAAGTATCGATTTGTGAACCCTATGTCATTTCGAACCATGGTGTGTAATGCTACTTGTTGTTTGAATCTACGTGCTACAATGTGACCTATGAAGTGTTATATGTGTATGTCATGAAATTGCTACTTGTTGTGTCCAATGTTGTACTCGTGAATCGTTGGAGTTTGGTAGGATTTTTCAGGTTTTTAACACAAGTCAGTGTGTGGCACCCTTCACAGTGGCGCCACACTGCACTGTGTGGCGCCCACGGCATCGGCGCCACACATGCCAACCTATATCAACTATTGGATCGAAAACATCCAGGGGCTTCGGACGATAAGTCCTTAGCCGTTTTCGCGAGCCTCTATGTGTGGCGCCCGTGGCATCGGCGCCACACATGCTAGTGTGGCGCCCGTGGCATCGGCGCCACACATCGAGCCTCGCAAAACGGCTAAGTCCCAGAGGATTTGTCTTACAGTATGTTTTGGGGGGATTACAAGTGCATGTGTGGCGCCGATGGGAGGGCGCCACACATGTCGCCACGTCGGATGGGCGCACCAGCTCGGCGGCGAGGGGGCCACGTCGGGCTGGGTCGCGTGGCGCCGGCGGGAGGGGAGCCACATGGGCATGTGTGGCGCCCGTGGGAGGGGCGCCACACAAAAGGGTTAGATTGGTGAAATAGTTTCGCCGGAGGGTTAGTCTGTGCTTTTCTTCCACTTTTGGGTTATTTTTGTGTAAATCGCCGTCTCTTCCTCCTCTCTATTCCAGAACGTGGTGAGCGTGAGTCAGCCGTGTTGCGCGCGCCGCCCATTTTGGGTTGGGAGGGAGGATGTAGATCGACGGCAGGTCGCGTCACTTTCAGAGATGTCGCTTTGGTTTGGAGCTACTGCCGTTTTGGGATATATCAGACACGACATGTAATTCACAAGTTAGGATCATGCCTTGGACCATGAATGAGGCGATGAAAAGGCGCTCACCTACCGCTCTTCTTCCAAGTCTGGCAGCACAGCGCATAGCAATGTGCATCCGCGCGCCGTGCACGGCGAGGGTGTGGTGTGGTGCGGCATCTGGCCTGGCAGGCTGGTGTTGCCAAGTGTAAACCACCGTCTTGTGCACTCGGCCTCGTCTCCTTCATCTTTTGGTTTTGTCCAATGTCCATCTCCGCCTCTTATCTACCACCATATCGCGAGCCGCGTTGTGAGCCGTCACCGAGGTGACTTGGGTGGCAGCGCACCTGTTCTCTAGGAATGCCGCTTCACATCCATGAGCTGGCTAGACTAGCGGCCCGTCATGCAGTGCGGTTTGGAACGGCATTAGAGCAACTACAATAGTATGATTTATTGGCTATAAACAAGATACCATGTCATCTACAGTTAACATATATAGTCAACAAGTACAATAGTTAGCTATAAGAATAAACTACTTTTTCAATGGATGGCTCACCTTTCATTCATGGTAAGAGCTACGCGGCGGCACCGCATAAAAGGCTTGCCCGTGCGACGGGTGATGTCAGCGAGATAGCGACAGGTCTGGAGTACCGTGATATGCATGCCGTCCAAAAAAAAAAATCAAACGGCCTACACTAGCTCCGCGGTGCATATATCTTAATAAAATATAGGTCACATGCATCCCAGTCGTAAGAAACATTTCGTGTACCAATACCAGTTAATTAAATACTCATTGCCCATTACTAATTACCAGATTAATTTTCCTGATTTCCCAGGCTAATTGTTGCTAACTGCTAGATTAGTAGCTGACATGCTAGTAGGTTTAGTTAGGATAGGCTTTATTCTTGCCAGATTAATTAGACATTCACTACCAGGTTAAGTATGCCTAATTGCCAGATTCAGATGCTAATTACCAGCCTAAAAAATACGTAGCCCAATTGCCAGATTAATTAAACATAATTCCCACATTAATTATGACCAATAACCAAATTCGGTGAGCCTAATTGCAAGATCAATTACGACCGCACGCTACTCAATCCCCATTTTTAGACCATACCGCTGCATCCGGACGGCCTCCGCCGCCTGAGCCTTTCCGGCGCTGGCGCAAACACCCACCGCCATCTGCCGCGGGGGCCTTTCCGGCGCCGCCGCGGATGCCCGCCACCCGAGCCTTTGCGACACCGTCGCGGAAGCCCCCTGTCCTCCGCCACGGGAGCCTTTCCGGCGTCGGCGCGCGACCATGTCCGGCGCAGTCGCGGAAGCCCGCCACCCTGCTGGAGCCCAGCTCGACATCTTCCTCCTACGTCTAGACGTCTTCCCGGCAATTTGACGACAGGGTCCGCTGCAATCCTCGCCGGCGGCGGCCTCCGCACTGCATGATCTTCGATGGCATCTCCGCCCTACCGATGAGCGCTTCCTCCCAGCGCTCGGCAGCGGCGTCCTGCTGCATCCTCGCCGGCGGCAGCTTCCTCTGACGCCTCTTCGGCCTCTCCGCGCGGCGCTGCTGGTCCAGAGAGAGAAGACAGAGAATATGTGGTTGAGAGGAACGGCCTTGTCTAGAGAGAGAAGAGAGAGTGAGTGGGTGGTTGAGAGCAACGTGGGCAGCGATAAGGAGCGAGGGATAAATGTGATTCGTTCCTAAGGGGCGCGATGCGTTTTTGCTAATCACGACGCCCGCCGCACGGAATCGTTCATCGTCATTCATACATCTTCCCTAGGAGCACGTGCTAGAGCTAGCTCTTGCATAAGAAGTTCAATAGTATAGTCGGTTGATGACTATAAGCAATATATAGCTAACATGTGCAATAGTTGGCTCTACAAATGCACAACTTTATCAATATATGGCCCACCATTTAGTTTCACAAAGTGCCTAGGAGCACGTGCTAGACTTGGCTCTTGCATAAGAGCCCACTTACCTTCTCTCTCTTCTTCTCTCCCCTCCAACTAAGCACATATATTGTATTTAAATCCATATAGCCTGCTGACTAAGCCTTATTGTACTTGCTCTTACCTTCTCTCTCCTCTTCTCTCTCCTCTTCTCTCTCCTCCAACTAGACATAAATATATTATTTTAATCCTTGTAGCCAGACTAGATCTTATTGTACTTGCTTTAGAAGAGTCCGTTGCTCGCCGACTCTAGCACACCGTCATCATCGAAGTCCTCGGGGTCGGTGTCCAGCCTACATGGCCCCTGCCTTCCCTTCCCGAGCCTCCGGTAGGTTTTAGTCAGTCTCCTCCCTTAGCACCGTCACCTCCCCCTCATTGCCACCGCATCTGACCTGCTTCGTGGCCATGACCACGCATGGCGTTGCATCCGCCACCTCCCGCATCACCTCCATGTATGGCCATCTGGCGCCTAGTGATACTCCTCCACCTTGAAGGCTTCTGTGATAGAGGTCTTTGCCGCGTCGGTGTTGTCCGGGAAGCTGGGGCGTGTGGCCTCATTGATCCTCATGCAGACGACACTTCTAGTAAGCATGGTTGCTAGGGTAACTCCTGCTACCCGGTGGCGTCGTTTCTCTTGTAACCATGAGCAAGATGAGAAATGAGCGGTCACACGTGGGAAACGAGCGAGCTTTATCCGACCCCTACAACCGTGTCTAGGCCAGCACCTACAAACACACCTTGGTCGATGGCCCCTAAGCTCAAGCCGCCGCCGCAACAAGCCAACACTCCACCACGGTCGCTAAGTTGGGTGGGGACAAGTCAGGGACATGAGGAAAGGGATGGTTCTCTTGGAACTTCTATCTTTGGTTTGGCAGGATAGAGCAGAGTCGCAGAGAGGCATTTTTGTCCGTCCGAGAAAACTTTGACAAAATACGGTTACGCAGTGTCGACACATTATGAGTAGATGCCAACTAGGAAAAAAAAGCTTGTTCGGTGTCAAATAGAGAACCTCATTTTAAGACGGTGTCAAATAAGGAATTTTATACCAGCGAAAAAAGACATTGTGTTGACCGGGTTTTGAACCGGGCTGATTCCGTTCTGAATCTACATCAATGATGGGAGTCTTCAGGGTAGGACCGTCGTGTTGCGGCCGACGTCTTGGACTACTCATAGTGGGAGCATATTAAGCAATAGCATACGATGCCTACTAGCCATTTTGCTAACAGCCTAACATACCATATAATTAAACGAAGAGATAGTTGTGGCAACTAGCATAACATCCTACTTTTTCTAGATAAAATGAGTCTATAAGCACACATCTATAATAATACTTAATACTATCTCAATGTTACTATGTATTATAAAGGTAATAATATAGAGAAATGTCATACTCATTATACTAATATTTCCGATATGGGGAGTGGTGTTCTGGAACATGGGAGCATATGCTCCCTCTATTTTCAAATTCATCTTACACATATTTTGAATTTCAAAAAAATTGAAACGAAAAATTCGAACGTACATCTTCACGTGCTACGCGCTTACAAAGTTGTTTCATAAAAAATAGACTTGTCATGTGAGGTGTGTAAAAAAGACAAAACTCAGTGCTAAAAATAATGCTTTCTACAAGATAAATTTTCTCTTTTTTACATAGATCACAAAAAATATTAATTTTTCATGAAACTTGGCGAATAAACATATATTATGGAGATGTACATGTAGAATTTTTTGTAAAAAAATTTCAACAAGTCGAAATATAATTTTTTTTGTATAGGGAGCATACGCACTCGGGAGCCGAATTGAATTTCCGATATGTTACTTTCTACTTTCACTAGTCTTAGTGGAGTAGTAAACTGCTTCTTTCGTAGAGAAGGAACCGAGAGTATAGAAACGCGAGGTAGAGGCTTTCCCATGTGCGATCTACTCTTACCTTGAGACCAATCACATGGCTTCCACGTAGGATCTCTGAGGGAGAACAAGTAGTGGACTATCCTATCGTGTCATATCATATGCTTCGACCGTAAGTAACGGCAGTCCTCGTAAATGGAGACATGTGCCGTATGACCGCGTCCACGCCTAGTGACTGGTCTGGTACTCTGGTGGTGACTGCATTATCCTTGGTCTTCCGTCACGTTTCCCCACGGCGTAGGGACAAACATCCCAACAAGTAGCGCGTTCTCTGACCGGAGAGAACACAGTGTAAATAATTAATGATCCAAGAAAAAAGAATGGCGAGTGCGGCCTGCGCTGATAGTAAGTGGGTACGGCCCAATTTATGACTATGCCGGCCCATGAGCAGCCAGAGCAGCGGCCTGTGTTGTTTCACTCTGCAGGCCACACCACAACGATCCATCATTTTTTTTTTTGAAAACGATCCATCTCCATTTGTGATCTGCTGTTCTATTTATTTTTTTGCGCGCCTCCTTTCGCTGATTTGTTTGATACGTCCAATTACTGTCGCATGCCGTACCATTCCGATGCATCGATCAATGCCATGGTTATACTTTTCTACACTGCATCAATGCCATGTTACTGGGTATATATGCATACTCTTGGTAGTTTTCGGTCAACACCGAACAAAAACTTGATGGCCCCAATGCCCATATAGCCTACGATTTCTCAAATCTGAAGGCCCATCGGAGTGGTGGCTTTAGTGAAAATTTACCCCGGAGAGGGTGTTGAGGAGGAGACGACGCTCTCGCGAGGCCATAGCAGAGAGATGCGGCGCTAGACAGCGATCCAAACCATGGCATAGCACTTGGCTGGCTGGCTAACAGTCGCATCAGGGTTGACACCATGGGTAAAGAGCTCCGGCATGGCCTCGTCCAAGGGGCGAGGTACCCAAGAGTCACGCCAGAGTTGTCGTGCCCGTCCCCAACCGTGGCGTTAGAGTACCTGCGGTGGAGTGTTCGGAGGAGCTAGGGCCCCCACCAGTGCATGCCACCAAGCATAGAGACGACGACGGCACTGATGATCGAGGAGCCGTCGAGGCTCCGACTAACCCAACGGGGCCAAGACTCATCAACAACAACGTAGAGGCGGGGTGGATGAGCTTGGTGTGTGGGCACCGGTTTTGCTCCTGGAGCGAGCACACCCCAATACCATCGTCATCGCCGGAGCGACACACCCGATCCCAGGCTACCAAACATTGGGCAAAATATAAGAGGAATATTATTTGAAACTTCAGATGATCACTATTTTCTAATGGGATAAATTTTATGTTACACAATTTATATTACATTGGTAAAATTAATGATCTAAAGATACAAGCATGGCCTATAAAGCGGGACAGAAGGAATACAAGGTTTTCATATATTATCTCTAAAATGTTGCTAACATACTAGCAATAGTCAATGCGTAGACTAATACCTTGTGAGATTAAAGAACTTGGGAAACTCAGAAAGAAGAAATGGCTTTTTTTTTACTATGTCATCATCTTGGCCATAGAGGCCTGCATCTCCTTCAATATATGGAAGTATCGAATTCACCATCTTGGTAACCAAATCAATCGTAACCAACCAAACCTTCTTAATCTTCCGATCCCCTTCCTCGGGCAATTCCTCTGACAACATGAAGTGTACGGTGTTGTGGTCGTCCATGCTAACAAGAGGGAACATCAAGCCATTGCGCGGGAGAATTCCAGAGGTGTTGTGAGCCCACAAGTCAACACCTGTAACCACCCTATCACAGACCCACCTCATTTCACCGGTCTTTGTTGTCCTCAAAGTATGGGAGAAGATGTCAAAACCCTCACGAGGTTGGAACGGTCCTTCGAACTCCCCATCCGAGCGAATAGATGTGACATACTTTAGAACATCGCCCCCAGCAGTGACACACACACTGCGGTTCGCCTCGAGAAATCTTGGCGGGCTAGTTAAAAACACACGGTCGTAGGACAGTCGGAGGTAAGAAATCTTGGTCGGACATTGTTCCTCGAACACCTCATATAATAGCATACCTCCTATGTTGTAGTTAATCCAGCAAATGTAGCGGTTGAAGGTGATGACAGCGTCCGGCGAAGTGAAACCTAAGGGGAGGAAGATCGACCAATCACGTAGCTCGCCGTATTCATAGTTCTTGTGCTGGATGGGTTCTTTTTAACCTCCCACGTGCCATCGTCGTCATGGGCCGATACAAGAGATCGGAGCACGCACACTTCGGCTTCCATCATGCCGGTGCCAGGAATCTCATTGATCATCGCCAGCTGCGCCACCGCGAACTCTTCTCCATCCTCATGTTTGGCACGGACGAGTCCTACAGTGTTGGGAAAGAACACTCGTGGCTGCTGCATCGTTCCCTTTGCTGTATCATCGCCATCATCACCGTAATGGTGGTCAACGACATCATTACTATCATTATCGTCATCGCTGTAAGTACAATCGTTAAAACCATAATCATCATCATCCTTCTTGCACCAAGGAGGCCATGGTGATGGTAGCACCATGGGTATGGTGCAGACGGGGAGCCGTTTGAGCTGCAGGTGCGGCACAGGATGAGAGCGTGCTATGCAGACGAAGTGATCCTGCGTGTAACGCCGGTAAGGGCTCCCTTTTAATTCTTCGATAGAGGTGAGGCTGAGCAGGAGGAGATCGCGGTGGGCGGCGGCGAGGTCGGTCTCATAGGCGTCCTCCTCGGGTGTGGTGCGGCCAGGCCAGCGCACGTAGAGGCGGGAGATGGCTGGGGGCTCGGCGGGGATGATGGCGAGGTGGAAGGCCTGGCCGAGGGAGGTGGACGAGCTGGCCCTCAGTGGCGCTGTGGACTCGTCCGGGAAGCCGCCGTCGTCCCTGCGGTAGACGAAGCGGTCGAGCATCATCCAGTTCCAGTCCGCCATGCCAGCTACGATTTCAAGGGTTTCGCCTGTGCGGAAGATTGTAGACTTGTAGTACGTCTGTCTCTTTTGATGATCGAAGAGGCGGAAACCGACTCAATGTCCCATGACTACCTTGGCCGACTTGGATCCAGATCAGGCGCGTACGTCGTGGGAGTTTCCAAATCAGGCTAGCATTTTTGCCCACACGCACGATCTCCGAGAAGGAACCCAGTATACAAAGGACGCGGCTTGCCTGTGCCCGCTCTATGCGACCATCGGTGCGACTTACCGCTTGAAAACCATCGAACGGCTGAACGGATGCGCCTCCCACGCTCTCCGCTACTAGTAGTAGTAGCTAGCGCTGGTGCCGCTCGCCTGTTCCTGACTGGCTGACTTTCTGTGGACTCGAGCAGGTCGCCTTTTTTTTTTTAATCACCAGGTCGGATTACTATAGTCTAGACCCTTGTACGCTAGCAGGCCTGCCGTCCGGACCAAACCCGTGTTGGGCTGCGCGCGGCCCGCTTTTGACTTAGTGGGTATGGCCCATGTGTAGCTAGAGCAAGGGGCTGCGTTTTGCATTCTTCAGGCCTCATCACGACGATCAATCTCCCATTTGATCCCTTTGATTTGATACACTGAATTGCTGTGATGCTGTCGCCTTACCTCAATTTCCGCTACACTTTGCATGTTCCGTTGGATACGTTGCGTTATGCGTACGCCATCACGCGGATGCCACCGATGTGTCCGCTCTTGAGCAGTTGAGCGCGTGAGTCCTTGGTGCACAATTGCGGATGCTGCGCTCGCGTAGGAATCCTACACGACCTCAACTAGTAACGGTGCGAAAGTGAAAACGGTGGCTTCTTCGCTCGGTGGATGCTGCCTGTCTTTAGCATGGCAGAATCGCACAATGTCTCAACCATGTTTTGTGATCGATCGAACAATGTGGGCCGATGCGTGATACCACCTGCATCTTGTCCATTCCCATCACAGCGCACAATTCAAACGTAAGAGCATCTCCACCATCGGTCCCTATATATAGGGCCCTAATATAGCATTCTAATATAGAACTATTGGGGCGTCGGCTAGATTTTATGTTCACATGGGCACCAACATAATCCACAGGAACAATTTGGATCACATTATAATAGCCGGCAACCCCACAAGGGCCGGGACGGGGCGCCGACACTCCACGCCAAGTCGGATGTACTCCCCACGCGTGCTTGGCAGCCATTGTGACCGCTTCAGTCTAGCAGGGTAAAAATACGCATCAACGGCTGCCAAATCGACTTCGAAGACGCCATAGTAAAAGGCCCTATGGCCCGCCCACCTGTCGCAAATTAGATATATATTTATCCACTTTGCCCATACATCGCAGAGAAAGCTACCAAGCTCGCTGGGCACGGCATCCTCGTGTCGCCTAATGTGACGGTGCCAAGGGGCTAGGCCAACAACTTGGGCGGGTGCCCTTGCGGGCAAGGACTTCGGGGAAGAGATGATCTTCCGCCACAAGTGAACACACATGCGTGGCTCGATCCACAGTACGACCCGGACATCAACTACTGGCCGACTCTATTTCGCGAGGAGCAAGAGGCGGCGCTCAACCGATTCACCGGCAAGCATCCACCACCACTAGAGAAGAACATCACCGAGCGGAGGCGGTTCTGGTTAGTGCCTGGCCGCAGCATGAAGGACGTGATCGAGAATAGCTGCCACATATAGTCTTCATTCGGTCGGCTACGCAGCGTAGCATCGTCAACCTCGACTCCACGAGGAAGAATAGGAGTTTAAATTTATAAAAGTGCTTAATTTTTAATGAATATCGATGGTTTAGTTCTTTTATTGATTTTTATCGGGGACGCTGGTGCAACCAGCCCCACCCAATACGAAGAGAACGTGTGTCTGCGCTCCCTATAAGGCCTGATCGACAGTGTTGCATGTCACGATATAGGGGATGCTGGTAGAGATGCTCTAATAGGTCAATGCCACAAAGCCATGAATACGTGGTACTGGGTGATGAGTACACAGTCTCCATTTTCAGTTTCAGGTCAAAGCATGCTATAAACTTGTTGTCCATAGGTCCGTAATGAATGTTTGGACAGCTCATTGCTTCCTTGAATCTGCCCACACTTGGTGCTAAGAGCAAGTACAATAGAATCCAGTCAGCTGACTATAAGACATTGAATAATATATTTTAGATGAGTTGGAGGAGAGAGAAGAGGAGAGAGAAGAGAGGTGAGCTACTATGCTATAATATGCACGCTCTCGTACGCGCTTCCAAGACACTTTGTGAGAGTAAAGGTGGGCTATATGTTAAGTAAAGTGCTTCATTCTTGTAGCCAACTATTATACACGTTAGCTATAAGATAGCTACAGAACGATATGACATCTTGTTATAAATTAAGCGATTGCTATACTTATTGAATTCGTTCTAATCGCTTCCTCGAGGAATAATACACCTTCCCCTGCTGATGCTGTTTGGCAGGTTCTGTTCATGCTAGCTCCGCATGCAAGACGGATAAGGAAAGAATCAGATGTATCTTGGCAGGTTCGGTTCGCTCCAACCAAGCTCGTCGGGTACCAATTGCAAGGACATCTCTACCAGAATTCTGGTTGCACACCTAACCCCCGTTCATCCAGCCAACATTCTGCTGATACTGCTGCTGCCCGCCTCCACCATTTTTGTTGGGAATAGATAATCTTTGCGTCTTCTCGGAGGATGGTCAAGAGGTAGGCTGCATGGAGCGGTACTGACCGTGCTAGGCTGCTAGCCAAAAAACAGACACATGCACATTGCTCATTCGCACCCAGCTCACTTAACCCTACAAGATCGAGGGGAAATCTAAAATGGACCTATGAAATTAGTGTGTTTTAGAAGACCAGTTTTGGTGAAGCACTCACTCATTCGCACCCAGCTCACTTAACCCTACAAGATCAGAACAAGAATCCTTCTAGATGTCCCAAGTGGTTTGAAAACCAGGGGATTCTCACTTCTGGGCCAGGCTAATGGCGACAAAAAATGAATTTTTTCGCCATGGCACTTTCTCAATCAGGAATGGAGCACAGATACGGTTCTGCGAAGATGTTTGGCTAGACAATGCACCTTAAGTGAACAGTATCCGGCTTTTTATAGGATTGCTCGCCGTCAAGGTGATACCATTGCTACTGTAATGGCTACCTCACCCCCGAATGTGACGTTCAGACGGGTTTTACTTGGACAAAGGCTTGTGGCATGGAATACCTTAATTCAACGGCTCGGAGATATTCAATTATCGGACGAACCAGACGAATTTAGATGGAACCTTCATGTCAATGGTACTTTCTCTGTAAAATCTTTCTACAACGCGATCCTTCTTTCTGATTTACCAGTTGATAATAACAAGAAGATTTGGAAGATTAAGATACCATTAAAAATTAAATTTTTTGGATGGTATCTTCGTCGAGGGGTAATTCTCACCAAAGACAATCTTGTTAAGCGTAATTGGCATGAGAGTACTCGATGTGTTTTCTGTCATCAGGACGAAACAATCAAACACTTATTCTTCCAGTGCCAGTTCGCGAGATCTATATGGTCAGTCATCCAAGTAGCGTCTACCCTATATCCTCCGACTAGTGTTGCCAATGTCTTCGGCAATTAGCTTCATGGTATCGATTCAAGGTTTAAGTTGCTTCTTAGGGTGGGGGCGCTAGCAGTTATCTGGGCGCTTTGGTTATATAGAAATGACAAGATTTTTAATGATATAAATTGCTCTTTGTTGCAGGTCATCTACAGATGTACAGGTATTCTCCGTTCGTGGTTACCTCTTCAGCGAGTGGAGAACCGAGACCTATTTACGGAGATCTGTACACGGTTGGAGGCTACGGCGAGGGATATTTTTTCCTAACATGGGTGACAGCTTAGTCTACGGATAGATGCCCCACCTACTCCTTAGACGTTATATGATTCATCGTTCCGATATGTATCTCGCCTAGTTTTTATTTTCTATCTTTCTGAACTTGAGACAACAAAACGGCTGTGTGCATCCTGATTATGCAGAGGCTGGATGTAATTGCTTCTAAAAGTAATAAAAGCATCATTTATCGAAAAAAGATGCCTTTTAGTTGTGGGCTCTGACTAACATCCGGATGAAAGATACGCTGGGATCCAACTAAACGAAGATGCCCGATCGATAGGGAGTTGCCTAACCACGACACTGTATTATCCACCCAAGAAAGTGAATCGCCCTAACTGCCTTACTCGTGGGCGTTTCCGTTTGCTCTGCCGACCTCGCACCTACGCACAGAAGCAAACGCATGGATGGCACTATGGCAGGATGATGGGCTTGCTCATCATCATGATTTCATGAAAACATAGAGTTAAAGTATAGCACCTGTCGATTTTTTTTCAACGGGTGCATCATTAAAGTATAGAGTATAGTGGATGCCATACCCCCGCTCCCGCCGCTCCCTCGTGAGTGGCCGGAGCGTCCCTCCCCCCTCCGGCCTTGCCCTCCCTAGAAGCCCCCCACCCCCCCTCCCCCGCCGTCGGCGACGCGAGCCCGACGGGGCGGTGCCCTTCCACGCGGCGGAGCGGGCCGACGATGCTGGCCCTGGCCGGCGCTGCCGTGGCCTTGCCCGACGGTAGGGGGTCCGGATACAGACCGTCGGCTCTCGACGGTGCTCTGGCCGGCGGCGGCTTTGGGCGGGCAGCTTGGCCGGATCTAGGCTCGTGGGCCTAGATATAGGCCTGGCAGGGCCCGGCCGGATCCTCTTGATCTGAGGGTGGCCAGGGGTGCGTGGCTGTGTGTCCGGTGCGCCACCTCTGCTGCCACTCGCCGGTTGCATTCGGGATGGTTTTGGGCCAGGCGAGCCCGGACCTGACCTTGGCCGTTCGGGGCTGGCGGAGCTCTGTAGTTCTGCAGACTCCAACAGTCCTTTGTCACTACGGACGACGTTCTGGAGTCGCTGGGGCGACACTCTTGCTAGCTATCTGGGATGAGGTCCCTAGGCCGGCTCAGTACTGCAGCTACTCCAGCGACTGCGGTATGTTCTCCCTCCAACCAATTTGGTCGTGCTTGTGTAGGTGCTCGCGCGCTGGGGATGGTGGCCGTCGTGGTGCCGCCAATCTAGGGTCATGGAAGTCCACATGTGGGTTTGGCCGGAATATGCCAACCAACACATTTTTCCTACTCATGAGCCTAGTTGAGGCTAGCTTGTAGTGCGACTAAGGTTGGAGGCGCGGCAGTGATCTCCGCTTTGTTTGCTCTACGTCCTCGCGAAGTCGTCTGTAATTCTAACTAGGTTTGGACCTCGGCGAAAGCGGCGCATGGCTCTGGTGACGGCGTCATGCGTCCCGATGATGGCCCTCCTGTTCGAAATGATGGAATCCGTCCCTCCGCCTCAATCTGCTCCCCTTGAAAGCCTCGCTTCGTGTAAGCTTCTCTGGTAGTATCTTGTGGATCACCATGTGACCTCTCGCTGGTGTCGCATGCCTCACGCAATGTTGTCCTGGCGGCTTTTACACGGTTTTGTTGCGGTAGCTGACGTCTTCCCTAGCGCCTTGCGGGGCTTTGCTAGGTCGAAGTCTAGCCATACCTGTTGCCGGTGTGCGTATCCCAACGCTAGGGGATGATGTTGTGTTTTGGGTTGCACCTCGCCCGAGCTCCTGGGGTGGTGGAGTCTGGGGGAAAACTTTGCGGGACCTCGGTCCCTGCCGACGATGATGGCACATTCTTGCGCCATCCATCTTCTTGGAGGCGTTGTTACAAGACCCTCCTCCTTTGGTTCCTCAAGTTCTGCTAGGTTGCCAGCCCGTCGTCGAGTTCCCCCTTGGGCTGCAGTCTTTGAGCAGTGGAGGTTTCTTAGTGTGGACATGGTGGTGCTCTCTCCGGTTCAACAGAAGACAAGGCTCCCTCATCTTGGTTCATGCTGGCGCTTCGGCTTGCCTTTTTTTGCGTGTTGTCTTCTCTTGCGAGTTCGGTGTGCGCTTTGCGCTGGTGTGTGTTGTAACTGTTGGTTGTAACTCCTAGCCGGTTGATGACTTTGTTAATTTAAAGCCGAACTTATTTCGAGCCTTCCATCTAAAATCATCTATCTAATATTTTAAGAAGGATTTGCTATATCTTATTCCAATGACAATTTCTTAAGTCGCAGTCACCTAAAATAATGTGCAACCACGGTTCAAAAGAATGCAAACTAGTTTCACTTCCATTTTTCTTCAAAACTGTAGTTGTATTTTTTTTCTCAGATGACCCGAGACTTGAGAAAATCTCTAAATAAACACTTTATAAAAGGGGGAGTTAAACTACCCGTATCGAAGGAAGCTTCTAAAGGGTCACGGGGATCACGTTTATTTTCGGCAGCGAAGCGGTAGAGTGGCGTCGAGTTTAGGTAGGTCGTGCGAGTGCGGCCAGCGATGGTGCCAGCCTACCAACCAAATCATGGATTTATTGTTGTCAACCAACCTAAGGATGAATGATGCTATATTTGCTGAGATGACATGGAACGGAATGAAACGCGCTAGCTGTCTGGCTAGTGGATACAGGTTAGGACACCTACATACTACTGAAATTATTAGTTTGCTGGACACTTCTCCTCCGGTGCTCCTCCCCTGAAAAAAATTTGGGCACGTAAAATACAATAATGCTGGAGATTTTTTCATAGATGTTCGTAAAAGGGCTCACGATCGTAATTTTGAGTGTAGGTCCACCGTCCATACAGCCATGTACAGACCCGTATGGTCCGCCGTTGTGTTGTACCTCGTTTTATACGTATCTACGGTCACGTGCGTGTGCCGAAATAAAAAATGCTATAAAGATCTTGCTTATGTGATCTCTTCTATTTCCTTGCGTGACGTATATATATCGTATCAATATAGATAAATATACATGGGCTAGACATTAATTTCGGCGGATCCAACATAAAAAAAAAATCAACTATGACCCTTCAACTTACTTTAGGGGGAGCACCGGAGTAGCCCTCCTTGCTGGAATGGTTAAATCTAGTGGTTGGAATTGTAGTGTATGTAGAGTGGTGCTGGTTTGCTAAGACTAGTCACAATGGAAAGTATCATAAACTAGTATCATACATATGGGAAGCAAATTTGGTGCACATGAGCACCAGTGCTCTCAGTTTTCAAAATATTAAAAAAACTGTATTTCTGCGTTTCAAAAAATCATCACATTTATTTCATGAATATATACACATGTTCTGAATATTTATGCGAAGTTTCAGTAGAAATTGCATTGTATTTTGAGCTACAGGAAAAAAAACAAATTTGTGGCTACGTATAGATGTATATATTTGTTAGAAATTTGTCTTTTTTGTATAGCTTAAAATATAACATATTTTTCTCTAAAATTTCTACCGTACCTTCAAAATGTTTATATGTGTGTGGGTATTTAATTTCATATTTTTTAAAATCTAAAAAATATGATTTTTAAAAATCAAGAGCACTGGTGCTCATGTGTCAAATACATTTTTCGCGTACATATGATACTAGTTTATGATAGAACACCTATAATGCATAGTATCATGAATTATTATCATACTTTCATTCTATTTAATGTTTTGTAGAATCTCAATGCAAATATGTGTACAAGATGTGTTTGCTACTAAAATTTCTAGTTTTACATGCTATGATACCGTATCTACCTATGATACTAATTTCACCTCTCTCATCATTAATTGATGTGCCACATAAGATTTTTTACCTACATAACATGCATGATACTACCTACTACCTCCGATTTAAGGAATAAGGCGTCCTCGTTTTACGTGTTTTTCGTTTGACTAAGAATTACTTCAAATATATAAAGATTATTTGTATGAAATTAACATCATTGGAAAGTGTTTTTCAATACGAATCCAACGATACTAATTACATATAATATAACCAAGATTTTGTTGCTCAATTTTTATGGTCAAAGTTCGTCTTGGAATACGCGTGCGCCTTATTCCTTGGGACGAAGGTAGTATGATACTTCCATTGTGGCTAGTCTAATGCTAGTCATAGTGGGGAGTAACTTAGACTAGTAACATGACATATGTTACTAGTCTAAGTTACTACCTCCATAGTGGATAGTAACTAATATGTGGTGTCATGCATTGTGTCATTTACTATGGTGTAGACTCAACTTGTCTTGGGATGTGTAATGTTATGATAACATAGCTACTACCTCCGTCTCAGATTAACAGGCGCGCACGCAGTTTAAGAAATTGTTTTGACCATCATTTTGATCACTAAAATATAAAATTTATGTTACAAAAATTATATCATTGGAAAGGATTTTTGCATACGAATCTAATGATATAGATTTTGTAGACATAAAATTTGTATTTTGTTGACCGAATCAATGGTCAAAGTTTGTCTTAAACTGCGTGCGTGTTTGTTAAACCGGGACGGAGGGAGTAGTTACCACATCACTCTCTTTTTTCATTCATTGTCATGACATGTCACCAAAATATCTTGGGTTGTGTGATGTTACTATAGCTAAGTTACTCCCACTAGCCTTTTGATGTTCTGTAATCAATAAAGAGCCGTGATTCTCAAAAAAAGAAACATCATGTATGTACGCCTAGACATCGTCTCTTCTACCCTGACTTTTTATTGGAAGTACAGCTAACTACAGGATGCTATTGCGTTTAACCTGAGCTCTTGGTGGTTCGGATTGCTGTTCCTATTCAGCTATGATGATGATGTTGAAGCACACTGTACACTTGATTATTCTTTTTTATTTTCACGAGTGACTTGATTATTCTGATGGTAAGTCCGGGACTTGATAACCCCACTAGCATATTTGGCAAGCGAGAAATGAAAATGTAAGTGGATACCTGATACTCCTCACAGTCAATAAATAAAACAAACTAAATGTGCGACTTGTGAACTCTGAATGTACAAAAACTAAATGTGCCACTTTGGAGAATTGGAGTAGCAAGCAACGCAGGAATTCTGAAACAAACGGACGAGCCGGCAGCCGCACCAGATCCACCAACTACTACACTACCAGTTCAGAGTTCATGCTTTATACTGGAAGTGGAAGTATCAACACAGGACAGTCTTCTCCTTTCCCTCTTTCTTGGCTCTAAAGCCCTTTTCCTCAGTACTAGCCACGTAAGATTCGGCTACCTACCAAAAGCAAAGCACAAATGCTTACCCGATGTCTTTTATTTTTGAGGGGAAGAGCTCACATGTTAATCATGTACAATGTTTACAGCATCTCACTTGGCGAGTTCAGCCAGAACAGGCGGAAAGTCTGCCAACCAAAACTTACAAACCCCAGAAACGGTAGCAGCTTTTGCAAGCTCATGGGCAACCATATTAAGCTCTCTCCTAGTGTGACAAACTAAACATCCAGACATCATCGATCTAGCAGAGCCTATATCTTTCGAGGACAGACACATTCAGGTTAAGGTCTATACCCATCTGGAGACCAGCAAGCAACGCCTTAGCTTCAGTTTCTTCCACCGATTGACAGCGGCTCGTAGTTTGGCTCAGCGCGGCGACTAGAGCCCCACTATGATCCCGGGCAGCTACCCCAATGGCCGCTTCCCTGTCTCTTTATTGAATGCAGCATCAACGCTGATCTTTATAGAATTTTCAGTTGGAGGGATCCAGGACTTCATGCTTCTATCTTCTCTTTCGCTGGGACAGTAGAGTAAATCTGGTTAGTCAACACAAAAGGATTACTGATTGTTTTACCTTTGTTATTTGTTGCTATCCCACTTGGGTCTGACATAAGATGAGCATAGTTCAGGAGAAAGGAGGCAGACCCCATAATACTTTCATTTGCGCCGCCCGGGGCACACTTGGTTTGGCACTCCTTTGCGTCGCTCAAATTCAAGATGCACGCTTGTCTTGCACTGCGGAGGCGGTGCTGGACGGCAGATCGACGTCTTCGGAGAGGGTTGCCGTCCCATTCGCTTTGCCCGCTGTGCGGCGTCACGGACGAGACCCTAGACCACCTGTCCCTGCAATGCATCTTTGCTCATGAGGTTTGGGCTGGCCTCATCGCGCGGTTGGATCTCCCAGCCATCCTGCCCGGGCACGACGCCACCCTCAATGAGTGGTGGTATAACGCCTCTGGGCGCTTCCTTCGCGCTGACCGCAAGAAAGCTAACTCCATCGTCATGCTAACCCTTCGATACCTTTGGTTAGAACGAAATGCTAGGGTTTTTGAGGGGCATAGGTCCACCGCGGCAGCGACCTTGAGCTTGATCTTGGAGGAGTGGCGGGCTTGGTTAGATTGTAGAGGTCGGTTAGTGAGAGTAGTGCACTAGTGCTCCTCGGCCTCAGGCCGTTCTCAATCACCCAAAGTGGCGGTTGAGCTGGTGGTGCTTGGAAGGACTCGCCTTCCAAGTTGTAATCGTGTTGTATGGGACATTCTTTTCGTCTGTCTTCTCAAGCTTAATACAATAGCGCGCAGATCTCCTGCGGTGTTGTGGGTATACTTCATGGGTGTACCATCGACAGTGCCTAGATCCGGCAAGCCCGGGTGGCCCACAGACGGTGATGAGGCACGTGGCCCATCGGGCGGCTCAGTTGCTGTTGATCATAAAGGAAGAAGTCCGGCCCTGGATCGCAAGCCGGATCCGTACCGACATTAGGAGGAACCCGGATCCATGGAGGCCCATGAGGGATCCGGATGCGGTACGACGTATATGGAAGGCGGATCCGTGACGTGCACGGCAAGATATTGTACCGTAGTTAGGCTATCACGTAATCCGGCTAGGACTCTCCATGTAAACCCTAGATCCGTGCGCCTTTATAAGCCGGATCCCGGGAGCCCTAGAGGCACAACGACAACTCATTGTAACAACGCGAAAGCGCCCGGATAATTCCGGACAAGCAGCGGTAGGCCCCTGTCATCGTGCGGGTGTTCCGAAGCTGGGTAAATTGCGTACCACCGTCCCGTGTGCACTCCGCCCTATGGCCCCTACTTCTTCTCCCCTCGTGAGGATCCCTCCTCCGAGGTACCGTCGATTAGGCAACGACGGTTGGCGCCCACCGTGGGGCCTGCGGCGTGCGGAGGCCGGGAACCGGGAGGGTTCCGCCATGGGAAGCTACGACGACACCATCGCCGTGGGGCGTGTCCTTTACGCCGGAAATCTGCCGATCGTCCCTCCGGATGAGTGTTGGATTCCGGCTAAAACCCGACCCCGTCAAGCTCTCCATCGTCCCGGTTGGCGGCATACACATCTTCATCGGGAAACCGTCGATTCCGACGGAAACCCACCGGTAAGTAAGCGCCGACGCGACCGCCGGCCGGCGGTGACGTCGATCGTGAAGATCCGATCCGAGACGCAGGAACTTCCTAGCGAAGATTCCGCCTTAGATACTGAAAAAATCAAAACCCACCCAATCCGCCCACGAGCAGGGAGATAACGGTGGAAGACCAATGCGGATCCGCCTGGGTCTCCCGGGTGTTAGAGAAGCAAAGGTGTCACTTCGTACACTTCTTGGCCCATACCGCCGGAACCGCCCCTCAAGAAGCCGGAGCTGGTCCCGAGCAGGTCATGGCCCCGGAAAATAACGCTGCTCCGGATCAGCAAGAGGCTGTCGGAGAAAGCGAAACTCCGGCTGAAGAGTCGATTTTGGGAAATCTAAGCCCAATTTCCGGCGACACCCCATCCATGGACACTGAAGAGTTCGATCGCAAGGTGAGGGAATATGGATACGGTGATCAGCCCGAGGTCGATTCCGCCCAGCCAAAGCAGGTGCTTGCAACTGTAGCGGCGCTCGGAGAGAACGGATCAGAAGAGGCAGGCACCCAATCCGACCCTCAGCCATCCCACCACGGATCTCCGATGTCGCGGGAACGGCCCCGTAGGGATTCTTCCTCGGAGAGCCTCCTGTCGCCTGAAGAGATGGTCGCACAAGCAGGCATGGATGCAGTTTATCGCTCGGATATCCTTAACAAACCAATCACTCCTGAAGACATAGAAGCTTTGGAAGCTAAGAGAGTGGAGCTGCTGGCTACAGCCAAGAAGTTTAAGGACACCGCAGCCGCCATGCTGGAGGAAAGGAAGCATGCCGCAGTTTTTGTGGAAGACTTCATCCAGCGTGAGCAGGAGGTGGACGAAGGACTGGCAAAGGTCAAGGAACTCCGAAAGCATTGGGAGGACAAGATCGTTGAAGCTGATCGGGAGGTAGAAAAGGTCCGGCGTGAGTTGATAGCTCCCCGCAGGATCACCTTCGCAACTCCAACGGATCAGCGGCCGTTCGCAACCCCAAAAGACAATATGACGAAAGCTGCAGAGATCCCGAAGAAAAGTGACGAGGAGATTGACATCAACTACTTACGCACACTCGTCGCTTCAGCGGTTAAACGAGCAGAGCAAGGCGGACACTTCGCGCAAGTTAGAATCTAACCCGAGCATTGCGTCTCCACTCAGCGCGAAGGACGCCCACGACAATCGCCATCGAGATGACGAATCGCGAACCGGATCCTCGGAACGCAGAAGGAAAGCCAGGGAACACCCAAATCCGATCCCCGTACCATCAAAGACGCCACCGTCAGATCCGAGAAAGGGAAAGGATCCAATGTACTCTGGACTAGACAAGTACCGCAACGCCTCTCCTCCGCCTAATGGTTACCCGCGTCCCCCTCGCCGCCGTAGTCCATCCGAAAACACCAGGCCTCAGGGGCATGGTGGAATTGTTATCCGCGACAACGTGCTACCCTCAAGAAACCGGAACAGGGAGCGCACGCCGGAACCTCGCCAGAATCAGAACAACGATCGTGAACCCGAGCCTAGGAGGAGCCGGAATGAGGAGCGCGACCCGAGCCCCGCCGGAGCAGACGACCCGGGGCAGCCGAGCGCCACGGCGAAGGCAGCCACAGGAGCCGGAGCCAGCACCGGGAGGGCCGGGGAGAATCTGAAGGCGGAAGCAAGAGGTCGGATCGGCCCCCTCGCAGGTCTCCCTCACCACCCCCTAGCGGTGGCGGCGGAGGTGGAGGCGGTGGCCGGAGATCTCGCTCTCGCTCAAGGTCCCCCCGTCACGGCTCGCGCGACGCGCGGGAACGCCTCAACGAATACAGAACCGACTACATCGGACCAAAGTGCTTTGGCAGGATGATTCGCGAGGAACCAAAGCCAAGGAGCTCCCTCAAGCTACCCGGAAACTTGAAGCATTATGATGGCACCGAAGGCCGGATACCCGGATTGAGGATTACTATAATGCAGTAACCTTTGCCGGAGGAACCCCTAATATCGCTTGCCGCATGCTCCAGTTGTACCTTGTAGGTCCAGCCCGGATCTGGCTCAGCGACCTCGAGAAAAACTCCATCTTTTGCTGGTTTGACCTGAAGACCGCTTTCGAGAAACACTTCAGGGGCACCTACAAAAGGCCTGCCACGGCAAGCGACCTACAAGCTTGTATCCAGAAGAAGGGAGAATCTTCAAGAAACTTCCTCACACGATGGTTGGCATGCAGGAACGAGTGCGAAAACGTCGACCACACCACTGCCATGTACGCCTTCATTGGTGGACTGCAGAGAGGAGGATTGCTGAGGCATAAGCTCACATGTTTGGCTAACGCCAATAAACTGACTTTGGATGAGATGATCTCCATTGCCAGTGACCACACTGCCGCCGATGACGATGCAGGCGGTGATATCGCAGCCACAGCAATTCCCCTGCACCAACAAAAGAAGAACCGTGATAACGGTAACAACAGCGGCCACAAACGCAAAAACCCTGATGACCAGAAGAGTGGCGGATCCGACATGGTCGCCATGGCGTTCCAACGCGGAGGTTCAGGAGGCGGAAGAGGACGCGGACGCGGAGGCGGAGCCGGCAGGGGCCAGCAGCATGGCACCGAAGTCACAGCTGGCGGATCCCGCGCTCCGCAAACCTACGAGGAGTATAGAGACATGCCCTGCCTGGCCCACTTGGATCCGGCTACAGGGAAGTCCACTCACACCAACCACAACTGCAAGTGGGTCAATGATCTAAAGAACGACCCGAAGCAGGGATACAAGCGAGCCCGGAAGCACCGCCCTCGTGGCAAAGGAGGCAAGGGAAAGAACAAAGACAAGGAGGAGGACAGCTCCGAGGCGATGGACGAGGACGATAACTCGCCGGATCCCAAAGCCGGATCCGCGGGAAAATCCAACCCATTTGAGAAAAAGAGCGTGGGGGCTTACCACACTTTCCTCGGAACCCCAACAGTCCGTGCTACAAAGTCAGCTACCCGGATCCTGAACGCCACAGTTCCGAGTCTGTGCCGCGAGTATGTCAGGTGGTCGGAAGTTCCGTGCACATTTGACAGGGAGGATCATCCCGCCATTGTGCCAAAAGAATACTACGCCTTGGTTGTAAGTCCCCGCATAGACGGGTATGATTTCTCCAAGTGCCTCATGGATGGCGGAGCCAGCTTGAACATCATGTACCTGGAGACTCTGGAGCGGATGAACCTCACCAAGGAACAGCTCAAACACAGCAACACTGAGTTTCACGGCGTGGTTCCGGGTAAGAAGGCGAACTCCCTCGGCAGCATCACACTTCCCGTGGCCTTCGGCGATGTTCACAATTTCCGCGAAGAAAAGATCACGTTTGAAGTTGTGCCCTTCAAGAGCTCCTACCACGTCATCTTCGGCAGGCCCACCTACCACAAGTTCCACGCAAGAGCGTGCTATATCTACAACAAGCTCAAGATTCCGGGTCCTAATGGTATGATCACCATAACCGGAGACTACAAAAGGCTCACAAGTGCGAGTTGGGCGAAGCCGCCTTCGCAGAGTCCGTCATATCCGGAGAAGAGCCGAAGGCTACGGGGCCGCGGTGGATCCGACCGAGATGCAAACCACCAAGAAGCAGATCTCCGAACAGAAAAATTCCTTCAGGGCCGCGATAGAGACCAAGAAAGTCAACTTCAAGGAAGATGACCCTAGCAAGCAAGTCTCGATCGGAGCCAACATGGACCCCAAATAGGAAGACGCGCTCGTCTAGTTCCTCCGCGCTAACATGGATATCTTCGCATGGCAACCTTCTGACATGTCCGGAGTACCAAGGGAACTCGCCGAGCACTACCTAAACATAAATCCGGGGGCTAAACCGGTGAAGCAAGCTATGCGACGCTTTGGAGACAAGAAGCGCCCCGCGCCATAGGAATGGAATTAGCAAAGTTACTAGAGGCAGGTTTTGTAATAGAAGTTATCCACACTGATTGGGTCGCAAATCCCGTCCTTGTACCCAAAAAGAACACTGAAATACTAAGAATGTGCATCGATTACTCCGGCTTGAACAAACATTGCCCGAAAGATCCGTTTCCCTGCCGCGCATTGACCAAGTCATTGATTCGACTGCAGGGCGGAACTTCTGTGCTTTCTTGATGCGTATTCCGGGTATCATCTGATCCGGATGAAGGAGTCTGACCAAAAGGCGACCTCATTCATCACCCCATTTGGCACTTACTGCTATGTTACTATGCCCTTTGGCTTGAAAAACGCAGGTGCCACCTACCAACGTACGATGCAGCGGTGCTTGAAGGACCAGATAGGCCGGAACGTACACGCCTACGTCGACGACATCGCGGTCATGACTCGGAAAGGATCCGACTTGACCAGCGACCTCACAGAAACCTTTGAGAATCTCCGACGGTACAAGATGATGTTGAATCCGCTGAAGTGCGTCTTTGGCGTACCAGCCGGAAAACTCCTTGGCTTCATTGTTTCCAACAGGGGCATTGAGGTAAACCCGGAAAAAATCAAGGCAATTTTGTGCATAAAAAGGCCAACTTGTCTCAAAGATGTGCAACGGCTCACTGGTTGTGTCGCAGACAATCATCGAGTTTGTTAGCCGTCTTGGCGAGAAGGCACTTCCCCGTACAAGCTATTGAAGAAAACAGACAAGTTTGTCTGGGACGAGGCAGCAGATGCAGCACTACAAGGGTTGAAGGAAATACTTACCTCCCCACCTATCTTAGCAGCTCCAGGAGAATCAGAGCCTATGCTCCTTTACCTGGCAGCCACAAACAGGGTCATCAGCCTCGTCATCGTGGTGGAACGACAGGAAGAAGGTCACGAATATGGAGTCCAAAGGCCAGTTTACTATATCAGCGAGGTCCTTACGGAATCCAAACAGCGCTACCCTCACTTTCAAAAGCTCGCCTACGGAGTATTCCTGGGCAGCAGGAAGCTGAGACATTACTTCCAAGAACATCCAGTAACAGTCGTGAGCAAAGCTCCGCTGTCGACGATTCTCAACAACGCTGATGCAACAGGACGCACAGCAAAATGGGGCATTGAATTATCCGCCTTCGATATCAGCTACAAAGCCAGGACTGCGGTTAAATCACAGGTCTTGGCGGATTTCGTTGCAGATTGGACAGAAGCTCCGGATGCTAATTTGGAGCCGGAACCAGAAACATGGATTATGCACTTCGATGGATCCAAGCAGCATCAAGGCTCAGGAGCCGGAGTCACCCTGAAGTCCCATACCGGAGAAGAACTGCAGTACGTTCTGCAGATCCACTTCGAAGCTACAAACAACATGGCGGAATACGAGGCTCTACTACACGGACTGCGCATCGCTAAGGAAATAGGGATCAAGCACATCATCTGTTGCGGAGATTCCGACCTGGTGGCACAGCAAGTAGCCGGAACCTGGAACGCCAGAAATTCCGTCATGGCGGCTTACAGAGACGAAGTTGATGAGATCGCCAAGTGCTTCCTCGGATACGAAGTCAAGTACGTCAGGAGAGACGATAACACGGCGGCGGATATGCTATCCAAGCTCGGATCCGGCGAGAAAGCCAATTCCGCCTGGAATCTTCCCGGAGCATCTCCGGATACCCTCGGTGAAGGGCGCTAACCCGGAAAACCCGGAGGTGGCGGTGTCTCCGGCCGGAGAGGTGTTGGCCACCATTCCGGCTTGGACACAGCCTTTCCTGGACTACCTCATCGATCGAAGTTGCCGGAGGACGAGGTCCTCGCGCGCCAGATCATCAGACGAACAAGATCCTACACAATTGTTGATGGACAGCTCTACAAACGAAGCGCAACAGGGGTGTTTCTCAAATGCGTCTCCAATCAAGATGGCATTGAAATCCTCAGAGAGATCCACGCAGGGGACTGCGGGCACCATGCCGCCCCGGGTCACTCGTTGCAAAAGCTTTTCGGCTAGGATTTTATTGGCTTACGCCTAAAGAAGATGCTGACAAGATAGTCAAGACCTGCCGAGGTTGTCAGTACTACGCTACTCAACCAAACGCTCCAGCCCAAGAGCTGAAGACCATACCTATCACCTGGCCATTTGCGGTCTGGGGGCTCGACATGGTTGGTAAGTTAAAAAGATCATCTCCTGGCGGTTTTGAATACCTCCTGGTCGCTGTTGACAAGTTTAGCAAATGGATCGAGGCTAAGCCAGTGAGAAAAGCCGATGGTGCTACGGCACTAAAATTTGTCTGCAGCCTCGTGATGAGATTCGGTATCCCACACAGCATAATCACAGATAATGGCACAAACTTCGCTCAAGGAGAATTGAAGGATTATTGTGAGACAATGGGAATTCGATTGGACCTCGCATCTGTGGCTCACCCACAATCCAATGGTCAAGTTGAAAGGGCAAACGGTCTAATATTATCAGGAATCAAGCCACGCCTCGAGGAACCGCTGCGACGAGCAGTAGGAGCCTGGGCTGATGAGTTGGACGCTGTCTTGTGGAGTTTACGAACTACCCCTAACAGGTCAACGGGGTTTACCCCATTCTTCCTGGTATACGGATCCGAAGACGTAATTCCCTCCGACATCATCCACGATTCGCCGCGAGTTTCCGCCTATAATGAAGAAACAGCTGACGAGGCCAGACAGCTATCTGTGGACCTGATCGAGGAAGCTCGGAACCTAGCTGATCAGCGCTCCGCCATCTACCAGCAGAAGCTCCGACGCTATCACAGTCGTCGAGTTCGGAAACGCTCCTTCATGGCAGGAGACCTGATCCTCCGCCTTTTTTTTTTTTTTGAGAAATTACAGCAGGAGAAACTCCTACTGTTTTGCAGCTCTTTATTAAGGTAAAGGAAGGGCAAACATAAGTTTTACATGGAGTACAAGGAATACTCCAAAGCTAGCCTAGAAAAACAAGAGTAAACAGGGAAAGGGGGGGGATCGGGTGGTGACCACCCTTTTTACATTTTATGTGACTAAAGCAACTAGAGACTGAAGATGGCTTTTATGTTCCTCCTTGATCCTGTGTCCAAGTACCTCAAAGTCTTGCCGTAGCTGTCTCTTCCAATTGCTGATTTCCGGCTGGACCCCCTCAAACAACTTTCTGTTTCTGATCTTCCAAATGTTCCATGCACCCAAGATTACAGTTTCAGTAAACAGAGCGTGAGTCCAGGCTGCCTTGCCATCAGCAATCATCCCTTCCAAGTGGAGGTGTGTGTTCCAGGAAATGCCCAATTCTGCCCAAAGATCCGGCACCAAAACTGCAGCAAAAGAAAAGATGGTTTCTAGTCTCATCATGCCCCGAGTCACACATCATACAAGAGAAGTTCGTGCCAATATCGAAGTTTCTTCTCCTCAACATATCGCGGGTGTTAATTCTGTCTACAAGCATCAACCAGGCAAAGACTTTGTGCTTCATCATGCACTTGGACTTCCAGATCATAGCGATGTACTCGGGTGTGCAAATCCCTTTAAAACAGTAATCATAGAAATCCTTAGATTTGAACACTGAACTCCCCCAAACGAATTCCCACCCGTCAGGTATCATTGGTTCCAATGGGTGAATGTTGAAGTGTTCCTGCAACTGGAGCAATTCCTCATGGGCCTCTATTGAAAGAGGGAGCTGGAAGTGCACCGAGGGATTTTGAGCGCCGACAAATTCCGCCACAGAGACGTCTTCAGCAGAAGCAAATGAGAAGAGCCTAGCCGATGACTCAGATAGAACAGGGGAACACCATGGATCTTTCCAGAGTAGGACAGTATCGCCCGCCTTCACGTTGCATTTCGTGATCCCTCTGTATACATTCATCATTTTAGCCACATCCCGCCACCAGAACGAGCCACATGCTGGCTTTGCGTGTGGAACACAATCATCATAGTAAGCTGACCATACTAGCTGGACCCACGAGATGTCACATCTCTTATAGAACTTATCAAGCAGCTTGATTAACAGGGCTTGGTTTTGGACTTTGAGATTCATCACGCCGAGCCCTCCTTTACTCTTCGGTTGGCATACCATTTCCCATGAGGCCAGAGAGTTGCATTTCTCTTCACCATCCACTATTTTCCTCCAAAGGCAGTGTCTACGAGCTCTATCACAAAACTCGAATATCTTCAAAGGGATTTTCAAAGTACACATGGCAAAGGTAACCAGAGGAGTGATCGCGGAATTGACATAGGTCAACCTACCACCATAGGTGAGCCAAAGGGCCGTACTGGAAAGTCTTCTTTCCACGGCACAGACCATTGGCATTAGGTCTTCCACTTTTGGTCTAGTGGTTCCCATAGGCAGCCCTAGATAAGTGAACGGCATTTCTCCCACTCTGCATCCAATTTCCATGGCCAGCTCGTTTGCCCGCTCGTCAGGGATGTTGATAGGGTAGAGCTGAGTTTTGCTAAAATTTATTTTCAACCCTGTGGTTTTCGCAAACGCTTGGAGGATCTCCTGCATGGTTCGTAACTGATCTGAACATGCCGGCAGAACTATAATCGTGTCATCTGCGTATTGGATTACAGGGTAGTCTTCTGAGGCCGGTTGCTGGATTGGAAGCCGGAGGGTACCTTCTGCACACACGGAGTTGATAACTGACTGGAGAACATCTCCCATGGCTACGAAGAGGAGCGGGGAGAGGGGATCGCCCTGCCTCACCCCCCTTTTGCATCTGAATTCTGTCCCTGGCACCCCATTAAGTAACACCGCCGAGCTTCCAGAATTGAGAACATTTTTCACCATGCTGATCCATCGGTCATCAAATCCCCTATATTTAAGAATCTCCAGGATAGATTGATGATTGACGGTGTCAAAAGCCTTTTCGAAGTCAATTTTGAGGATCACACACTCAGCACCAGAGGCATGACATTGATGCAGGAATTCATATGCCCAGGCTAGGCAATCCTGGATGGTCCGGCTTCGTATGAATCCATACTGATTGCGATGAACAAGCCGCAGAATCCACTTTTGAAGCCTGTCAGCAAGCAGTTTGGTTAAAACCTTGACAGCACAGTTCAGAAGAGAGATCGGGCGGTAGTCATTCACTGTTTCCGGAGAAAGGATCTTCGGAATTAGGGTGATCAGAGAGCTGTTGAGGCATTGTAGCGAGATCTTTCCATCCCAGAAGTCATCGCATAGACAATAGAAGTCCTCTTTGATTATATCCCAACAGCTTTTCAAGAACAAACCGTTGAAACCATCCGGCCCCGGCGCTTTGTCCACTGGGAGCCTCTTGATTACATCATCGATTTCCTCACGAGAGAATTTGGCCGAGAGAGAGTCAAGCCCCTGCACTGGTTGGATTAACTCCTCAAGGTTTAGGCAGATATCAGACACACTCTCCACCCCCATTCTATTCTTAAACGCCTCATGGAAACCAGCTGCTTTTTCTGAGTGAGTGTCCAGGTCTCTGCCATCAAGACTAGTAAGCACCGCGATATTATTCCTTCGGTAGCGCTCTGTAGCTCGAGCATGAAAAAACTTGGTGTTCTCCTCACCAAGTTTTGCCCACCTGTAAGTACACCGTTTTTTCCAATACTTATTCTTATAATCAAGCAGCCTTATCAGATGCTTTTTCAGTATAACTCGGAAATTCCATTCCTGTCTGACCAGGGGCCTCTTATCCTCTATATTGTCCAATTCAGCCAAGGCTTTGTTGCAGTTCTCTATTGCTGTACTAAGCCTAGATATAGATCTACTCCAATGTTTGAGATCTCTACGCAGCCTTTTAAGCTTGGACGAGAGGATCAACGCGCTGTTATTGGCTATGACCGGTTGATTCCAACTCTCTAGCACTGTTTCTCTGAACCCTGGATGCAAAGGCCAATAATTTTCAAAACGGAACAAACGGCATTTGGGTATAGTGGTTTGTATTGACACCACGCAGGGCGTGTGATCCGAAACCGGTTTTGCAAGCGGCTTGACAACCGTGTTAGGGAAGACTGAAGTCCATTCCACAGTGGTGAAGAACCAATCGAGCTGTTCTAGAAGTGGCTGTTCTTGCATGTTACACCACGTGAACCTTCGTCCTTTAAGAGGTAATTCGATTAAGGCATGACCACTGATGAGATCATTGAACTTTATCATGTCATTCACATTTCCACCAGGGCGGTTACGGTTTTCGGGCGATCGGATGAAGTTGAAGTCACCAAGAATTAACCAAAGTTCGTTTGGGCTGATAGATAGATTTTCAAACCACTGAACAAACTCAGAACGTAAATCTCCCGTGCAGGGGCCATAGATATTAGTTAAGTTCCAAGTTTGATTTGATTGTGTGGAGGAGAGGGTGACAGTAATCGCAAAACGTTCTCTGTGGAGGATAATGCCAGAAAACATAGAGCTGCACCAGATGATAATTAAGCCACCCGAAGCACCGAGGGAGGGGACGTATTCAAATTTATCAAAACGGCGGGGGCAGCATTTTCTTATATATGAGCTATCAAAGTGTTCTTTTTTGGTTTCTTGGAGGCAAATAATAGCACAACTACACTCCTCAATTTTATTGCGAAGGGCAAGACACTTTTCCTCAGAGTTTAACCCTCTGATGTTCCAACACAAGATAGACCAAAACGATAGAAGACTCATGGGGAAAGGGGGGAGGCTAGGCGGAACACAAAACGATCACCCAAGGACAGGCTTGGGGACAGACTCGATGACACGACACACGAGAAGAAGACGCAAAACTACCCATCGCGAGGAGCGGGACGAAAGCTTCTAAGTGTCTCCGGCCTCTTCTGGCTCCACCTCAGCAGCAAGCAGGCGTTCCTCTGAGACCTCTTCCTCTGGGACCCCGCACAGGTTGACAGCAATGCTCTGGAGTACGGCCACTGGGGTCGGCGGCGGGATCTCTTCTGCAGCGCTCGCATCCGCCTGGTCAGCCATCAGCAAGGAATCACACACAGGAACCGCCGCAGAAACAGCGGGGGAGAGCTGTTGCATGCTTGGCATGATGATGGGCTGCACGTGAGAACTACGTGCCGGGCGATCAGAGATGGCGCTTTGCTTGAAGCCCTGGAAGCGGGTGTTGCGCGTGCTACGACGGAGACCAGCAACACTTTGTGGGGCAACCCTGCGACGCTTACGTGGCGCTGCAGAACTCTCAGGTTCCCGATCAGGCACTTCCTCTTCCAACTGGGCAGGTGTGACAGGTGTAACCTCCAAAACCTGGTCCTGGGAGTACGGCACTATGGCCCAAGCATCATTACTTTGGGCCTGCAGCTGGTCCAACTGAGGAGGTATGACAGATCGGTTCAGGACTTGCATAGGGTTAATTTGAATGTTCTCCATGGCAGCCACAAGCTCCTCCGACAGGTTCCTCGCAAAGCTTACGTTCATGAGGACGAACTGCTCAACCTCCGTTCCTTCTGAATCTGATGAGTTATACCCCACAAGATCAAAGCCAGCATCCTCCAGGTCATCATACACGTTATTTGCCGGCACACTTCCATCCTCAGCATTCACACCCTGTTCCACCGGGATATTGTTCAGCTGCACCAAGCTACCCGTGGGAGGTTGTGTCGCCTCATCCCTAGCTTCCTCTGCACCATTATACTGCCACCACTGTTGGACGATCACATTGCCATGCTGTTCAGCCGAAGCATCCGGGGCCACAAAAGGGTGCGGGTTAGCTCCATTGGGAGGAATAGGGTCCTCCACATCCACCTGAATGGCAGGCACAAAGCTAGCTGCCGCTTGCGCTCCAAAACCCCGCAGGAGATACACAGGAACAGTCCATGAGCTGTTGTTTCCACCGAGCTGCCTCAGGATCAAGCTACGAGGAACTAGATTTTCTTCCATCAACCAGACCCTGGGTGAAAGACCATAAGTTGCAATCTCCATGGGAAGGACCCTTCGTCGTTAGCAAAGTGCTTCAAAACGGGTCGTACTACCTTGTTGATTTCCGCGAGCTGAGGGATAGACCTGCTAACTGGCGCCGGAAACGCAAGCGTGAGGATCCGGATGACATCTACGATGAAACAGATCGCCCTTGGAATATCGCACGGCCTACGTCCTTTCTACACTTAGCATATTCTTTCCGAGTTACAAACTCTGTAATAGTTATACATGATCAATGAAATAAAGCTTATGGTTCACTCTTTGAGTCTTTTACCTCCTTTACTTGTTCATTTTTAGATCGTGTATGTTTTCCGACTAAAACCGCAGAGCTGGATTTTTCCGCCTAGGCGTGTATAAAGGTTGTGATTTTCAAAAATCGTCCTTTAGGACGTAAGCTTAAGTTTTCTGATTAAGTTGTTGTCTGTTGCGAACTCGTGGATTCCTAGTAGCGATTTCCGGCACCTATGCTTGGCGGCTTGTTTCCGCGGTTATTGATGGATTGCCATTGGGCTTCGTCGCCGCTGGCGAGCGTTTCCGGCTAAGGTCTTCCGGCTCGCGGAAGGTCAAGCGGGCAAGCCGGAAAACAACGAAGTCAGCACTTGCTTTCCGACATAAAACGAAACATGCACATAACATTAACGGATAGCAGGATAAGTGTTTCCGCCCCATGCATAATCGTTTTGTTCCTAGCTACTTAAGAATTTAAGTCTTATTACAAACCCTCTCTGGGGCCAAAATGATGCAATTTGTTTCATTGTCTAAAACAGGAACTCTATTCGGAGTCCTCCTCTTCAGATTGCTGGTAGGTGGAGCCGTCGTCGCTGTCACCAGATCCGGCTTCGGAGTCGTCACCAGAGTTTTCTCCGGAATGCTCGCCGCTTGACCCGGATCCTTCCCCGTAATACTCCGGCTCACCTGCTTCTTCCTCTGCATCGGAAAATCCTTCGGGCAGATCGTGCTTGTTGTACCAGAACGAGTGATCCACTCGCCTGACAAACAGCTGCTCATAGCCTTCGGTTTCCGCGAGGAGGGCGCCCATGTCGGAATCCTTGGGGGCTCCGCGTGCAACATCCGCCAGGTTGAGCGAGGGGAAGTGAGCCTTGCAGGTGGCCAAGACGAGGGATGCGACTCCGCGTGCTGAAGACTTCTGCCAGTCCTTGATGAAATCCGGCACCTGTCGCATAAGTTTGGTCATCGTATCGATGACTGTGGTTTTGGCCTTCTTCAGAGACAGAGCCGTGGCGATTCCGCGACAAGCTTCAAATAACGCGTCAATTGAAATTCGCGCTTCATCGTATGCCTCCGTCCTCCTAAGGTTTGACTCTTTTGACCATTCAAAGCCAAGGCTTGCTGTGGAAGAAAGAGGTTCAGTTCCGTTAGAGAGAAATCATACAAGATGGTCGGAGCAACGATACGGAAAAATGCTTACGGAAGATAAGTTTGTCAATAGCCTCCGCTTCCTCCTCCAGAACTCTGTTCTTGGATATTATGGAGATCACGCGGCCCTGGCTTTTCTCCAGTTTGTCATTCAGCTCCGCCAGGTCGTGGGCATGCTTCTCGGAGAGCTCTTTCCTCGCCTCAGTCTCCTTACTAGAGGATTCTTGAATGAAGGTTTTGAGGGACTCGTTCTCCGCCTCAAGCACCTTGACTTTAGCGGAAAGCTCATCGAACGAGGAGTGCTTGGCAGTTTCTTCTGAAGGCAGAAAGTTGCACATATTATGCATCTTGAACAACTATGTCAGCACAAAAAGTGAAGACCCGGATCTCGTACCTTGAAGGCGGGTCTCAAGCAGCTGGATATCTTTTTTGCTATTTTCCGCGTGCTGGCGCAGCCCCTCAATTTCCGCGATTTGTTCCAGCACATGCACGCGAAGATCTTCGTGCGGTTCCGCGTGGTCTGCGAAGCAGCAGAGAGTTAGTCGGATATTAAAATCTGGGGGGCTGGCGAAGATTTCAAAGTCTTGAGATACAAATTTCCAATTTCCGCCTAAACAGTACATTTTGGGAAAGCATCGGCTAATACATGTTACGCGGAACTATATCACCCAATGCTTGGGGGCTAGTATTACCTGTCGCACTTCCTTGTGCTTGGTGAAAAAATCCTTCAAGTTGTCCTTGTTATCACCAGATTTTGGACAAATCCAGAGGTGGGCCGGGCTTGGAAGATTACACGTGGAAGATTTCCGAAGCGGCCTGGCACGAAGGGTTTGGGCTGAATTGCCCGTGTATCTTTATTTAGTAGTTTATTATCTTAGATAAGAGTTAGAGTTTGTATCGTGCACGATGGGATATTCCCACGTTAGAAAGTCCCCTGGACTATAAATATGTACCTAGGGTTTATGGAATAAACAACAACTCACGTTCAACCCCAAACAAACCAATCTCGGCGCATCGCCAACTCCTTCATCTCGAGGGTTTCTATCGGGTAGCGACATGCTGCCTAGATCGCATCTTGCGATCTAGGCAGCACAAGCCCCACGTTGTTCATGCGTTGCTCGTACTGAAGCGCTTTTGATGGCGAGCAACGTAGTTATCATAGATGTGTTAGGGTTAGCATTGTTCTTCGTTTAAGCATGCTTACGTAGTGCCACCCTTGCATATCTAGCCGCCTGACATAGGCATCCCAAATGGGCCTGCCGAATATAGTACCCGGGGTTTATTGAAGGCCCACTACCCGAAGAATAAGAAGATTCGGGAGCCCAAGATGTATTTAAGGAAAAGATAGAGTTGTAATAGGAAGTGTTATTTGTAATCTGGCGGGATGAGTTAGAAACCGTCCCGGACTCTGTAACTTGTACAAAACGAAACCCTCGGCTCCGCCTCTTATATAAAGGGGGAGTCGAGGGACGAGGAGATCATCGAATCATCGTCTGCAAACCCTAGTTTTCATATTCGTCGAGTACTTTTCGGCTGAAACCTTCGAGATCTACTTGCCCTCTACTTCTAACTAAACCCTAGCCTACAATCCATAGGCATTGATAAGTTAATCCCTTGTCAATTGGCGCCGTCTCGTGGGAATTAGAGGCGTAAGGATCCGATCTCGATGGCACGTTCAAGATCTTCGACATCGTCAACCGGAAGCAACACTATGGATCGAGGTAAACAGATCGCTACTGGTCTTGTTGATTTTGTTCCTCACCCACCCTCCCGTTTGGATGCATATGCGTATCTGGCGGAGCCCTTGGAGATGACGTTCGGAAGATTCCACTTTCGCGTCGAGAAGGAAGGATCGTATCGTGTCGAAATTCCGATCTCGTCGGGATCGTCGGCGGTCGATTCTGATTTTTCAAGCTACGCATCGTCAACTGAGTCAGAAGAAGAAACTTCGGCAACACGTTACGTCAGCATCAGAACAAGAGAGAAACTCGCCAAGATCTTCAGCGACACATCGTTTGAGTCATCTGCGGACTCATATATAAGCGATGGCTCAAGCGATGTCGACAGTTACGACTTCATCGACAAATCCATCACAATGGGCAAGGTCTTCATCAATCTCAACAATGATGTCACCAAACCCAACATAGATCCGAGTACCAAATATCATCGGATTTATGCTATCGAAAATCAAGAGGAAACATCGGAGGCTTTCGACGAATTGGGTAATCCTTTTGTCGATCCCTCAGATCTAAGGAGAGGTATGGGCACTAAATATGTCGGGCCCACACCACGCGTCAGAGTCCAACTTCCACAAGCAGCCTGGGATAGAGCGGCAAAAGCCCTAGATGGTTCGGAGCCAATGACGACAACAGCTACAGCTCAAGAACCGCAAGCTTATCAATATAGGCTCGCACGAACCGCCCGAGAAATAGAAAAACAGACAGGCTGAGTTGAACAGGAGAAAGGAGGCAGCTTCGCATCCAGCGAGGAGAAGGGCAGATCTAAGTGGACAATCTAGAGTTTCGGGTGATAGCCACAGGGAGGCTCGGAACGAGAGGAAGATCAAGGTTACAACACATACCGAAGCGAAAGAGAGCACTTGGTTCAAAACCTCGACATGTCTTTTATGTCGATAGATACAAGAGGAAATATTATCCCTAAGACACCGGAAGCTGGGTATATGGCGACACAAGCTTACATCCTCGCATCCGAGCCACCCCCGGGAGATCCAAGGGAAACATTATACAACATGGCGTTAGCAGGGGTTGGAGCTATGGGGACAGCGTTCGTAGCAACGCCTCCCGAAGGAGCGGCAAGGCAAAATAGTCCACGACCCGTGGCAAGCAACGGCGGCGCACTGAAGGGCCAAGTGGAGCAAGAGATACGAGAGCACGAGCAAGGGTCGATAGATCGAGGCAAAGCGTAAGGGATCATCGGCAGCTCCGGAGCTTAATGACGAGGATATGTGCGGTCTACCGTGCTTCACAAGGAGAGTACGAAAAACTCGAGTCCCGTCGGGATTTAAGTTGCCCGATCACTTCAAAAAGTTCGACGGCTCCGCAAGATCCGTAAGATCGGCTAATTGATTACCTCGAGACGGTGAAGCTAACTCGGAGGAACTAGAGCAACAGCCATGCAAAGTATTCAGGTGCACTTAAGTGGAGCCGCACGATCTTGGATCAAAAAACTTCCGCCGGGATCCATCGATAGCCGGGAAAGTTTCGAGGACGTATTCGTCAAGAACTTCGGATCCACGTGCAAAAAACCTGCGTCGTTAGAAGAGCCGAGGGCGTGTCGACAAAAGCCAGATGAGTCAATGAGAAAATATATCCAAAGGTGGAACATCATAAAAAACTCGGCAGAAAATATATCTGACGAGAGAGCAATAGATGCGTTTGTCGCAGGAATTAGGCGTGGAGATTTTGTCGAGGACTTGGGAAGGACTAATCCAAAAACAGTATCCGCGTTGATGGAGATAGCAAATAGATGGGCAGACGGAGAAGACGCTGTCCACAATAAACGACACAGGTCGCCAGAGGAGGACCGTGGTCGAAATTATCAATCGAGGCGACGATTTCCTCGGCAGTACCAGAACTACGACGCTCCAGGGCAAATTTCGGCTGGATTTCGAGCCAGCGCAGGAGGAAACAATAGAGATGATTATCAGAGAAGTAATGAGCAGCGAAGCGATAATAGGGACGACCCCCGCAATAAACAAAATAATGGGCCAAGGTTTCCAAGACCTTTCGTGTCCCCCGAAGAAATGTTGAATGGACCGTGTCAGATGCATTTTTTCATCGACAGCAATTGTTGTGGGTATACTTCATAGGTGTACCATCGACAGTGCCTAGATCCGGCAAGCCCGGGTGGCCCACAGACGGTGATGAGGCATGTGGCCCATCGGGCGGCCCAGTTGCTGTTGATCATGCAGAAGAAGTCCAGCCCAGGATCAGCGGGCCGGATCCGTACCGACATAGGAGTAACCCGGATCCATGGAGGCCCATGAGGAACCCGGATCCAAGACGACGTATATGGAAGGCGGATCCGTGACGTGCACGGCAAGATATTGTACCGTAGTTAGGCTATCCGTAATCCGGCTAGGACTCTCCATGTAAACCCTAGATCCGTGCGCCTTTATAAGCCGGATCCCGGGAGCCCTAGAGGCACAACCACAACTCATTGTAACAACGCGAAAGCGCCCGGATAATACCGGACAAGCAGCAGTAGGCCCCGTCATCGTGCGGTGTTCCGAAGCTGGGTAACTCGCGTACCACCGTCCCGTGTGCACTCCGCCCTATGGCCCCTACTTCTTCTCCCCTCGTGAGGATCCCTCCTCCGAGGTACCGTCGATTAGGCAACGACGGTTGGCGCCCACCGTGGGGCCTGCGGCGTCCGGAGGCCGGAACCGGGAGGGTTCCGCCATGGGAAGCTACGACGACACCATCGCCGTGGGCGTGTCCTTTACGCCGGAAATCTGCCGATCGTCCCTCCGGATGAGTGTTGGATTCCGGCTAAAACCGACCCCGTCAAGCTCTCCATCGTCCCAGTTGGCGGCATACACATCTTCATCGGGGAAACCGTCGATTCCGACGGAAACCCACTGGTAAGTAGCGCTGACGCGACCGACGCTGAACGGGACGCAGTCGCGAAGATCCGATCTGAGACGCTGGAACTTCCTAACGAAGATTCCGCCTTAGATCTGGAAAAATCAAAACCCACCCAATCCGCCCCTGAGCAGGAAATAACGGTGGAAGACCAATGCAGATCCGCCTGGGTCTCCCAGGTGTTAGAGCAGGAAATAACTCGCCGAGCACTACCTCAACATAAATCCGGGGGCTAAACCGGTGAAGCAAGCTATGCGACGCTTTGGAGATAAGAAGCGCCGCGCCATAGGAATGGAACTAGCAAAGTTACTAGAAGCAGGTTTTGT
>NC_061511.1:246781879-246797654 GCF_022539505.1 Lolium rigidum
GCTTGGCAACCCGGGGCCTTCAGTGGCCTCGAGGCTAGCTTCCGGAACAATCGTTAAACAAAGAGTGCGTAAGCATCAAGGAAGGAAACATTCCGGTAAAAGATGCCGGAGGGAAAAAGAAATCGAACCTGGGCAGAGGGCCGTGAGCCTCAACAAGCTCCCGATGCTCCCATCGTGCTCCTCGAAGAGGGCTCTTCCGAGCGTCAGCCGTGAGCTGTTCAAGAAAAAGAAGTTTTTAAGTTAAGTTTTGCGCCAAGAACAAGGTTCTTAACCCGAAACTCGGGGACTGGCAGTGCCGGTTTTGCGCTAAGTTTTTGAGTTAAAGTTTTGCGCCAAGAACAAGGTTCTTAACCCGAAACTCGGGGACTGGCAGTGCCGGTTTTGCGCTAAGTTTTTGAGCTAAGTTTTGCGCTAAGAACAAGGTTCTTAACCCGAAACTCGGGGACTGGCAGTGCCGGTTTTGCGCTGCGTTTCTAAGGAAAGTTGTGTGCTAAGAGGAAGGTGTTTAACCCGAAACTCCGGGATCGGCAGTGCCGGTTTCACGCTAAGTTTTAAGTTAAAGTTTTGCGCCAAGAGCTGCGCTCTCACCACAAAACTCGGGACTCGGGAGAATAGATAAGATCCGGAAAGAAAAGGAAACCGGCATCAACAGGAATTATGAAAGAGGTTTAGCAGAACTTACCACCACATTGTTGGTAGCATCGTACCAAGCACTGTCGAACTCTTTCACGGCGCGTTTAACACGCGTGAAGTGTTCTTCAGTGGACCGAGCCCCGGCAGGATCCGGCGCCGGAAGGCGGTCCTTCCCCAGGCCGCGGGTTGAGGCAGAGATATCCGCCTCGCTCCACTTCTGGGCATAGGGGAGGAGGTGCCCCAGGTCCTTGCCCGCGCGCTTCAGCTTCAACGATCCGACCTAGGAGGCCGGTGGGCTTGTCCCGTGCAACGAGCGCGGCGGGGCTGACGTGCAGCACCACATCTCCTGAACCACCGTAGGTGCCGCCCTCCACAGCCTTGCCGCGGGAAGCCCCGGGCTTTAGAAAAGTGGTGATCTTGGGGGTCTTGGACGGCACCGGCTGCTTGGCCGCGGAAGGTCCTTGGCTGGGCGGCGGTGTCGGCGTGGCCTCAGGAGGAGGAATAAAGACCGGCGCGGAAGCATCCGGCGCGGAAGTAACAAAAGAGTATAAGAGAACGAATGGAAAAGCTACCTCAAGTATGGTCAAGTCATCAGACGAACCAGCAGGTTCCGGCGGAGACTTGCCAAGGCGAGAAGATGGAGTCCGGCCCATCCTTAGATCCAGCCAATGGATGACGGGATCCGGATCGTACTTGTCCAAGGGCCTCTTCTGGGCAGGGCCTCGCCGGTCTGAATCAATCCGGGGGAAGCGGGCCTTGGCCTGAAAGCAAAGGAAAAAGAAAGGTTAGACACTTGCACAAAGTTACCGGTAACACGACCCGAGCCGCATATCTTCTTACATCTTTGGACGGAGGATTCCGGGCACTAAGAGGGCAAAGGCCCCACTCCCAGTCATCCGGCATGTCCGTTTGGCAGATTTGGCCCGCCTTTAGGACCACGTCCTCCTTGCTCAAAGCCAAGCCGGTGATCTTGGTGGGATCGCCGGGGCCGTACATCTCACTAATTTTGTGAGCGCGCTGCTGGAGGGGAAGCACCCGGCGGCCGATGAAGGCACGGATGATATCGTCGGAGCAGATGTTGGTGTCCCTCATCAACCCTCGCATGAAGCGCACCACCCGGTTCGTCTCGGTGTGATCCCTTCCGGGGTTGTACCGCCGCTTGGTCTTGGCGGGTGGCGCCGGGTTGAACGCCGGCAAGTTGATGAGGTCCTCGTCGCCCGCGTTCTTCACATAGAAGAACGTCGTCCGCCACAAGCGGCAAGACTCGAGGCCGTTGAACTTAAAAAGGGGCTCCCTTGGCGGGAGCCGATAATACAGGACCCGCATTGAACGGGGGTTTGGGCTTAGGAATGTCCTTGCCCTGGACCGAATTGATCCGAAGGGAGCAAAGCGGGCAAACGTCTCGCGAGCGGGACGGATGCCAATGTAGCCCTCCATGAAGGCCACAAAGCAAGAAAGATAAAAAACGGCGTTGCCGGGGAGATGATGAGGTTGGAGGCGATAGAAGTCAAGGAGTTGGCGAAAGAAATCTGAGGCAGGAAGGCCGAAGCCACGCTCAAAGTGAGCAAGGAAAACAACGGCCTCACCCGGTTCGAGCACCGGTTGGATTTCGCCGCGAGGAAGCCGGCAGGTAACTCCTTCCGGAATCCTCCTCGGACCGGTAGAGCCGTCGATCTCATATTGGGTCACGTCGGAACCTCTCCAGGCTCCGCGTGTCTTGTCCTTTCCGGAGGCCCGGCTAGATGTGCCGGCCTCTTGCTTCCGGCTGGATGCCTGGCCCATCCGGGCGAGGTCGTCGGTTAGCCCGTCGGAGGCGTTGCTATCTTGGGTGCTAGAAGTGGCGGCAGGGAGAGATCCCTCGCTAGACATGGAGATCTAGGAGATGCCGAAATCTACCGAGAAACAGTTTTCCCCCAAACGAACCCTCGCGCGAAGATCTACGAGTAAGAGGAAAAGCAAAACAAAGAGCGAATAAATACTCTACCGTCCCCGAGATCCAAAGTGCAAAAGAGAAAGAGGTAAAGGCGCGTCGAGCCTAACCTGAGGCGGCGGAGTCGCGAGGAAGGGAGTTTGCTGGAGGAGCGGCGAGCCTAGGGCCGCCGAGGAAGTCCGGCGACGACGAGGCGAAGAACAGCTTAAGGAAGCGCGAATGCGGCGGGCTCGGTGAAGTTGCTGCTGAAGATCTCAGCACGACGACGTCCGGCGGAACACAGGAGTAAGTGCGCCGGGCGACGGGCTCGAAAAAGCGGCGGCGACGAAGAATGGCAAAGGCACGGAGGCGATGAACTCTGCGCGCAGGGAAGTGGGGAATGCGAAGAAGATGAAGGAGGAGCGGCGGTTGCGCTTATAAAGAAGGAGCGAAGTGGGCTGGAAACCGCTGGGCCGCGGCGGTTCGCCTCGCGGCCCACGGCGGTTCGCACAATGGGCCGCCACGTGTCGACGGGATACACGCGAAAAAACCGAAGGCCACACGGGGGCACACAGAGATCTGGAACGGCTAGTGGGATCCGCTGCGGTGCATTAAATGAGCGCGCGGGAGTCGAAGGGAAGTGACCCCTGACACTGGCGCGTCAGTCACAGTGCGCATGTCTCTGTCAGGCGCGGAGCCCGAGATATTCTCGACTTCGCCGAGGAAGTATTAAATGATTAAGATACCGGAAGACAAGATACCGGGAAATGACTTGCAAGGAAAAGATAAGGAAGGTCCGGGCAAAGATGCCGGACCAGAGCTTAACGCCGAGTGGATCAAACCGGTACTTAAAGATATAAGAACCTGGCATGGTCTGTTGGATAGGATCCGCCAGACTATACCAGCTTCGGGGACTAATGTTGGGGGGATGACCCCCGGTATGCCAAAGGCATGCCAAACCGGATGGTTTGAGCCATCAAGATACCGGTTTGATGTTCTTGCCAGAAGCCTGGTAGAAATCTAAGAAGGCAAGTTAGGCCGGTATCCCCAAGAGGGGTATACCGGAACCCGGTAAAGAAGATACCGGAAAGGAGAGCCTGTCGGCAGAACTGGTCAAAGATTCTCTCCAGAGCTAGAAGACAAACGTGAGCTAAGCAAAGTAACTTTTGACCAAGGGATGACGATAAAGGGAAGGATGACGGTCAAAGAAGCCGGAGGACGTCAGCGCCCCTGATTAAAGAGGACTCCGGTGTCATCTATGATTAAAGTAGCTTTGTAAAGTAGTTTGTCCAGTCAAAGATGCCATTAGGGTTCCTTGCACTGTAAGCCACCCTCTCCCCTATATAAGGAGAGGGGGCAGCCCTTCTTCACGGGCACGTAGCGAGACCACAGAATAGCTTGTACTGAGAAACCTGTAACCATGTTGAAATCAATGAACATGATGATCTAGAGCGAGTTCTTCCTTGTGTCTTTCTTCTTCAACCTCTCGGCCCCGGCCAAGTTCTTGAGGAAACCATCCGGAAGTTCATCACACCTGATCACAAACCCTCCCCCGAATCCTCATACGTCCATTCGGCCCCAACTTAAGCCATCCTATGGCATCTGCTCGTTCACCACGACGACACCAGCGCCATGAACGGCTCGATTCGTCCTGACAGATTAGAGATGAACCGCCGGACGAAATTGATCTTGCCGATGAGGCGTTGAAGCTCTTTTTTCGTGGTCGGTGGCTGCATGGTACGCACCGCCTCCTGACTTTTCAGGCCGATCTCAATTCCCCGTTCATGAACCAGAAAACCTAGGAATTGACCGGCCGTCACGCCAAAGGCACACTTCTTCGGATTCATTCTCAGCCCGAATTTCCGAGTCCGGTCTAGGACGCGCCGTAGATCGTCCAAGTGCCCCTCCATAGATACCGATTTGACCACCACGTCGTCGATATAGATCTCCACCAACTTGCCGATCAGATCATGAAAAATATAATTCATGGCTCGCTGGTACGTTGCACCAGCATTCTTCAACCCAAAGGTCATGACCACGTACTCGAACAAGCCTACCGCCCCTGGTACCCTGAATGCGGTCTTGTGTATGTCTTCCGGAGCCATGAAAATCTGATTATAACCGGCGTTGCCATCCATGAAGCTCAACACCTTGTGGCCAGCAGCGGCGTTTATCAACGTTTCCGCCACGGGCATCGGATATTCGTCCTTTGGGGTAGCTCTGTTAAGATCTCGGAAATCGATGGCCACGCGCCATCGGCCGTCCTTCTTCTCCACCGGAACTATACCGGAGATCCACTCAGCATACCCGCATGGCCTGATGAATCCGGCGGCCAACATTTTCTCAATCTCCTTCTTGACTTCTTCCAGAATCTCGGCCCTCATTTGACGTGCTCGTTGTTGGAACGGCCGAAATCCTTTCTTCAGGGGGAGGCGATGCTCAATGATGCTCCTGTCCAAACCAGGCATCTACTGTGTAATCCCATGCAAAGCAATCCGGGTATTCCTTCAACGGGGCTATCATCCGTCCCCCGAGCTGCGGATCTAACTTCTTGCTGATAAAAGTAGGTCGAGGCTTATCCCCGGGACCGATGTCAACTTCCTCTAGCTCATCAGCTGATGTGAACCCATACCCTAGCTTCCCGTCACCTGTGAGGTCGACGCCGCATACTGGGAGAGCGGGCGATACGGATACAGCGGGCCGATTACTAGCGTCGGCTTCTACCTTGATCATCACCGGGATGTTTTGGCGGTGTCGGGGCCGATCACATGGAGCAGCCTCTTTCTTGTCTTTGCCACGAGAGCGCTTGCCCTCGCCTTTATCTTCATCAAGGGGGTGCCCCAGTTCTATCATGTTGATGTTGAACGGATGTCCTGGTTGGCACCTCCCGGGGTGAGTATCGTTAATCCTGTCAACGGCACGCGCCGGTGAATTATGCGCTCCTGGTGTCGCCGATGTGCGCGACAACGGCAAGCGGGGCTGGAGTGGCACTTTTCCTTGGTAGGTTCTGAGAGCTGGCTCTAACAAAGAGTGCTGATTCTTCATGACCTCCCTGATCATCCGAACGGCGACATGCTCCAAAGTATTCACCGGGCTCTCGGAATGGAGACGCAACGAGTGAGCCACCATGCCACCAATCTCATGGCGTACGGCCCTGGTACGTTCTTCCGACGGGACGGATAGGTCCACTTCATCGAGTGCGCCTTCGGTGAGAACTCCTTCCGCCCGACGCCATGCGAACGGGTTCCGCGATATGAGCCGATGAGGTCGGCTTCGAGGGTAGCCTTGATCTCGTTGTATTGCTTCTTGAGGTCATCGGGCAGATCCTCGTAGGTGACTGGCGTGCCGTCCGCCATCTCAGATGTAGATGGCGATGTGGTTGATGTAGACGTTTGTCCCACCGGGCGTGCCAGAATGTGTTGACTGCCAAAACCCACCGGCGGGCAGCGGCCTTGTCAACACCGTAGAGCCGGGAAGAGCCTAGAGCTGCGGCTGGGCTGAGACCCCTCCGAGCGACAGCCCGCAATGCTCTTCTCGGTCACACGCGGCGATGCGAAGTGCAAGGGCGTGCCACCTGACCTATACCTGGCCGGGAAGGTGATGGGGATGCCTCGCTTAGTTTCTGCAGGGGCATACATGTAAACGTTAAATACGAGCCTCGATCGGCTCTCGGGTTATCCTGTGAATCGGCTCAAAGAGCCGATCCACCCATGATTCGTACGGGGTGCACGAATACTTGGTGGTCCTGCTTGATCAAGATAGAGCTAATGAGATCTACGACGATTTAGGGTTTTCACCGCATAATCGGATCATCCTACTCCAGGTTGGGCCTCGCGGCCACGCACGGTGCTCGTAAGCCAATCCTAAACAAGGCCTAAAAACCAACATGAAGTTGATCCTCGGAACATCCTGTTTAGGACTTGCGAACGCCACCCTACGTGCCACTGGATCCTCCCCCCTTTGTAAGGCCTAACTATTGCAGATATTAAACTAATCCTTGTAGAACAAGGAGCAACCGTAACGGATCAGATCTACTAAATAATGATCAAGCGGGGTGCCGCCCCCACACCTGAGATAGGTGCGAGGGCGGCTAGATATGCAAGGGTTGCACTACGTAAGCATGCTTAAACGAAGAACAATGCTAACCCTAACACATCTATGATAACTACGTTGCTCGCCATCAAAAGCGCTTCGAGTACGAGCAACGCATGAACAACGTGGGGCTTGTGCTTGCCTAGATCGCAAGATGCGATCTAGGCAGCATGTCGCTTACCTGATAGAAACCCTCGAGACGAAGGAGTTGGCGATGCGCCGAGATTGGTTTGTTTGGGGTTGAACGTGAGTTGTTGTTTATTCCATAAACCATAGGTACATATTTATAGTCCAGCGGACTTTCTAATGTGGGCGTGCACCAAACCGTGCACGAGTAAGATTCTACTTTCTAAACTAAGATGCGATCTAATATTTTACAGATACAAGGGCAATTAAGCCCAACTTGGTATAAAAGGCCGATCCACATACTTCTTCTATATATATTTCTTCACATCCATCTTCGATCGCGGCCCACCTCTGACTTGGTCAAATTCTTGTGATAACAACTACATAAGACAGAGTTTAGGGTTAGGGGTAGATACATGATTTTTCTTGTTTGAATATATCTAGACCTTGTTTATATCAACTTTAATGCTAACTATATGACATAAGAAAACTATGTGCTTTGGTTTTTAATTTTTCTGATTTTTTATTTTGATGCACATTTGAATCTTGGTCAAATCCTAGGTTTGACCAAGATTTAAACAAGTATAAAACATGAAAATGAAAAGGGGAAGCCTGTATCCTTCTTAGTCACTCTAAAATGAAGTTTTTGGGATGTTCTGTTATCGTCAGAAACCCACCGGCGGGCAGCGACGGGCAACACCGTAGAGCCGGGAACAACCTAGAGCTGCGGCTGGCTGAGGTCCCTCCGAGCGACGGCCCGCAAAGCCTTCTGGTCACACGTCCGATGCTGATTGCAAGGGCATACCACCTGACCTATACCTGGTCAGGAAGGTGATGGAGATGCCTCGCTTAGTTTCCTGCATGGCATACACGTAAACATTAAATACGAGCCTCGATCGGCTCTCAGGTTTTCCTGTGAATCGGCTCAAGGAGCCGATCCACCCATGATTCGTACGGGGTGCACGAATATATGGTGGTCCTGCTTGATCAAGATAAAGCTAATGAGATCTACGACGATTTAGGGTTTTCACCGCATAATCGGATCATCCTACTCCAGATTGGGCCTCGCGGCCACGCACGGTGATCGTAAGCCGATCCTAAACAAGGCCTAAAAACCAACACGAAGTTGATCCTCGGAACATCCTGTTTAGGACTAGCGAACGACACCCTACGTGCCGTTGGATCCTCCCCCCCTTTGTAAGGCCTAACTATTGCAGATATTAAACTAATCCTTGTAGAACAAGGAGCAATCGTAACGGATCAGATCTACTAAATAATGATCAAGCGTGGTGCCGCCCCCACACCTAAGATAGGTGTGAGGGTGGCTAGACATGCAAGGGTTGCACTACGATAGCATGTTACGCGAAGAACCATGCTAACCCTAACACATCTATGATAACTACGTTGCTCGCCATCAACAAGGCTTCAGTACGAGCAACGCATGAACAACGTGGAGCTTGTGCTGCCTAGATCGCAAGATGCGATCTAGGCAGCATGTCGCTTACCGGTAGAAACCCTCGAGACGAAGGAGTTGGCGATGCGCCGAGATTGATTTGTTTGGTTGAACGTTGGTTGTTGTTTATTCCATAAACCCTAGATAACTACTATACTAAACCTGAACGATTTCGATTTTTCTCAGATTTCTGATTTTTTTTTGGGATTAACCTCTGATTGACACGTATAGGTTTAATGCACAAGCATCTGCTGTGTGCACTTTCGGTGCTGTCTAGCAATTACATCGTCTGTTAGTTCAGCATTTTGGTACCTTGGCCGTGTGGCTGTAGCCACGAAGAAGCTAGGCGGTCAAAGCGGTGCTTTCACCCATCTTCTTCTGCCCCAAATTCTTTCCCGCACCAAAAATTCCCCTCACGAGCACTTCCATGGCTTGGCCGGCGGCCTTGCCCGTCCTCGGACGTCGTGGTCATCATGGAGCCCCCCGCGTCGCCCCCCACCCTACGTCGCCGTAGCTCCTCTCGGCCCGGCTGCCTGGTTACTTCTCTCTGGAACGCGCGGTGAACGGCGCAGCGAACTGCGCGGGGATGGAGGGCCGCGGCCATCGCGCCCACGGCCGGGAGGGAGGCTGGCGAGCAGCCCACGAGGCGGTGCGCGGGCGGCAGGGCGGTGGACGAGCAGGCGGTGCGGCGGCGGACGCAGGGGCCGGCCGTCACGCATCGGTGACGGCAGGGAGAACGTCGGGCGCGCGAGCGGGCGACGAGGTGGCCACGCGCGGAGGCGGCGATACCGTGCCGCGAGCGGAGCGGGGCGCTGGAGCCGTGCGTCGCGGGGGCGGGGGCGGCGACTGGGCGGCGCGGCCAGCCACGGAGGCTCGCGGGTAGGGGCCACGGCCGGCCACGCGCGGCGAGGCCATGGCGCGAGCGGAGCGGCCGGCGAGCTCCCCTACGGCACCACCCTCATCGCGGATCCTCCCCCCACCCCCGCTATCCTCAGCCTGCGGCGGCGACGAATCGCAAGGGCGATAGCGGCGGCTCCCATTTCAGATCATGGTGATCAGGTGGTGGCCATAGTCCATGGAGTCGTACGCCGCCGTGATATAGGCCGTGGGCATTGGTCCTGGATGATCTAATCGAGCAAGGTATGCAAGTAATCAAATGATGGAGTGTTTAATCATGTTGCTATTTAGTGAGAAACCTGAAAATCACCTTATATTGTTGGATTCCTTGATCGCACACTTGATTCCTTGTCTGCTGTATGTCAATTGTGATTTTTGGAGTTTTTATTTTGATTTCACATTAATTTAGATGCTTTGCTTTTCGTAAAACTGATCTACTACTTTTTTATAAATCAATTAGGTAGCTTTTCTTTGATTCTTCAAGATAAAACCATGGAGGCATATTGCAGGTGAAATAAGAGAAGATGCAATTACAACTGCTGAAGGTTCTCCACTTGTCCTGCTCTTGAATATGAACCATTGGCAATGGTTGACGTTGAACAGTTGAGCCAAAATGAAGAAACCAATAACATTTCAAAGAGTTGAGTTTATGGAGCGAGATCCTGCGTTACACCGTCAAATTCGGCGTTACATGAGAAGCATTGTCTAGCATTACATGCGGTTGGCCCTCCCTTCATTTTGCGCCACGCTCCGCCACTAGCTGCCACGTGGCTGTGTCGCGGGGATTCCGTGTCGGTGGGAGCAGCGGCGTCGCCAAGGGCCACCATGCGCGTCGCGGCAGGTTAGATATATGCCGCATCTGCCTTTCCTCTCCGATGTGTGCCTCTTTCTATTTTTTTCTCTTATGCCAAATACGGGATGTGTGCGATGGATGTTGGGTTGCTCTAACACGGTTGATGGCAGGCACAAGATCTTTCTGGTGACTCCGTGACGACGAGCAAGGCGTGCGTGAGCGTAGCGGTTATTCTGGCGACTACCGGCACGGGAACTGCGGCGTGCAGGTGACCCATCCTTTCCCCGCCTTCCTTTATTTTATCTTTTCAGTTCAGTCAGGCAATAGCTTGCGCAAATTCTGAACCAAACGTTTTTCCTTAAGCAACATACATAGAGTAGTAATTCGAAGAATCAGTAGATTGGACTTAGTGGTCAAAGCATTAGCAAAGAAAAAGCCCAACTACTCTCTTTCATATATTGTCCAGCCTAACTGAAATCCACGGATGACTCTTTCCTTGTGCCTTTGCCTTTTCACCATCTCAATGAACTGATGAAGCACAAAAGAAGAATAAAATAGCTTCTTGCTCTCAGCTGCAGGCATTGCATGACTAATCTGAAACATGGATTTTATATCTCTCTGAAGACGAAGCTTTCCAGGTGAATTTGTGTGGTAAAGTTTTTCACTGTGTTCTCCATTCTCTCTTGCTTTTTCCTAATTTTTTCACTGCACGTTAAATTTGTATGATGATTTGCTTCTAGATCCAACGATAATTACAAGAACAGATCCAAAAACATAATGTTTGGCTTTTGATCCTGATATGAGTTGCATAAAAAACATGTTTGGAAATATTTATAGGTGAATGGTCAATCTGAATTCATTGTGAACTTTTGATTCTGTTATTCTCTTCGTTTTACGGTTGTGTGCAATGTGTTTTGTGCAGGTCTTAGTACAAGCGCATGAGGTGTTTCTAGCCAGCCTAGAAGTCCAGCCGCCTTCTATGTCGCCTCATCCGGTATTAATTGGATTTCTTCGTCATCAACTGCTGAGGTATTGTGCTTAACACACCATTTTCAGAAACGGCCATCGTTACTCTAGGCAGCATCCAATTTGTTGGCCTAACGGTTATCCGGTTTTTAGATCAGATTAGCAGTGCCAATTGAGATGACACGAAGCTGAGGCAATGTTAAGTTTGTTAAGTTTAGGATGCAACAAGGTGAGTACAAAGCATAGTTCGTTCAATAACAAATAAATAAGCAACACTATTTTTATGGCTAACAGATGGTTTCATTCTATTGTAGGGTGGCACTAGCACTGCCGAAGTAAAGAAGAACAGCAAACATTCGACCTTTACGGAATTTTTGTCATTCAGTAAAAATATGTGAATTGAGGACTATATTGGTTCTTTCCTGTCGGTGGAGTATTGTTTTTATGCATGCCATTCGTTTTATAGGAATGCCTAATGATATGCCTAGGTGTTATTTTTCCCCAACTGAACTATTTTGTAGCTTCAGTTAAGTTTTGATTTATCCCTACAACGAACACCTTAGTACTGGTAGGTACGAGCTAATATGTCATCTTCCCTTCTATGCCTCTTTTCGTGGATCAAATTCCCATGTCTAATCTCCTGGTAAACCCCCACCATTAAATTCCTATTCTCCTTCCCAAGTATTGCCAAACACGCTGAAAAGGAAGTAGTAAATTTTGTTTCCATTACCTAACCTAGATATAAAAGAATATGTGTCCAACAAATAGTAAGTGATAAAAATTCTATCTTTTTTGGTCAAATAAAACTTTCAAGTCACCGATTGTTATTTATTTGGTTGCATTCAAAACCTGAAGTTCTTTGATTTCACCTAGATTTGGATATGCAAACGGCCGTTGAGTGTGTAGTTGGTAATTTTGTCCTCTCCCTTTTCATGTATTTACTATGTTGCTACTTTTATTCTATCTTACAACATGATTTTCATCTTCTTCATAGTTGATGGGATTGCTTTTGCCGTCTCACTTGCAGGCTCGGCTGCGGGTTTAGCCGTCGGCATGTCCACATGCTCAGCCTTCCATTGTTATGGATGCTTGAAGGCGTGATATTTGTGTCAACAGGATCCCAGTTGGATATGAGGCTAAGAATGACATGTTTCTTCTTCTTCTTTCCTTTTTTCCTTTTTTCAAACTTTTTTATTTGTTTCTGTTAGACACACTGAATATCTTTCTTTTATTTGTAGGTAATACTGGTTTTGGTGGCTCTACTGGCCGGTCTTCAGCAGTGTCAGCCACCTTTTTTCAGAGTGTTCTTGATCAAGTCCAAGTGCTATATCAGGTAGGTTGTGTTGGCATCTCCTTTTTCTCTAGAGGCTGGTGGCTTTTAATTTCTTTCTGTCGCATACATATATGAACTTTATTATTTGTACTTATGTATATGCAGCCTATGCCAGACATCAATTCTCCGAGTGTGATTATCATTCTCAGTTTCCAAGTTCAATTTTGGCACCGGCTTCTGTTTCGCTTGGGTGGTTATATGACGTGTCCCATCCCAGTAGATGTCCACCTGAGGCAAGTCACTTTTGCATTTCAATGCTATCTTATGCCCTTCCAGCTTCTGCCAAATGCCATTAGTTAGAGTTGACTCCTTTTCCTGAAGTGGTTGGATGACATTTTGTTGCTGCTTTAGTACCTAAGCTTTGTCTCTTGTTTCTTCACAACTATGCAGGGCTTCTGATTGTAATCCAGGATGAAGTTAATATACAAGTCATGCTTAAAACTATTGCACATCACAAAGGGCCTTCTGTTTATGTGGTATGATCACTATTCCTACCAATTTTCAAGGTTGTTGGTATCCCATTAATGTTGCTACGAACTATTAATCAGTCTATATTGGGCTCTCCAATGGTACACGTCTCATGATCACTAGATTGGGTGATTTGGTTTTAGAGGCTAAAATCATGATTGCTAGCAATGTCAGTGAGTGTGTCTGTATACTGATTTTGAAATTCTGCGGTCCAGTAGAGTAATCCTTTAACCATCAAACAAATTAATAAATTTGTTAATACTGACCATATACCTTATTTTTCAGTTTGCCAGTGAAGGAAGGGGAGTTTGACTGTATGTATATGCCTACACTGCAAATTTAGAAGGGAAACAGGACGCATCGGAGAAGCATAAATTGGAGGGTTGACTGTCCCTGTCATAGTCATGGAAGAAACCCTTGCACCAACATGTCGTGCCTGGTTTTAGGTACTGTTGTATGGATTGTCATAATCGCACCAGAACACAAACTAAATTAGCATGAGTCCTCTTCGAGTGCCAGGCATTTCTCTAAGGACAACCCTTTCAGCATTACAAAAATTTCTTCTATATTATCTATGCTCTTTGCTTCAATGCACACTCTCCTTTAGGTTCCAAAGAATTTTTTGTCTAACTTTACGGTAACCTATTCAGTCGAAGTTTTTTATTTGTATGATAGTTTGTTAATTCCAGGCTCTGTTTTATTGATTCTGAACATTTGCATATGTATTCCATTCTAGGGGTATCAAGGGGATTACCAATGTTACTCCTGAGGAAATGAGAGGCATTATTGAAATTATAGATGAAACGGGGAAGTTCCAGTATTATACCTGGACCTGGATGAATTTACATGCTCTACTGTTATTTAGAGATTCTTTAAATGTTGCAAGCAACTTCATTCTTCAGAATTATGTTCAGGTCTGCAGATTATAATTCAGTTCTCTTGGTCGCAAGAAATAGGCGATATTATGTGCTCCATATATCTTTGTGTAAACTATCTATAACAAGGTTAATACCTAGCATTTGAAAGCAAGTAATAGTGGTGGTTCTGGGCCAATCGAGCTTGGGTTGATTCAATTGTCCGCTTTTAGTTCTGAAGAGATAGTTGCTGATCAGAGGAGATTTGACAAAATATAATTTATTGAGAATGCGAGGTTTCCTTTTTATTTGTATTGTGATTAACTTCCACTTTACGGGCATGAACTGAGTTTTGTTAAGAGGTTGTTGTCTCTTCAATTGATGCAGGCATGGGAAGGTATAGCACGAAAGGGGTTTCACATTGTTTCTAGATTATCAGCAAACAAAGCAGAATTTGTATGAGCTAGACTTTATTGTTGATGAGGTACTGTTTTATACTTTTATGATCTGAAACATTATATTGAACTGCCTTGCATTGTGCACGCTATCTCCCATTTTGCTTTTCCTACTGTTTTATGATCTGAAACATTATATTGCACTGGTGGAAAAAGGGGCTTTGGTCGCGGTTGGCAACTGCCATTAGTCGCGGTGGCCCAACCGCGACCAAAGTAGCGCGACTAAAGGCCCCCCCTTTAGTCGCGGTTCCTTACGAACCGCGACTAAAGGCCCATACACGTGGGCCGCAGGCGGCGCCAGGGCGGAGGACCTTTAGTCGCGGTTCTTCCGGCCAACCGCGACTAAAGGCCTCCGCAGGGTTTAGGGTTTAGCCCCCTCCCCCTAAATCTGGTTTCTTTTTAATTTGTATTATTTTATTTCTTTTGGGTTTTAATTTTGAAGGAGTTTCACATATTCTACGGTACTGTATACATACATGCATATGAATGTACAATTTCAAACAAATTTGAAATTAGAACCAAAAAGAATTCAAGAGGAATATACAATATATATTCAATATCGGATGACCATATACAATATATATTCAATATCGGATGACCATATACAATTTTGAACAAGTTAGTTACAAATTCCGGTGCACATAAAGATCTACGTCATCGTAATAGTGTTCTCCTCTAGGATCGATGACTTCCCTCGCCAACCATCCAGCTAGTTCCTCTTGAAGTGGTCGGAAGCGAGCTTCTGGACTAAGCGTCTTCCGGAGGTTATTCCTCGGGATGTTGTTCTCACACGTCCGGTCCCGCTCATTGCGGTATCTCCGGATCCTCTCACAAACATAGTATCCACATAGATTGGTCCCCGGTGGCTGAGTATCCCCAGTCGTCGGCACTGCCATTTTAAAATGTAGCTCTTTTTTGAATTCACCGACCTTGGTATCTACGAACCGTCTCCAAACCCTACGAGGCAAAGAAAATTAAATAAACAAGAGTGTTATTAATTAGTTACTTGATATTAGGAAATGATGAACGAAATAGGCCGATCGATATAGAGCGCAAATGAATGAAAATAATTACTTTTGCATCATTTTTCTCATGTCGCCCCAAAGCGCCGGATCCATATTCAGAGAGTCGTGGACGAGAACGGAGGAGGTCTGAACTTTAATTACCATAAGAATCCAGTGGAACCTGCGGACACGATACATGCACGATCATGCATAACTCATCGATTAGCCACATACCATGCATGGAGTAAACAAAAGAGAATGTGCTCAAGACGTAAACACTCACCCAAAATGGTAAGGAAATAGAATATCACTTTTCTCTTGCTGTTTTCTAATAAACCGGCACAGGTCTTCCTCCACGTCGGCGGGGTGGTGTTCTAACACATATGAATTAACGATGTGTGGGTCAATGAACCCAACATCATGGATGTTCCTTATTCGCATTTCCCGCTTCTTCATTCTGCATAATATATAGCGTACACAACAAGATAGTTAGGACAATATATATATATATATATATAGTGCAGGCAATGAACGAGATGGGGTAGAAATTAATAAATCACTTACAGAACGTAGCAACTGATGATAGATTTGTCGAGCTCGCGCAGATTGAACAGCTGGAACAATTCACTCAGAGGAATTTGTACCCAGTAACGTTTGAAGTGATGCACATATTTAACTTCCGCATAGATATAGTCTTTGGCGTTTTCATGTTTTATGTAACCCTTGTACCAATTTAGCAGACTTTTCATTTGTCGAGGTAGATCCTCTTCCTGCGCAGGCTCGATGAGAGGG
>NC_061511.1:246797754-246813564 GCF_022539505.1 Lolium rigidum
TTGAACTGCCTTGCATTGTGCACGCCATCTCCCATGTTGTTTTTCCTCTCTTTTTTGTCCCCGGTTATTTTAGAATGTTGCCTTCGTGAACGAAGATAAACCGAATCTTCTATATCTGGATATCTTCTTGCATATCATAATTTTTTTCATACCATTACACTTATACTCATGTTTCCTGTTTTGCATGATTTGTTTGACCTTGTGTTCCCACATCAGTGAGTAAAGTCTCTCACGTGGGGTGAGGCTTCCTCTGGTTAGTAACGCTAAATGATAGGAAGCCTCAAAGTAAATACAACTTAAAAGGCATCTTTGTTATTTATTGGAAGCTTCATTAGTGTGCTTTAGCAAAACGCAACATTGTACTTTCTATTATGGTTTTATGAGCCTCCCATAGAGATATGACTTTTGTACAACCATTGTACCTTTTCTTTTTGGTTTAGGGACCAGCCATTTTGATAGGTATCCCACGTTTCGTGCTAGGTAGTCAACTTCAATTTGTAGCCTACATATTCTCTTTCTTTTAAAATCATTACAACTAACTTATGTATTTCCCTTTTCTTTTTATACAACACAAATGATTTTGTATTAGAACAATATGAACATAGATAACAACTGAATCGACCCCATTTGCTATTTCACTTGCAAGACACCTACACTATGTTGGTGCTGAGATGTATGGAGTGTTTTGGTGTTCTCAAACTGGTACGAACTCTTTCATCATCCTAATTTCCTTACTGATGTGCTGAGCAGAATTTCCCAAAACAAAGTTGAACAAAATCATCCTAAGAACTTATTCTATTTTAAACATATTTTCATTATTGTGTAATTAGATCTTCACTCTTTGGTATGCCGCCTACAATTCTCTGCTCGACATTTTCGCTTAAATACAGACCGAAAGGTGCTAAATGTGCAAGTCTCGACGCTAAAACATTTCTCGCTCTGAGGATTCAATTGGAAGGTTCTTGTGTGTGTTGCTCAAATATGGGAGTGTAAGGATCAGCAAACAAAGCAGAATTTTTATGAGCTAGACTTTATTGTTGATGAGGTACTGTTTTATACTTTTATGATCTGAAACATTATATTGAACTGCCTTGCATTGTGCACGCCATCTCCCATGTTGCTTTTCCTACTATTTTATGATCTGAAACATTATATTGAACTGCCTTGCATTGTGCACACCATCTCCCATGTTGTTTTCCTTCTTTTTTTTGTCCCCGGTTATTTTAGAATGTTGCCTTCGTGAACGAAGATAAACCGATTCTTCTATATCTGGAAATCTTCTTGCATATGATAATTTTTTTCATACCATTACACTTACACTCTTGTTTCCTGTTTTGTATGATTTGTTTGACCTTGTGTTCCCACATCAGTGAGTAATTTTCATCTGTACTGATTCATAAGTATGCCGAATCTTCCGAACTATACTTTACTTGCATATTGTATTAAAGATCAATGGGTGCTCCTATATCTAAACTTTCCTTTGTGCATCAAAAATATTTGTCTTGCCACCACCCTTAAACCTATATTTCTTGCAATATATAAATTATTTTACCTTGCAATCTCACCAAGTAATAATTATCATGCAAACCAATTCATGAATTTACATGATCTTCGGAATCTACCAGTCAGCATGGAAGCGTCATGAACCATGTTTTGCATCATTTTATATTAATCAGAGTGGATGATCCCACAAAATAATAATTTTCATATGTACTAATTCATAAGTAATGTGTGGGCCTTGTGAACCGTGTTTGCATACACTTTATATCAGCCATATTGGATGAGGTGTCTTTATTTACTTATCTATTAATTAGTATATTGCACTAACTTATATATCATATACACTTTCTCCCGTATAATTTTTTCTTTTTTTTATGCTCGATAATCTTAAAATGTTGCCTTTGTGGAGAAAGGTAAATAGATGCTCCTATATCTGAACTTCTCCTTACGCATCAACAATATTTGTCATGCCACCGCCATTAGATTCATGTTTCTTACAATGTATAGTTAATTTACCTCCCAATATTGCGAAGGAACAATTCTCATACATGCTAATTCATTAATATGCTATAATCTCCTGGATTATAGTCTGCATACGGTTTACACTAGCCATCAAGGAAACCTCCTGAACCATGTTTTGCGTCCTTTTATATTAATCAAGGTGGATAAGGTATTTGACTGTTCTGTAACCGCTGGTTGTCCTTTTTTTCTTTTTTAGACAGTTAATATTAGAAAGATGCTTCCGAGCTGTTTATATGAGTTTCTGAAGATAACTACTTATTCCAATTTGTCAACATAGAACACAATTCAATTTAATAGAACCAAGTATCTCATGTCATCATCTAGATGTGTCTTAGTCAATACATTGAACATATATATATTCCCAAGGTAACATGCTATCATTTCCAAGCCGGTTGTTACCTTAGATGTATTACTTCCTTTTTTAAGCATTTGTCCTTATAATAGTCTATTAAATACTCTTTTCTTGAGGCTACAGGGCATGTTGGCTGCTTCTAAAAGGTGCCAGAAATATGAGCTTTAGCATAGGAAGTTGTCTTTTTTGTTACTTAGATCTAGGGATCTATTATTGAATTATTGCAAATCAATATTTGGAAGTTTTCTATTTTTTCATCAATAAATATATGTAGCTTTATGACCTCTAAAGTAGTTTCAAAAAAGGAAAACGCTGCGGTTCAGCCGGGGGATAACTGTTTCACGATCCTCCGCCTCCCCAGCGTGACGCGTGTCCTTGACGTGGCGGAAATTAAGGGCCCAACCATACCGTCCCCATCTTCTCCACCTTATCCTTTTCACGATGCTGTGGCCGAAGCCCGCTCCAAGCTCCGCCGTCCTCCTCATCGACCTCTGCGCGTTCCTTCTCCGGCGGCAGCAGCTCCCGGGCGCCGACGTCCAGCTCCCGCGCGACTGACTTGAGCTCGTCCTTCTCCTCCTCCGCAAACTCCGAAACATTCGCTCGGCCCTTGTACCGCCACCGCAGCACGAGCGCCGCCCCCACCTCTACCATCAGATCCCGCCGCGGAGGGTGGCGCTGACGCGCCGGAGAGAGGCAAGGCGGCAAGGCCAAGGAGGCAATCACCATCAGGAGCTCGCCCTGCTCGCCGCCGACGAGTGCTTCAAGGCCGGCACGGGGTTGCTGCAAGGGCGCGACGCCGTTGCTACCTCAGGCCACCGTGGCCGCTACCTCAGGACGCCGCGGCTGCTACATGCGGCCGTCGCCGTTGCTACAACAGGCCGTCGTGGCTGCTACATACGGGCGCCGCCGTTGCTACATCATGCCGCCGCCGCTGCTACCTCGGACCGCCGCCTCTGCTACCTCAGACTGCTGCTGCTTCTACATACGGGCGCCGCCGTTGCTGCATGTGATGGACGTGAGAGCTCGTCTTCCCCGACAACAATGTGACGGCATCTTCTTCGGCGACGAGACGACAGGCCGTCGCCGTTGCTACAACAGGCCGTCGTGGCTGCTACATACGGGCGCCGCCGTTGCTACATCAGGCCGCCGCTGTTGCTACGTGCAGTCGCCGCCGTTGCTACATCAGGCTGCCGGCGTTGCTACATACTGGCGTCGCCGCTGCTACAGCAGGCCGTGAGAGCTCGTCTTCTCCGGCGACGATGTGACTCGACATCTTCTTAGGCGGCGAGATGATGGCATATTCCCTGGCAACAGCCGTGTACCTCTTAAGGCACACAGAAGCGCAGCTTCGCGCAGCTTCTGCAAGCAATGGGGGAGCGGCGGGAGGCGTTGGCGGCGGCGTTTTCAAGCCGGAGTAGCGAGCGGCGGGGGTACCGAAGACGCGGGCGGCTGGATTCCTGCTGGGTGCGTTTTTCACTCTTTTTTTGTTGGCCGGGAGCGTTGACCCATCCGACGGCTTGAATCAGCTCCATCCGAGGGCTGGCGACCCGGGGGATCGGGAGTTTGATCCCCCGGGGGACGCTCAGCACGCCCCTTCAAAAAACGCATTCTTACTAAGTCTGGGTTCTTCCTTGCTTAGAATGGACATCAGAGAAGAAGAAGCACCGAGGAGTCGGTTTAATCAAAACTCAACATCGAAACCATCTGAGCCATCTATACTTCCTATCATACGGAAGGTGAGAAGCCCCGTGACTGCATAGATGCTGGCTGCATAGAGGATGACAAAGCCTAGCATTTCACAAGGAGCCCAATAGTCGTGATTCCCAACACGGTTGGCAAAGGCATGGGAATCAGCCTCCTTTTATCTGACGAAGAAGAGGTGACTTTGGTAAATACTGATTGCCCTTCAAGTAAAAATTATCAACAAGGTTTTTCAACAATTGTGGTCTATGTTTTTAGGCTCCGGTTACCAAGTGTCCTATGGATACAATGACTTCCAGGGATTGCATAGTCAGTTTTATCTTCGATGGTGCAATGAAATTTGCGACGAGGTCCCATACATGTACCACATGCATCTACATGATTTCTTGACAGATGATTTATCTGACAATTAGGACCAAAATAAAAATCCTAGAACACAAATGTCTGCAACAGGTAAATTATACACAGAAAACAAATATGGTCCTAAATATTACAACCATCATCTCCAGTATCAAATATTATGAACAACCATCCTACAACTCACTACTTAAACAAAAAAAAAATGCTTCTACATATTTCAACCATCATCTCCATAGTTAGCGCGGCGTGCCGCCGCGCCCTCATTTGCTAGTACATATTTATAGTCCAGCGGACTTTCTAATTTAGGCGTGCACCTAACCGTGCACGGGTAAAATTCTATCTAAGATACGATCTATTACATTACAGATATATGGGCAATCTAGCCCAACTTTGCATATAAGGCCGATCTACGTATTTCCTCCGTATATAATCTTCAAGCCCATCTTGATCGTGGCCCACCTCTGACTTGGTCAAATTCTGGTGATAACACATGCCCCCCTGGTTTTGGAATTATCAATTCCAAAATCACTCCGTTTTTTCTTCGTCGGGTCATGTCATGGCAGAACCGTTGCAGTATCCTTTATCATGATGTCTTGTCTCCTCAACTTCTTGTAAAACTTGATAACTTTAGCACCATTTCCTTGGAAACCGCAATGGCTTTAAATCCCCCATTAGGCTCCTCCTTATTAAACTGTGCCGATTGACTAGCCTCCTTCATCCCCTTCCTCTGTTCTCGCTATCGGCACTAAAAAACCCTCTTTCCCTGTAGCAATGTCTTCTTCTCCCTCCGTCTCCTCCGGCATTTCTTTCCAATCTTCTTCCCCAAGCGAGCCAATATCGGAGCCCGAGTGGGACTTCGATCTTATGTCAGACGGCGACATGCCCCTGACCGATGAGGAGGGCGACCTCCACCTCCTCGTTGAAGGGGAACTGGAGAGCGAAAACGAGGATGACCTCTCCTCCTGGAGGAATCCCACTTCCTATGACAAGGAAGAGGAAGACGAGGATGCGGAGGAAGAAGAGGAGGAAGATGATTCCTCCTCCTCCACTGGATACCCGCCGGCGAAGCGCCCCCGTGTTTGGGTAGATAGTGAAGATGACGATGACGACGCAGAGGAAGAAGCTCCGGTCGAGGGCTGGAGCAGCAGTGACGAGGAGTTCTCCGGAAGCAGCGCCGGTGACAGCTACGATGCCGACGACGAGGGCAGCGAGGATTAGTGACATAGCATCAGTAGTATGCGAGCAATCGGCTCTTCTTTTGTTCCTCTTTGAGCAATCGGCTCTTCATTGTAAAAAACCCTCCTTTGTTAATGAAGAAGCATTTCCAGTCAATTGTTTTGCCGATAGTCAAAGTCACAAAATCTCCAAAAAGAGCCGATAGCATCGCATTGGTCTCTATCATAAAAACACGAGTAACGTCAACCTAGCCGCCCTTCCAAACGGTAACCTGCGACCTCCATCTGAAAAGGCAAACTCAGATCCCCAAATCGCCGCCTGAGCAGTTCCGACCCCCAACCACCTACACAGATCTCGACCGCGCTGCCCCCAGCTCCTTCAACGCATCCCATGGCGGAATCATCCAATACCGATACCACAGCTTCCGGACTGAAGGTAATCCTCAACCTCCTCTCGCCGTTCGACTTGACATGGGATTAATGGCAAACACCTGAATTAATGTCTCGCTCCGCTACTAATTTAGGTTTCAGACATTCTTCTGCCACATCCTTCTCTCGCAAATTCGATGTGCCTCGGTCCTCGTTCTTCTGAGAGTCCTGCCCTGTTAATTTCGTGCGAAGCTAACAGAATCCCCTTCGTGAGCCAGAACCTAGATCTGACTTCCTGGGCCGACTGCTTGCGAGCCTGGCCTAATCCTCCTGAGGGTTGGGTGGCATGGTACAATAGAGTATCAAAAACCCATTATGCCACCTGGGAAACTATAGGGATAGCCGATGCCCTGTCATTATCATTATCTCCTCTTGAGAAGAATGAGAACATCCTGAAAACCATCGGCTACTTCTGGTCTGATGCACTGAACTGCTTCATGTTTGGTCATGGCCCTATGACACCGACCCTGCTGGATGTGGCCATGATCACAGGGCTAGACATTGCATCCCCCAGCCCTTCTGCATTCAAACTGCCAAAAGTCCCTTTCACTCTTTCCTCTAAAAAGAGTGTACCAGCTGGGGCGCCTATCTCAATCGTTATATGAAAACCAAAGGCCCCGTGACAGAGAGGGAGCACACAGCCTTCCTGAATTTCTGGCTGGAGCACTTCATATTCTGCGGCCCATCACTTGCTCCTACCAAGAATTACCTCTCCCTGGCCTATGAACTTGCTAAAGGCACCCAACTCGGCCTAGGCAAACTGTTTCTTGGAGAGATTTATCGATCCCTTCAGCGATGTCTGTCAAACTGTTCTCTCGAAAGACGATTAAAGCCGGCGGCCCACGGTGGTTCATTCAGTTGTGGGCCCAACTATACTTCCAAAACCAAATCCCAGACTTCCCATCGCTGACCACTTGCACCTTTCCGGATGTAAATGGAAAGGAAATTCGATGCACCAGCTACGGCCAAGCCCTGTATGGTCTCCCAGGCAGCAGGCTGATCCCTAAGGAAGCAGCAGGGTGGTTTAAGATTTTCTTCCAAGGTTTGGACAATCCCCTGTTCCAGCCTTATACTGAATCGGCAAACTTTGAAAACCCAGTCTCTTTCCGATTGGATGACTTTGCCGATGACGCCAGCACACAGCATTTGTACTCCCTCATGATTCGTCCTTGCTTCCTCCCTGTTGGCATGAGTACCTCGAACCGGATCATCAAGCCCGGTTATGAGTGTTATCAACCGGTAGTCGCAGCCCGACAGCTTGGTCTCGGACAGGTGCCTCCACACTTCTTCTTACACCACCTGACAGCAAGTAGAGCTGAACTGCCTGACATCCTTACCGCCCAAAGGTGTTATACCTTCTTTGATGCTTTGGCCATCCCAATTCCCCACGACCTCCGTTTCTCCTTCACTACCGATGGTTTTGAAACTTGGTGGTCTATGTGGAAGACCCACGTCTTCAGGAGGGCTCTAGGACCGCTCGCTGAGAGAGCTTGACGCCGAATATGACATCCCTGCAGACCAGGTACCATCACTTAAGCATTTCTTGTAACCGCACCATGGTGATCGTCTGTGACCTGACTCTTCCTCCTGGCAGCAACAAGATGGTCCGGCTCCCACACAAGCCGACGGTTCCCCTTTCGTATTCCTTCCTCCGGCACCAGTGGTTCTCTTCTGCCAGAGTTGGCCACCCCTGAAGAAAGTCATAAAGCAGAGTCAGCCGATTTCACCGAAATCGGCTCCCAAGAGTAAAGCATCTTCGGGGCCAGTTGCCCCCCGAGCCTCGACTCAGGCGAGGACGGCAGTGAGGAAGGTGGCTGCCAGGAAAACCCTGAAGCGTAAAGCTCCTGCCCAAGAAAGCCCACGTGTAAGTTGACTCAGACCCCGTCCATATTTATCCACCTTCAAAAACTTTTTACAATACGCTCGTATTCCTTTTCTACAGACTTCCACCGAAGAAACCTCCAGCAGGGCCGAAGATTCCAGTCAGGGGGACTCGAGCTCGGGCAATTCTGAGAGGTCCACCACCCAGAGCCAGACGGCTTCACCAGCGCCGGCTTCTAAGAAAAGGTCGATCACTGAACCTCCTGCTCCCCAAGCCCCGACCAGATCGGGGTCACGCACGAAGCGCCGCTGCGTCAAAAGGGCTCGTAAGAACCCGCGAGTCTCTCCATCAAGCCAGGAGGTCTCAAACGTAATTATCTCCCCGGTCATACTTCATGCTTTCCTGTCGTCATGGGTGGATCGGCTAATCACTTCCTCTTGCAGGCCGAAGAAACTTCTAGCGGAGACGTTGAAGAGATACCGATGTCGTCCGCCACCCTGGACCTAGCCACCTCGGCGATCGCGTTGATGGCGTGTATTTCACACGTTCGTTGGGCAACCCCAAGAGGAAGGTATGATGCGCACAGTAGCAAGTTTTCCCTCAGAAAGAAACCAAGGTTTATCGAACCAGGAGGAGCCAAGAAGCACGTTGAAGGTTGATGGCGGCGAGATGTAGTGCGGCGCAACACCGGGGATTCCGGCGCCAACGTGGAACCTGCACAACACAACCAAAGTACTTTGCCCCAACGAAACAGTGAGGTTGTCAATCTCACCGGCTTGCTGTAACAAAGGATTAACCGTATTGTGTGGAAGATGATTGTTTGCGAGAAAACAGTAGAACAAGTATTGCGATGAGATTGTATTACGAGTAAAGAGAATTGGACCGGGGTCCACAGTTCACTAGAGGTGTCTCTCCCATAAGACGAACGAGCATGTTGGGTGAACAAATTACGGTTGGGCAATTGACAAATAAAGAGAGCATGACAATGCACATACATATCATGATGAGTATAGTGAGATTTAATTGGGCATTACGACAAAGTACATAGACCGCCATCCAACTCGCATCTATGCCTAAAAAGTCCACCTTCGAGGTTATCATCCGAACCCCCTCCAGTATTAAGTTGTAAACAACAGACAATTGCATTAAGTATGGTGCGTAATGTAACTAGTGACTACATCCTTGAACATAGCACTAATGTTTTATCCCTAGTGGCAATAGCACAACACAACCTTAGAACTTTCTGTCACTGTCCCAGGTGTCAATGCATGCATGAACCCACTATCGAGCATAAGTACTCCCTCTTGGAGTTACAAGCATCTACTTGGCCAGAGCATCTACTAGTAACGGAGAGCATGCAAGATCATAAACAACACATAAGCATAACTTTGATAATCAACATAACAAGTATTCTCTATTCATCGGATCCCAACAAACGCAACATATAGAATTACAGATAGATGATCTTGATCATGTTAGGCAGCTCACAAGATCCGATAATGATAGCACAATGGGGAGAAGACAACCATCTAGCTACTGCTATGGACCCATAGTCCAGGGGTAGACTACTCACACATCACACCGGAGGCGACCATGGCGGCGTAGAGTCCTCCGGGAGATGAATCCCCTCTCCGGCAGGGTGCCGGAGGCGATCTCCTGGATCCCCCGAGATGGGATCGGCGGCGACGGCGTCTCAGTATGGTTTTCCGTATCGTGGCTCTCGGTACTGGGGGTTTCGTCACGGAGGCTTTAAGTAGGCGGAAGGGCAAGTCAAGAGGCGGCACAGGGGGCCCAGATGACAGGGCGGCGCGGCCAAGGGGGGGGCCGCGCCACCCTAGGGTTTGGCTCCCCTGTGGCCCCTCTTCGTCTCGTCTTCGGACTTCTGGAAGCTTCGTGGAAAAATAGGCCCCTGGGCTTTAATTTCGTCCAATTCCGAGAATATTTTGTTACTAGGATTTCTGAAACCAAAAACAGCAGAAAACAGCAACTGGCACTTCGGCATCTTGTTAATAGGTTAGTTCCAGAAATTCACGAATATCACATAAAGTGTGCATAAAACATGTAGATAACATCAATAATGTGGCATAGAACATAAGAAATTATCGATACGTCGGAGACGTATCAGCATCCCCAAGCTTAGTTCTGCTCGTCCCGAGCAGGGAAAACGATAACACAGATAATTTCTGGAGTGACATGCCATCATAATCTTGATCATACTATTTGTAAAGCATATGTAATGAATGCAGCGATCAAAACAATGTATATGACATGAGTAAACAAGTGAATCATAAATCAAAGACTTTTCATGAATAGCACTTCAAGACAAGCATCAATAAGTCTTGCATAAGAGTTAACTCATAAAGCAATAATTCAAAGTATAGGTATTGAAGCAACACAAAAGAAGATTAAGTTTCAGCGGTTGCTTTCAACTTATAACATGTATATCTCCTGGATATTGTCAACATAGAGTAATATAATAAGTGCAATAAGCAAGTATGTAGGAATCAATGCACAGTTCACACAAGTGTTTGCTTCTTGAGGTGGAGAGAAATAGGTGAACTGACTCAACATTGAAAATAAAAGAATAGTCCTCATAGAGGAAAAGCATCGATTGCTATATTTGTGCTAGAGCTTTGATTTTGAAAACATGAAACAATTTTGTCAACGGTAGTAATAAAGCATATGCATCATGTAAATTATATCTTATAAGTTGCAAGCCTCATGCATAGTGTACTAATAGTGCCCGCACCTTGTCCTAATTAGCTTGGACTACCTGGATCATAACATGCATTGTTTTTACCAAGTGTCACAAAGGGGTACCTCTATGCCGCCCGTACAAAGGTCTAAGGAGAAAGCTCGCATTGGATTTCTCGCTATTGATTATTCTTCAACTTAGACATCCATACCGGGACAACATAGACAACAGATAATGGACTCCTCTTTTATGCATAAGCATATAACAACAATTAATAATTTTCTCATTTGATATTTGAGGTTTGTTGTCCAAAACTGAAACTTCCACCATGGAACATGGCTTTAGTTAGCGGCCCAATGTTCTTCTCTAACATATGCATGCTTGACCATATGGTGGTAGATCTCTCTTGCTTCAGACAAGACGAACATGCATAGCAACTCACATGAAATTCAACAATGAGTTGATGGCGTTCCCCAGTAAGCATGGTTATCGCACAACAAGCAACTTAATAAGAGATAAAGTGCATAATTACATATTCAATACCACAATAGTTTTTAAGCTATTTGTCCCATGAGCTATATATTGCAAAGGTGAATGATGGAATTTTAAAGGTAGCACTCAAGCAATTTACTATGGAATGGCGGAAAAATACCATGTAGTATAGGTAGGTATGGTGGACACAAATGGCATGGTGGTTGGCTCAAGTATTTTGGATGCATGAGAAGTATTCCCTCTCGATACAAGGTTTAGGCTAGCAAGGCTTATTTGAAACAAACACAAGGATGAACGGTACAGCAAAACTCACATAAAAGACATATTGAAAACATTATAAGACTCTACACCGTCTTCCTTGTTGTTCAAACTCAATACTAGAAATTATCTAGACCTTAGAGAAACCAAATATGCAAACCAAATTTTAGCATGCTCTATGTATTTCTTCATTAATGGGTGCAAAGCATATGATGCAAGAGCTTAAACATGAGCACAACAATTGCCAAGTATCACATTACCCAAGACATTTATAGCAATTACTACATGTATCATTTTCCAATTCCAACCATATAACAATTTAACGAAGAAGAAACTTCGCCATGAATACTATGAGTAGAAACCAAGGACATACTTGTCCATATGCTACAGCGGAGCGTGTATCTCTCCCATAAAGTGAATGCTAGGATCCATTTTATTCAAACAGAACAAAAAAAACAAAAAAAAAACAAACCGACGCTCTAAGAAAAAGCACATAAGATGTGATGGAATAAAAATATAGTTTCAGGGGAGGAACCTGATAATGTTGTCGATGAAGAAGGGGATGCCTTGGGCATCCCCAAGCTTAGACGCTTGAGTCTTCTTGATATATGCAGGAGTGAACCGCCGGGTGCATCCCCAAGCTTAGAGCTTTCACTCTCCTTGATCATGTTGCATCATACTCCTCTCTTGATCCTTGAAAACTTCCTCCACACCAAACTCGAAACAACTCATTAGAGGGTTAGTGCACAATATAAATTGACATATTCAGAGGTGACACAATCATTCTTAACACTTCTGGACATTGCATAATTCTACTGGACATTAGTGGATCAAAGAAATTCATCCAACATAGCGAAAGAGGCAATGCGAAATAAAAGGCAGAATCTGTCAAAACAGAACAGTTCGTATTGACGAATTTTAAAATGGCACCAGACTTGCTCAAATGAAAATGCTCAAATTGAATGAAAGTTGCGTACATATCTGAGGATCATGCACGTAAATTGGCATAATTTTCTGAGCTTCCTGCAGGGCAGTGGGCTCAGATTCGTGACAGCAAAGAAATCTGGAACTGCGCAGTAATCCAAATCTAGTACTTACTTTTCTATCAACGGCTTAACTTGGCACAACAAAACATAAAACTAAGATAAGGAGAGGTTGCTACAGTAGTAAACAACTTCCAAGACACAAAATAAAAACAAAGTACTGTAGGTAAAAACATGGGTTGTCTCCCATAAGCGCTTTTCTTTAACGCCTTTCAGCTAGGCGCAGAAAGTGTGTATCAAGTATTATCAAAGGGTGGTGCATTCTCAGCGAGGTGCGGAGTTTTCTCAACTAGGCATAATATATTAGATACATAAGTTCTAGCATCTCCCTTTTCATTAGTCTTAGGCGTACTACTCTCATCAAACAAAATTTCAGGAACAATCCATGCATAGTTATTTTCTAGCGCATCATTCATAGCTAGGAGCTTGCATGGTATTGGTGCTTTGATCTCCCCACCATCATCAATATTATTAGTGTATCTTATCCTATCCATATCCATCTTTTCAAGGAGACTAACAAAATTAGTAGGGGAACCAAGCATATTAAATTTAGCAAACACCTTTCTAGCTTCCCTTGCTAGACCACCAAATTCTCTAAGAAGGGTTTCTAATACAAAATCTTTCTTTTCCCCTTCTTCCATATCGCCAAGTGTGAAAAACATGTGTTGGATTATAGGATTAAGATTAACAAATTTAGTTTCCAACAAGCGAACTAAATGCGCAGCAGCAATTTCATAAGTAGGCGCAAGGTCTACCAAGTGTCTATCTTCAAAATTTTCAGTGGTACTAACATGGTTGAAGAATTCTTCTATATTATTTCTCCCAACTATAGACCCACGTCCTACCGGTATGTTCTTTGTGGTAAAATTAAAAGGAAACATGATGAAATAAGTAAAGTAAATGCAAGTAACTAATTTTTTTGTGTTTTTGATATAGCAAACAAGATAGCAAATAAAGTAAAACTAGCAACTAATTTTTTTGTATTTTGATTTAGTGCAGCAAACAAAGTAGTAAATAAAATAAAGCAAGACAAAAACAAAGTAAAGAGATTGAGAAGTGGAGACTCCCCTTGCAGCGTGTCTTGATCTCCCGGCAACGGCGCCAGAAAATATGCTTGATGGCGTGTATTTCACACGTTCGTTGGGCAACCCCAAGAGGAAGGTATGATGCGCACAGCAGCAAGTTTTCCCTCGAAAGAAACCAAGGTTTATCGAACCAGGAGGAGCCAAGAAGCACGTTGAAGGTTGATGGCGGCGAGATGTAGTGCGGCGCAACACCAGGGATTCCGGCGCCAACGTGGAACCTGCACAACACAACCAAAGTACTTTGCCCCAACGAAACGAGTGAGGTTGTCAATCTCACCGGCTTGCTGTAACAAAGGATTAACCGTATTGTGTGGAAGATGATTGTTTGCAGAAAACGAGTAGAACAAGTATTGCAGTAGATTGTATTACAAGAAAGAGAATTGGACCGGGGTCCACAGTTCACTAGAGGTGTCTCTCCCATAAGACGAACAGCATGTTGGGTGAACAAATTACGGTTGGGCAATTGACAAATAAAGAGAGCATGACAATGCACATACATATCATGATGAGTATAGTGAGATTTAATTGGGCATTACGACAAAGTACATAGACCGCCATCCAACTGCATCTATGCCTAAAAAGTCCACCTTCAGGTTATCATCCGAACCCCCTCCAGTATTAAGTTGTAAACAACAGACAATTGCATTAAGTATGGTGCATAATGTAACTAGTGACTACATCCTTGAACATAGCACTAATGTTTTATCCCTAGTGGCAACAGCACAACACAACCTTAGAACTTTTCATCCACTGTCCCGGTGTCAATGCGAGCATGAACCCACTATCGAGCATAAGTACTCCCTCTTGGAGTTACAAGCATCTACTTGGCCAGAGCATCTACTAGTAACGGAGAGCATGCAAGATCATAAACAACACATAAGCATAACTTTGATAATCAACATAACAAGTATTCTCTATTCATCGGATCCCAACAAACGCAACATATAGAATTACGGATAGATGATCTTGATCATGTTAGGCAGCTCACAAGATCCGACAATGATAGCACAATGGGGAGAAGACAACCATCTAGCTACTTGCTATGGACCCATAGTCCAGGGGTAGACTACTCACACATCACACCGGAGGCGACCATGGCGGCGTAGAGTCCTCCGGGAGATGAATCCCCTCTCCGGCAGGGTGCCGGAGGCGATCTCCTGGATCCCCCGAGATGGGATCGGCGGCGACGGCGTCTCAGTATGGTTTTCCGTATCGTGGCTCTCGGTACTGGGGGTTTCGTCACGGAGGCTTTAAGTAGGCGGAAGGGCAAGTCAAGAGGCAGCACAGGGGGCCCAGATGACAGGGCAGCGCGGCCAAGGGGGGGGCCGCGCCGCCCTAGGGTTTGGCTCCCCTGTGGCCCCTCTTCGTCTCGTCTTCGGACTTCTGGAAGCTTCGTGGAAAAATAGGCCCCTGGGCTTTAATTTCGTCCAATTCCGAGAATATTTTGTTACTAGGATTTCTGAAACCAAAAACAGCAGAACAACGAATCGGCACTTCGGCATCTTGTTAATAGGTTAGTTCCAGAAAATGCACGAATATGACATAAAGTGTGCATAAAACATGTAGATAACATCAATAATGTGGCATAGAACATAAGAAATTATCGATACGTCGGAGACGTATCACGCGTCTGCCCAAGTGGCTGACCCATCTCAGTCCACAGAAAAGCCGATCGTCACGACATCGGCTGTTCCTCCTACAATGGGAGAGGTATGCCCCTCCTCCTCGGCTCCATCAATTTCTTCATTGCATGCTAACTCACTTTGTTTGCCCTATCAGGGTTGTGATCTCTCGAGCTTGCTGACGTTCGATCCGGAATCCATCGAACCCACTCCCCCCAAGGCAAGCGGAGAGCCGAGTCCTAGTACGGTCCATGGTCCGCTCCAGCGTCTCAAAGACTTGCTTTCTGCCTCAACTGAGACTCTGATTGAAAATTCCGAGGAAGCCAAAGGCATCCTCGAGGACATCCAGCCCCATCTCCCTATGACACTGCAAGTGAAGCTCTGGCCCGCTGTTACCCTGTCGGTCTTTAAGTCAAGGGTGCAATCGGCTCGACAAAGGATTGGTCTTCGCCGCTCCCAGCTTTCGCTGAGAGCCGATATTGCCGAAAAGTGTCGACGGCTCAATGAGAAGAAGGCTGCTCTGGACGCTAAGACGGACACTTCTGCCAATCGCGCCGAACTCGAGACCCTGCGCAAGGAGCTGGAGAGTCTTGAAGAGAGGGTAAGGGTGACCAAACAGCTCATCCAAGACAAGGAATCCCTTATTGCCCGTTCTCAAGACGAAGCAAAAGGCCTCACAGCCGATCTGAAGACCGATCTGGCTGAAATTCGTACCCTGAGCAACTGAAATGGGGTGACTGCATGATCCAGGATG